>NC_057795.1:690082851-690446044 GCF_018294505.1 Triticum aestivum
GTACTTCCTGTACTACCTCGACTCGTACCACTACGCACCATAGCTGCGGCGTGTCTCTTCTGCAATTGCTCAGACAGCGGAGACGGCTGACGTGGCTGACGTTGTGCCGGACTTGAAGCAGGAGGAGTGGCCTGACGCTGTGTCGGACTTGAAACCAGAGGAGTGGCCTGACGTTGTGCTAGAGTTGAAGCAGGAGTCTGCTCACGCATTCGGGGACTTGGAGGAGGTGGCGGACTCTGAGGAGGAGTCGGCTCACGCGTTCGTGGACTTGGAGGAGCGGGAGTCGGCTGACTCGATGGCGGACTTCGAGGAGGAGTCATCTCACGCGTTTGTGGACTTGGAGGAGCGGGAGTCTGCTGACTCGGTGGCGGACTTCGAGGAGGAGTCGGCAGACGATGCGGTGTCGGTGGACTTGGAAAGATGATGCAATCCTTTCTCCATAGGATGATACGATGTATGGCCTCTCCCATTTTGCGCTCGTTGTCACCTCCAGGAATGTCAAGTGCTAGCCTCGAATATGGCTCCACCACTTCATCAACCATGACACGAGCATAGCCCTCTGGAATCGGGATGCAATGGAAGGTTGCTTCGGGGCTAATTCTAAAAGCAACGCCATCCGCCACCTTCATGGATATGTTCTTCATTTTGGAGTGTAGCTCACAGTTAGTGTTCTCGATGATGTCATCCACAGGGTATGTATCCAGCAGTGTGTCGCTCGGGGCAGAACCAACGCTGCTTCTCGGCATGGATGGGACAGTGCTATCCAATGCTGGACGATCATCCGCTTGCTCTTGCCGCTGCTGAGACCCCCTTTCCTGGCTAAGTGAGTCGATCTGCTGCTGCTGCTGGGATTTGAGTGCTAAGTCCGCGTTCCTTGCTTCTAGGCCTTGAAGGTGTTCTACGTCCTACTACCTCTCCTTCTCCTCCAGCTTCCTCTTATTCTCCTCCTCCATCTTCTTTCTTGCACGAGACCTGTAGTCGTCGTTCCAGTCCGAAAAGCCCTCATACCAGGGAATAACGCCCATGCCTCGTGTTCTTCCTGGGTGTTCAGGATTTCCCAGGGCGCGCGTAAGCTCGTCGTTCTCTCTGTTGGGCGTGAAAACCTCCATTCGAGCTTCTTCTATTGCGTCAAGTATCTTTTGTTCGGCTCCTTTTAGACTTGCCTTCTGCGAAACCAGGCCTGTCTTCGGGTCCAACGCCCCCCCCCCCCATGCGCATAGAACCAAGTTCTGCACCTGGGGGGCCAGCTCCTAGTAACCGGAGTGACCCCTGCATCCTCCATCTCTTGCTCAGACTTATCCCACTTAGGCATTCCCACCGGGTAGCCACCTGGACCCAGCCTATAGAACTGCGTCTGTTTTGCGGCATTGGCCTTGTTTTTTATCGACCGTTCCTTAGATATTTCTGAATCCTTGAATTTCACAAAATCGTCCCAGTGTTCTCTTTGCTTCTCCAGTGTTCCCGTGAATTCTGGAGTCTTCCTTTCTACAGCGAGGTAGTTGGCCCATACAGTTTTTTTGTGGGTGTTGAATGCAATTGCCATCTTCTTAAGAGCAGCGCCCTTGACTTTCTCCACATCTGCTTTAGTGAAATAATCTGGTAGCGTGAAATGTTCCATCAGCGATTCCCACAGGTTTTTTTTGCTCTGTCGTCGACCCAAGTAACACCTGGACGTTTAGTTTTTGGCTCTTTCCATTCTTGAATGGAGATCGGGAGTAGGTCCTTCACAAGAACTCCACACTGACGAGTCCACTTGTTCGCAATGTTCCTAGGCGTGAGGGGTTCGCCACTAGGTTTGACGGAGTCGATGTTGTACTTTACACCGTCCTTCAACTTTTTGCCCGGGCCTCGCTTTGTCCGGCTGTTTGTAGAAGCAAATTTGCTCGATCCGGAGGGCTGAAAGAAGAAAGATCAATTTGTTAATATATCTTCAAATATAATAAAACATGTGATGATCACCAGATGCCTGCTTATATAAATATACCTCGCCAGTAGTCTTTGTTATTTGAAGATCAGCATTGTCTGTGTCATCATAAACATTGTCTGTGTCATCATAATCATAATCATAGTTCATGACTTCATCAGCTCGGTCATCGAGATCGAATATCTTTTCATCACCCTCTCCGGTATTGTTCAGATATTGGGAGCCATCATTTGCTTCATTCAGATCATCTAGCCTGCGAGGGTTGCGTATGATGTCAAACAATTCCTCTTCTCTCTCTCTGTTTGTATTGTCCGCCATAGCTTTTACTTAACTAATACAGAAGAAATATAAAACAATTTAGTATTCAAATTACAATGCATGGATGCAATCAATAAGGAAAAACTAAATCATATAGTTCATAATATATGCATCGTCTCGATTAATATATAATCTCGAATACATCATTGTCTCGAATAATATATATAGTCTCAAATACATCGTCTCAATATTATATATCGAATACATCACTGGCTAGGTACCTAATAAAGATCGAGTACTACAGAAGAATCTAGGGCGCCACTCGCGGTTCCTGGGGCGTGGGCAGTGGACACCCAAAGAGAAGGAACCATCACAGGATAATATCTCCGGTCATCTGTCCAAAGAACCTGCCAAGTAGTGGAGAACCTGACGTCGTCCATAGCAGCCATGTAGCGATGGACGTGCTCGTCTTCCTCCCTGACACGACGACGCACCACCTCCGGCGGGACCGACTGCCTCTGCACCGAATGTGGCCCACGCGAACGCCACCAAAGGAGATCAGGGCCGACGACGGGACCCGAGGCCGGGTTCCTCACCAAGCGGCGCGCCCCTCCATGTAGCACTCCCAGTGCCAGCCCAGTGGACCCTAGTCCCGGACATGGCTCCTCTGAAGCATGACGTCTTCGCAAATGGGTCGACGGCGAGGATGCGGGCCAGGCATATCGTCGAGAACAAATACTATATGCCTGCAAAAAGTAACATTTTTTAAATGATTGGATTGTGATAACTAAAATTCTATATGCAAATTCTAACAACTTAACATTAATCTAATTCATTTAACTAAAACTAATTCTAAAATTTCTAACATTTTTGATTATATAACTAACATTTCTATAACATTTCTAATATTTCTATAACTAAAAAACAGAAAAATTGCTAACATTTCTATAACTAAAAAACAGAAAAAAATATAACATTTCTATATATATAACTAACATTTCTAATATTTCTATAACTAAAAACAGAAAAAATTCTAACATTTCTATAGATATTTCTATAACTAAAAAACAGAAAAATTTCTATAACTAAAATTTATAACAAAAAAACTAATGTGTGTGTGTGTGTGTGTGGACATAGCGGCCGGGGCATGAGCACACCGGCGAGGCGACGACGGGGCGGCGATGACAGGGCGACGGGACGGGGGCGGCGACGACGAGGTAACGGCACGGGGCGGCGATGATGGGGCGGGGCGCGGCGACGGGGAGGGGTGCGGCGACGAGGATGACGGGGGACGGGGACGGCCGGGGACGGGGACAGCCGGGGACAACGGGGACGGGGACGGCTGGGGCGGCGACGACGACGAGGGCGGCGACGAGGGGCGGGAACGCGTCGGGTGCGGCGACGGCGTCGATCGGGGCAGGCGGCGTGTCGTCGACGGAGAGGGAAGAACAGAGGGAAACTGATTTTTTTTCAAGTGTTGTATATATAGGATGGAACATTAGTACCGGTTGGAGCCACCAACCGGTACTAAAGGTCTGTTTTGGGCAGGCCAAACGGCGGGAAGCGCCCCCCTTTAGTACCAGGTCGTGGCACCAACCGTTACTAAAGACCCCCCCCCCCTTTAGTACCGGTTAGTGCCTCGACCCGGTACTAAAGGTGTGTGCGGGCGCAGGTTCGTGCAGCAAGTTTAGTCCCACCTCGCTAGCCGAGGGACGTCCGCACTGGTTTATAGGCCCCAGTGCGGTAGCTCTCTCGAGCTCCTCCACAAAGCAAGCCTACTGGGCCTACCTGTTCTGTGCTGCCCTGTGGGCCTACTGGGCCTTTGCGGGCCTGCATCCTGGCCCAACAAAATGTTGTGTTTCTAGTCGTATGCAGACCCCTTTGGCCCATTAGGAGGGCTTTTTTTTCTTACATTTTTTTGCTTTAACTATTTTTTTGCTTTATTTATTTTTGTCTTGTTTATTTTTGAGTTATTTTTTGCTGTATATAGAGTTTCTTTGTGAATATCTTTGCTTTAGGTTAGTTCCGGTAGTTTTCAAATTTGAATAGTTTAAATTTTAAATTATTTGAAATTTGTGTGAATCACTAGTTTGTGAATAACTTAACTTTGAAAATAGATTTTTTGAGCGATTCTTTTTTCTTATGTTTAATATTAGTGTGTTATATCAATATATTCAATTTGGTAATGCTTAGGTTATTTAAAAAATGAAATGCCTTTGTAACAGATGAGTTTTCGTCCGAAACCCTGATATTTCGAAAGAGATTGTCCATTTTGTACACGAAGTGCATCCAATTTTTGCCGTAACCCTCTCTACTTGTTTGCACATGCTATGTGGGTGAAATTATGATACCATGCCAACGTTCAACCTTTTCTGAGTTCATTTGAAATGATTTTCAATTTCAAGGTCATTTAGCTGAAAAAATCAGTAAATGCATGAAAGAATTTGTTTGCACATAAAAATTTTTTCGTGTTTAAAATGCCAAAACACATAACTACCCTAACTATTACAGAGATTCCCTCCTGGGTGTGAAACACGGAAGAAAGTGATGATAGTGAAGCCGATCACATCCCAGATCTTTGGGTGTGAAACTTTTTCTTCGCGTGTGTCCCTTTGCGCCGTAGCCATGGAAAATATGATTGATACGTCTCCAACGTATCTATAATTTTTGATTACTCCATGCTACTTTGTCTACTGTTTTGGACTATATTGGGCTTTATTTTCCACTTCTATATTATTTTCGGGACTAACCTATTAACCGGAGGCCCAGCCCAGAATTGCTGTTTTTTTGCCTATTTTAGTATTTGGAAGAAACAGAATATCAAACGGAGTCCAAACGGAATAAAACCTTCGGGAACGTGATTTCCTCACTGAACGTGATCCAGGAGAATTGGACCCTACTCCAAGAAGTGCCAGAGGTGGTCACAAGGGTGGAGGGCGCCCCCCCCCCCCGGGCGCGCCCCCCTGCCTCGTGGGCCCCCTGTTGCTCCACCGACGTACTCCTTCCTCCTATATATACCTACGTACCCCCGTCAGATCAGAATAGGATCCAAAACCCTAATTCCACCGTCGCAACCTTCTGTATCCGCGAGATCCCATCTTGGGGCCTGTTCCGGAGCTCCGCCGGAGAGGGCATCCACCACAGACGGCTTCTACATCAACACCATAGCCTCTCCGATGAAGTGTGAATAGTTTAATTCAGACCTTCGGGTCCATAGTTATTAGCTAGATGGCTTCTTCTCTCTTTTTGGATCTCAATACAATGTTCTCCCCCTCTCTTGCGGAGATCTATTCGATGTAATCTTCTTTTTTGCGGTGTGTTTGTTGAGACCGATGAATTGTGGGTTTATGATCCAACTTATCTATGAACAATATTTGATTCTTCTCTGAATTCTTTTATGTATGATTGAGTTATCTTTACAAGTCTCTTCGAATTATCCGTTTGGTTTGGCCAACTAGATTGGTAGTTCTTGCAATGGGAGAAGTGTTTAGCTTTGGGTTCAATCTTGCGGTGTCCTTACCCAGTGGCAGAAAGGGTTACAAGGCACGTATTGTGTTGTTGCCATCAAGGATAACAAGATGGGTTTTTTATCATATTGCATGAATTTATCCCTCTACATCATGTCATCTTGCTTAAGGCGTTACTCTGTTTTACTTAATACTCTAGATGCATGCTGGATACCGGTCGATGAGTGGAGTAATAGTAGTAGATGTAGAATCGTTTCGATCTACTTGTCTTGGACGTGATTCCTATATACATGATCATACCTAGATAATCTCATAATTATTCGCTTTTCTATCAATTTCTCAACAGTAATTTGTTCAACCACCGTAGAATACTTATGCTCTTGAGAGAAGCCGCTAGTGAAACCTATGGCCCCCGGGTCTATTCTCATCATATCAATCTCCACTACTTTATTTACTTGCCTTGTTTTTACTTTGCCTTTTACTTTTTACTTTGCATCTCTATATCAAAAATACCAAAAATATTATTTATCATCTCTATCAGATCTCACCCTCGTAAGTGACCGTGAAGGGATTGACAACCCCTAATCGCGTTGTTTGCGAGTATCTATCGTTTTGTGTAGGTACGAGGGACTCGTGCGTGATCTCCTAATGGATTGATACCCTTGTTCTCAAAAACTGAGGGAAATACTTACGCTACTTTACTACATCATCCTCTCCTCTTCGGGGAAATCCAACGCAGCGCTCAAGAGGTAGCAAGAAGAATTTCTGGTGCCGTTGCCGGGGAGTTTGCGCAAAAGTCAACCATACCAAGTACCCATCACAATCTCTATCTCTCGCATTACATTATTTGCCTCTCATTTTCCTCTCCCCCACTTCACCCTTGCCGTTTTATTCGCCCTCTCTTTCCCAATATCCTCCTCTCTTTCTCTTTTGACTTCTTTCTCGTTTTCCTCTGCTTGTGTGTTGGATTACTTGTTTCCATGGCCGAATCAAAAAAAACTAATGGATTTCTCCCAAGTTCTAGTGCCTTGGATAACTTATCTATCCTTTCTAAGCTCATAAACAATGATGCTACAGAGAGACCCATCGGGATCACCAATGAGAATTTAGATGATTTTGATGATGATGACTCCGAAATCTTTTGCTATTTACTTGATAAATCTTTAAAAGATGCTAGGGATAGGTTATTATAAGGATTCAGGCTAGTTATGTGCCACAATATCAAATCGATATTTACTTAAAAAGTTTCTATGTTGGCTTGCCCGCCTCTTTCAAACAAGTTCTAGATTCTATTTTTGAAGAGGGTTTTCTCGAAGGGGATGCTATAGATACCTATGAAAAAATGAAAACCATATTTGGGAACCCTTTAAATGATAAAGTTGAATCAACTACGCTCTTGTGCTTTTATCAAAATGAACTTATTAAAGAGATGAAGTCTAGCTTGGATGCAAATTTTCGTAATGTGCCTAATCTCACCTCATCCATTAATGGTAATGTTCTTAATACGAATAGAAGGATGAACGACTTAGAAAGAAGATCTTATTTTGGTACTTACACATCCGGTGCCAAGGAGGGCACTCGTTAGATCTATCTTCGCTTTTATTCCTAGCTAGGGGCGTTAAACGATAGCGCTTGTTGGGAGGCAACCAAATTTTATTTTGTGTTCTTTGTTTTAGTTACTGTTTAGTGTTAAATTTTGTTTCTACTTTCTGTTTAGATGTGGTTTTATGTTTTAATTAGTGTTTGTGCGAAGTGGAACCTATAGGATAAGCTATGATAATAGTTGATTTGATTCTGCTAAAAAACAGAAACTTTGCGCTCACGAGAAAAAATTCAATAAATCACAGGAACGTTCTTTTGCATTTATTATTTTTTCTTCTGATCAATAAACAAATTTTCCAGTACGTCCTATTTTGGTAGAATTTTTAGAGTTCCAGAAGTTTGCGTTAGTTACAGATTGCTACAAACTGTTCTGTTTTTGACAGATTCTCTTTTTTTTTGTGTTGTTTGCTTATTTCAATGCATCTATGGCTAATAAATTAGTTTATAAACCATAAATAAGTTGGAATACAGTAGGTTTAACACCAATATAAATAAATAATGAGTTCATTACAGTACCTTGAAGTAGTCTTTTGTTTTCTTTCACTAACGGAGCTCGCGAGATTTCTATTGAGTTTTGTGTTGTGAAGTTTTCAAGTTTTGGGTGAATTCTTTTGATGGATTATGGAACAAAGAGTGGCAAGAGACTAAGCTTGGGGATGCCCATGGCACCCCCAAGATAATCCAAGGACACCAAAAATTCAAAGCTTGGGGATGCCCCGGAAGGCATCCCCTCTTTCGTCTACTTCCATCGGTAATTTACTTGGAGCTATATTTTTATTCACCACATGATATGTGTTTTGCTTGGAGCGTCTTTATTATTTGTGTCTTTGCTTGTTAGTTTGCCACAATCATCCTTGTTGTACACACCTTTTGAGAGAGTCATACATGATTTATAATTTGCTAGAATACTCATTGTGCTTCACTTATATCTTTTGAGCTTGATAGTTTTACTCATTGTGCTTCAATTATATCTTTTGAGCTTGATAGTTTTGCTCAATGTGCTTCACTTATATCTTTTGAGCATAATAATTTTTTCTCTAGTGCTTCACTTAGATCTTTTAGAGCACGGTGGTGGATTTGTTTTAAAGAAACTATTGATCTGTCATGCTTCACTTAGATTATTTTGAGAGTTGTTAATAGCATGGTAATTTGCTTAAAATTAATATACTTGGTATTCAAGATTTGTGAAACTTTCTTTTGAGTGCGTTGAATACTAAGATAAGTTTGATGCTTGATAATTGTTTTGAGATATGGAGGTGATAATATCAAAGCAATGCTAGTTGGGGTGATAATGAATTTAAAGAATGCTTGTGTTGAAGTTTGTGATTCCCGTAGCATGCACGTATGGTGAACCGCTTTGTGATGAAGTCGAAGCACAATTTTATTTATTGATTGTCTTCCTTATGAGTGGCAGTCGGGGACGAGCGATGGTCTTTTCCTACCAAACTATCCAACTAGGAGTATGCATTTAATGCTTTGGTTTTTGATGACTTCTAATTTTTTGCAACAAGTGCATGAGTTCTTTTGATTAATGTTGAGTCCATGGATTATACGCACTCTCACCCTTCCACCATTGCTAGCCTCTCTAATACCGTGCACCTTTTGCCGGTATCATACACCTACCACATACCTTCCTCAAAACAGCCACCATACCTACCTATCATGGCATTTCCATAGCCATTCCGAGATATATTGCCATGCAACTTTCCACCGTTCCGTTCATATGACAAACATTACTTTTGTCATATTGCTTTTTGCATGAACATGTAGTTAATATCTATCAATGGGCATCTCCATAGCCCGTTGATACGTCTAGTTGATGTGAGACTATCTTCTCCTTTTTTGTCTTCTCCACAACCACCATTCTCTATTACACCTATAGTGCTATGTCCATGGCTCACGCTCATGTATTGCGTGAAAAGTTGAAAAAGTTTGAGATTTCTAAAGTATGAAACAATTACTTGGCTCGTCATCGGTGTTGTGCATGATTAAATACTTTGTGTGATGAAGATAGAGCATAGCCAGACTATATGATTTTGTAGAGTTAACTTTCTTTAACCATGCTATTTTGAGAAGACATGATTGCTTTGATTAGTATGCTTGAAGTATTATTACTTTTATGTCAATATGAACTTTTGTCTTGAATCTTTTAGATCTGAATATTCATGTCATAGTTAAGAAGATTTACATTGAAATTATGCCAAAGTATCACTCCGCATCAAAAATTCTTTTTTATCATTTACCTACTCGAGGACGAGCAGGAATTAAGCTTGGGGATGCTTGATACGTCTCCAACGTATCTATAATTTTTGATTACTCCATGCTACTTTGTCTACTATTTTGGACTATATTGGCTTTATTTTCCACTTTTATATTATTTTTGGCACTAACCTATTAACCGGAGGCCCGGCCCAGAATTGCTGTTTTTTTGCCTATTTCAGTATTTCAAAGAAACAGAATATCAAACGGAGTCCAAATGGAATAAAACCTTCGGGAACGTGATTTCCTCACCGAACGTGATCCAGGAGACTTGGACCCTACTCCAAGAAGTGCCAGAGGCGTTCACGAGGGTGGAGGGCGCCCCCCTGGGCACGCCCCCCTGCCTCGTGGGCCCCCTGTTGCTCCACCGACGTACTCCTTCCTCCTATATATACCTAACTACCCCCGTCAGATCAGAATAGGAGCCAAAAACCTAATTCCACCGCCGCAACCTTCTGTATCCGCGAGATCCCATCTTGGGGCCTGTTCCGGAGCTCCGCCGGAGAGGGCATCCACCACGGAAGGCTTCTACATCAACACCATAGCCTCTCCGATGAAGTGTGAGTAGTTTACTTCAGACCTTCGGGTCCATAGTTATTATCTAGATGGCTTCTTCTCTCTTTTTGGATCTCAATACAATGTTCTCCCCCTCTCTTGTGGAGATCTATTCGATGTAATCTTCTTTTTTGCGGTGTGTTTGTTGAGACCGATGAATTGTGGGTTTATGATCCAGCTTATCTATGAACAATATTTGATTCTTCACTAAATTCTTTTCTGTGTGATTGAGTTATCTTTACAAGTCTCTTCGAATTATCCGTTTGGTTTGGCCAACTAGATTGGTAGTTATTGCAATGGGAGAAGTGATTAGCTTTGGGTTCAATCTTGCGGTGTCCTTATCCAGTGACAGAAAGGGTTGCAAGGCACGTATTGTGTTGTTGCCATCGAGGATAACAAGATGTTTTTTTTATCATATTGCATGAATTTATCCCTCTACATCATGTCATCTTGCTTAAGGCGTTACTCTGTTTTACTTAATACTCTAGATGCATGCTGGATAGCGGTTGATGAGTGGAGTAATAGTAGTAGATGTAGAATCGTTTCGATCTACTTGTCTTGGACGTGATTCCTATATACATGATCATACCTAGATAATCTCATAATTATTTGCTTTTCTATCAATTGCTCAACAGTAATTTGTTCAACCACCGTAGAATACTTATCCTCTTGAGAGAAGCCTCTAGTGAAACCTATGGCCCCCGGGTCTATTCTCATCATATCAATCTCCACTACTTTATTTACTTGCCTTGTTTTTACTTTGCCTTTTACTTTTTACTTTGCATCTCTATATCAAAAATACAAAAAATATTATTTATCATCTCTATCAGATCTCACCCTCGTAAGTGACCGTGAAGGGATTAACAACCCTAATCGCATTGGCTGCGAGTAGCTATCATTTTGTGTAGGTACGAGGGACTCATGCGTGATCTCCTACTGGATTGATACCTTGGTTCTCAAAAACTGAGGGAAATACTTATGCTACTTTACTGCATCATCCTCTCCTCTTCGGGGAAATCCAACGCAGTGCTCAAGAGGTAGCAATGTTCGGGTCAATATTCACTTTGAATGGAGCAACTTCATCAAACTTTTCATAATCTTCTGACATGTCTGTCTTGTGATCCACTCCCACGATGTTTCTTTTCCCTGAAAGAACTATGTGGCGCTTTGGCTCGTCGTATGATCCATTCGCTTCCTTATCTTTTCTTTTTCTCGTCCTGGTAGACATGTCTTTCACATAAAAAACCTGTGCCATATCATTAGCTAGGACGAATGGTTCTTCTACATACGCAAGATTGTTCAGATCCATTGTTGTCATTCCGTATTGCGGGTCTTCCGTTACCACGCCTCGTGTCATATTGACCCATTTGCATCGAAACAAAGGGACCTTCAAACCACCTCCATAGTTAAGTTCCCATATGTCCTCTATGTAACCATAATATGTTTCCTTTCCCGTGTTGGTTGTTGCATCAAAGCGGACACCACTGTTTTGGTTGGTGCTCTTCTTATCTTGGGCGATCGTGTAAAATGTATTCCCATTTATCTGGTCACTACAAGAAATATGTCAACTAGTGACTTTCTATTAGTGACCCTATAAGAATTGGTCATAGATCTATGACCATTTCAGACCAATTGGTCAAAAGATGTTCGGGGGGGCTCCAAACCCTAAACCATTGTGACCATTTTGGTCAGAAAGGTCGTAATTTCCTTACACCAAATGGTCACAAAGCAAACAGTGCTAGTCTGCTGCCTTATTTCTAGTTGTTAATGACCAATATAGATGGTCATAGCCTTGTAGATTGTGGTGGGTTGTGATGACTAGGCGCCATCTCATCAGTTTTGCCTATGTGTCATGTCCATGTGGCAGTTTTTGCCCTAGGTTGTGAAGCAACCTATATTTCCGTTATTCCAAAATTCCCAAAAAAATCTCATAAATGTTTTGGATCATATCTTCATCAAATATCTCAAAAACATTCCTTGCCTAGTTCAAAAATAATTCAAAAATATTCATTTTCCTATTCTGTTCGGAGCAGCACTTTGTGAAGGAAGTACCACTTTGGCATGTCTAAATGGTATCCATTTTCTACAGTGCTTTCCTATGCCCAAATAACCATCCTCCACCAAATGTCAGCTCAATTCATTCATTATTTTGAGCCCAGCTTCAACATTCGTATTTATGTCCAGTGTGGTACTTTGTAAAGCAAGTACCACCTAGGCTCCTCCTTTTGAGGTGAAAATTTGTGAACACGGTCTTCTTAGTAACTGATCATCCTCAGCCAAAACTCACGCCCATTAGCCATGTGCATTTCCCGTACCGCAAATCAAACACTTGGCTGCTTATTCATGTTTGAGCATCGATCGGTCTCCTCGTGAGAATCTTATGTTGTGATTTTCTTCCTAGCACCTCCTGGGGAGTGCCCAACCCACTAGACATGCCTAGGCCGCCCAGAACACATTGCAACGCCACGGTCACGCGGTGAGCTTACACGCTCTAGAGTTGGGGCCCTCGGCCACCGTCCAAACCTCGATGTCTCGCCATCAAACCATGTATTTCTGATTAAATAGATACTTATTTACCTAGAAATTATTTTTGGAAAAAATAAACAGCAAACTATGAGGCAGCTGCAGTTCAAATTTGACCCGCTTCCAGCTGAATCGACGGGAATTTGTCTTTTTCACCAGAGGTTGATCAAAAAGTTTGACACCCAACCATTTTGTCAATTGTACATTATATATGGCCTAGTATTTTATAAAACTGATTAGGTCCAATTTTGCAACAATTATTTGGCAGTTCCTTCACAAAAAAAACTCCTTTTGGGCACTCGGAAAATGAAAAATGAATTTTCCGTGCAACGAAAATGAAAACTTCCTTGGGAAACATTGTTTGGAATTCCAAGATGCACCCTCGTGCACAATATGAGATCATTTGAACAAACTATGGCATGAATGTGGCCATAAGATTGATCATTTGGCTTGAAAGTCATGAATCTTCACGCATGATAGCTCATTTCTGAGAACACTTTTTTAAAATAATTTCCGTATTACAACTTTATTATTTTTCCTGGAAACTTGGTCACATATAATGACACAATGCGAAGGATTTCCAATTTTTTGATTTTTTTTGAATTTTTTATGCCCGTTTCAAAATGCGGTCAAAACAGCGGGCTTGACCGTTCCTAGCTAGTGGTTGAATCTAGGAATTTTTTTGGTGTTTCTATGATTAAATAGATACTTATGTACCTAGAAATGATTTTTGGAAAAAATAAAGAGCAAACTATGATGCAACTACAGTTGAAATTTGACCCGTTTCCATCTGAATCGACTGCAACTTGTCTTTTTCACCAGAGGTGGATCAAAACTTTTTTCACCCAACCATTTGGTCAATTGTGCATTAAATATGGCCTAGTATTTTATAAAACTGATTTGGTCCAAGTTTGCAACAATTATTGGGTAGGTCCTTCGCAAAAAAACCTCCTTTTGGGCACTCGAAAAATGGAAAATGAATTTACCGTGCAAAGAAAATGAAAACTTTCTTAGGCAACATTGTTTGGAATTCCGAGATGCACCCTTGTGCACAATATGAGATCATTTGAACAAACTATGCCATGAATGTGGCCATAAGATTGATCATTTGGCTTGAAAGCCATGAATCTTCACGCATGATAGCTCGTTTCTGAGAACACTTTTTTAAAATAATTGCCGTATTACAAGTTTGTTATTTTTCCTGGGAACTTGTCCACATATAATGACACAATGCAAAGTTTTTGCTTTTTTTGAATTTTTTTTTAATTTTTATGCTCGTTGCAAAATGCGGTCAAAACGGCGGGAATGACCGTTCGTAGCTAGTGGTTGAATCTTGGATTTTTTGGTGTTTCTTTGTTTAAATAGATACTTATGTACCTAGAAATTATTTTTGAAAAAAATAAAGAGCAAACTACAATGCAGCTACAGTTCAAATTTGACCCGCTTCCAACTGAATCGGTGAAAATTTGTCTTTTTCATGAGAGGTGGATCAAAACTTTTTACACCCAACCATTTTGTCAATTTTGCATTAAATATGTCCTAGTATTTTAGAAAAATGGTTTGGTCCAATTTTGCAACAATTATTTGGGAGGTCCTTCACAAAAAAACCTCCTTTTGGGCACTCGAAAATGGTTTTTTCGTCCAAAGAAGATGAAAACTTCCTTAGGCAACATTGTTTGCCATTCCAATATGCACCCTTGTGCACAATATGAGATCATTTGAACAAACTATGCCATGAATGTGGCCATAAGATTGATCATTTGGCTTGAAAGCCATTGATCTCCACACGTGATAGCTCGTTTCTGAGAACACTTTTTTAAAATAATTGCCGTATGACAAGTTTGTTATTTTTTTGGGAACTTGGCCACATATAATGACACAGTGCGAAGTTTTTCCATTTTTTTGATTTTTTTGAATTTTTTATACCCGTTTCAAAATGCGGTCAAAACGGCGGGAATGGCCGTTCCTAGCTAGTGGTTGAATCTTGGAACTTTTTTGGTGTTTCTCTGATTAAATAGATACTTATGTACCTAGAAATGATTTTTGGAAAAAATAAAGAGCAAACTACAAGGTAGCTACAGTTCAAATTTGACCCGCTTCCAACTGAATCGGCAAAAATTTGTCTTTTTCATCAGAGGTGGATCAAAACTTTTTACACCCAACCATTTGGTCAATTATGCATTAAATATGGCCTAGTATTTTAGAAAAATGATTTGGTCCAATTTTGCAACAATTATTTGGTAGGTTCTTCACAAAAAACCCTCCTTTTGGGCACTCGAAAATTGGAAAATGGTTTTTTCGTCCAAACTAAATGAAAACTTCCTTAGGAAAGATTGTTTGTCATTCCCAGATGCAACCTTCTACACAAATTTTAAAATTTTTGGGGTCAATTTTTCAACTAATATTTCACATAAATAGAGGGAGTTAATGTCTTTTTCTGTCATATCTATTCTGCTCAACTGGGCCGAAAATTATCCAGCCCAGTCTTGCCTGGCCCTTAGGCCCATTGGACAGCAGCTCGAGCACCGCTTGCCGTCAGATCTTGATCCAACGGTGCGGAGCGCCCACGTCTGGAATAAAAGAGACGCTTCTTGCGGAAACCCTAGTATCCTCCCACCGAAAACCTATCCTCCTCACACCTACGCATCCCCGATTCAGATCTCCCACCTACGCATCCTGTCCGCCGCCGGCCCCTTCTCCCATTGCCCCGGCGCCCCTTCCACAGTAGATGTGCGCGCCGCCCGCCTCGGCCTCGTCGGCGACAGACGCGCCGCCGCTATCGACGACGGCGTCACGCCCGGCGAGCCATAGCCATGGCCTCTCCCTCACCCCTGTCTAACCCTAGCTTCCCGTCGCCGGAGGTGGCGCCCTCCTTCCCGAGCCGCGCCTTCATCCTCTGCTCTCCCACAACCCCAAACCCGTCCCCGCCGCCGATCTCCTCTCCCCCAACCCCAGCCCCGCCGACGACCTCCTCCCCCACGCCTTGACTGCCCGGCGACATCGTCTCGTTCATAGCCGTCCTCGACCTCCGCCTTCTACTCCACCCTCTCCTTCTCTCCACGCTGAAACCGTAGATCGACGCCATGGCCACCTCACAGGTGAGGCACGCAGGAGGAGCCCGTCCATGGCGACACCGGTGAGATCTGGTATGGATCCCCCCTTTCTTCTTCTTCTAGATTTCTTCATTTTGCTCGAATCTCATTGCGTTTGTCCGAGTTTTTTTGTGGATCATATGGTCAAGGAGGACACCATGGACAAGCCCGATGCCATGGCGACCTCGCACGTAGCACAGGAGGAAGCTAGACATGGCGACAACCGATCTGGTATGACCCCCCTCCACCCTCTCTGTGTAGGATCTTCCTCACCTCTCGTTCTCACCCTCCCAGATCCAGCGGAGCAAGGTCGCCATGGCCTTCATTGAGTAGTAGCGATGTCATGTTGTTCTGTTTGCCCAACTGCCTAACTATACTGCTGCAACTTGATTGTGGATTAGCTGCAACTTGATTGTGGATATAATTTGTCACCCCAACTGCATGTTGTGATGTCTGCCCTATCGCATATATCCCAATATTTAGTTATTCACCTTTCACTTTTCTCATTAGGATGAAGATTGTTCTTCTATCTGGTTCATATGCATGATCATTTTTTTGTGAAGGCAGGTTTTAATCTTTCGAGTCAGACATGCATAAATTACCTGACACCATTTTGAACATGACGTGTTTGATGCATCTCTTTTCAGGTAAGAGATGGCTCTCACCAGAATTGGTCTTGTTGGCCTCGCCGTCATGGGGCAGAACCTTGCCCTCAACATTGCAGAGAATGGCTTCCCCATCTCTGTGTACAAGCTACATCGCGCCAAGTTAGAAAGGCTTCCGCATCTGTCTACCACATCTGTGAAAGTGTGAATCGTGCTGCTGATTTCCTGATGTGTCTTGGATACAGAGGGGATCAAATCCAGTGATAAATGCGGATACCCTATATTTTCTGCTTACTATTTGGAGGTGTATGCTGATTATTTGAGGATGCTTTATATATGTCCCAAGATGTCTTTATGCAATACCTGATATGATAACATGACCTGAATTAGGACTATTAGCTCCTTTACTTGCTCTGTTTGGTTAAGACTAATGATGCCATGGATAAGCACATTACTATTAAGTTTAAAAGTTCTGTTAAAACAAGGTGGAAGCATGTTCTTTCTAGCAAATTTTTTATGCACTGCCACACTTATATTTTAATTTTCTATTATTTTTATTGCTGCTATGTTGGTACTCCCATTGGGTAACTTGGCTAGCTGCCCATATCAGTTGATGAACTATATTATCCACTGCTTTTAATCAGCTGATGATGCATATTCAGTTTGGCTGATTTTGCTACATACATATATACCTGGCTTTGTTTTAGTCTGGCAACTCAACTGTGATGCCATTGCTGCTGCTCTATATAACTCATGTATGTTTATTGCATGCATCCTAATTGTCTATATAACGTGTCTAGTTAATGACCAGTATTGAGAGATTTTGGTGGTTGCAGTACATTTAACTTGGAGTTCTGCAGTACTCCTAGATTTGCTACTCAAACAAATTTTGAGTACTTGCACTGGGAAGGAGTGAAATACTCCTGGTACTGGCATAGGTTTAAAAAAATGACTTGCGTAGGTTTAAAAATAGTACTCGTCTTTGTGATGAAACCAACAAGCAACTTGCTAACCTCTTTCAGTGTTCAATCATCTTTTAATTCTTAAATTTCAGTGTTCAATTTCAGATTATACGAACTGGAAGTGTCTGTTCTTTTTCTTTTTGAAGTAGGGAGGTTCTTGATAGCAGTGTGGTAAGCAAAACATTAACTTTGTGATGCTTCCAGTAGACCACTAGCATGCATGTTTTGGGTAATCAATTTAGCTGCTCTGTTGTGTAAATTGAAAGTGAAGAAACCTAATAAGTTAAACACAGGTGCATGATTGTATACCTAATATGATATGCTTTTAAACTGTACTTGGGTACTGAACCCAAGTTAAGTATACCCGAATATTCTCACGCGTGCGCATAATATGCTGGATAGATAGCTCATGGTTTGTTCCTGTACCATTCTTGCTAAATGGTTAGCTCATGGTTCTGTGTAGCAGAATATGTTTAAATTTTCTAGGGTACCCTTTTTTACTCTGAATAAGCAACAGAAGTGCTCAACATCCGTCATGCATAACCCTGAACATTATTTGTCTCTATTGATGTGTCTCGCTGTGTACGTATAGTGCCTGTACATGCATGGTTGTGTTTTGCAGGTGTAGGGTAACTTTTACTGCACAAGTTAACTTGAGACTGGTTAAATTTTTTTGAAAGATGGGCTGTCTTGCAGTGTCTGCGACTAGAGGGGAGGACTTCTTTGCAATCTCAACGTACCCTGTTCATCAGAGACAACATCTCTGTGGGCGCCTCCGTGCGCTCTTTGGGCAGCTCGGAGCCATGTTGTCAGAGCTCTTCACCAACTGGACCATCTACACCAACAAGGTGGGTGCATCTCCAATCAATTCTGCAGCGGTAGCAGCACCAGCAGTACTTCGTTTTGAAAATCCGTCGAGTTTCTGACACTGTCAACATGGCTGGAATGCATGCAGGCAGCGGCGCTGGGGACACTGTTGTTCGTGATCGCGATCAACCTGGTGATTGGCATCCTGCCGCACATGATGCGCCCGGCGCCATGTAGTACCTCACGGGCATGCTCGCCTCCCCCAGCATCCCGATCTCAACGATCCTAGTGGTCGCCGTCCTTGTCCTGCTCGAGGAGCAAGGGGAGGGGCGCATCTAGCCAGCCACAAAGGGCCTGCTCTGTACCACCACATCATCAGCCTTCTGCAGCATCGAGTTCAATATGTCAGGTGACCCGTCCTATCCCGTTTGATATGATGTTCAATAGTTTCTTGTAGATGAATGATGAAGTGTTGCTATGAATGTGAATGAGTAGCCACAAGTCTGTTTGCATCGTGTTGCCATAGCTAGTGAATGAGCAGCCACAAGTCTATTTGTGTCACTGCCATAGTTACCTGAATACAAATGAGCAGCCACAAGTCTGTCTGTACTGTCACATTGCCATCCATAGCTGCCAATCACTGTAGATAAATAGAATTTCCCCAAAACTATGTGGGAAATTTGGTTAACCTTGTTGAATCAGATATCATTCTGACACCTGATTAGCATATCACTTGTCTATGTTCAGTGAAGAGTATTCAGTTTAGATGCAGATTTAGTCAACACTATGGATCAATATTCAGTTTAGATGTAGATACAGTCAACACTAGGTATCAATACATGTTTGCGAATGTGATATGCACGGTTTCTTATTAGATCTCAACTTCAGCATCTATTTTTCATTGTTAGGAGAATGTTATATGCACAACTTCACTTGATTTCCTAACTTTTTTGATTTATAACCTGCATATGCGGTGTACAACAGCCCCAGGAGAAGAATCCCGAAGAAAACCAGTACCCAACTATGTGTTTTAGCTCCCTGGAGCTGGCCATGTTAATATTAGGTGTATTTTATAGTTGAATACCTGATTTGTATTGCCATGACTGTAAATTACTTCGTTTGGCTGTTGTTTGAAATTGTATGTGTTATTGGCTATTTTTGAATCAAGTTATTGGTTAGTTCACAAATAGTGAACTGATGTGCGGCGCCTAAACAACACCCTTGGGTCCCATTTCACTAGCAAGTCCTTTAAAATGGGAAACAAACAAAAGAAAAATAGACAAGTGGGACCTAATTGGATGATCTGACTAGTGGGACCTGGTCTAAAATGGAATGTAAAAAGGCCAAGGCTCAAACAAGAAATGGAAGCGAAAAGGCCAAAGGCCTAGAAAATAAAAGGCCAAATTGCTGGGCTAGGCCAATGTAGCTGACTAAAATTAAAAGGAAAACAATCATAAATGGGCCGAATTGTTGGGCTAGGCCCATGTAGAAAACCGAATTGGACCGGGCTGAATCTTGTGCCACATCAGCTTGCCACGCTGGATGCCTACGTGGCCTGGGGAGGTTGCTAGTGACAAAATGCCATAGTGGACATATTTTGGTCATAAACGTCTTCGACCATTCCAGAAGAAAGGTCGCTATATTCAGTTTACGACCGCCAGCTTTTGACCTTCTCTTTTTGGTCACAAAAAGGTCGCAAATGAAAAACCATGACCTTTCAGTGACCAATAGTCAATGTCACAAGTTGACATATTTCTTGTAGTGGGTACCCTTTGAAAGTCATTATATTCGAAGATGGTAACTGGGACAGCGAGTACAGGTCATCTTCAATATCGCCATCATGCATGGCACGTTTCTGCAACCAACCGGCGAAAGTCCTCGTTTGTTCACGTGTAATCCAGTCGTCAGACTTCTTCGGGTGTTTGTAGTGTAGAAAATTCTTGTGTTCCTCCATATGGGAAGCCACCAAGGCGGAATTCTGTAGAACGGTGTAGTGTGCTTCAATGAGAGAATGCCCGTCCATACATATTATTTGATCGCCTCCTAGCATGCCTTTTCCATCCAGTCTTCCCTTATGCCGCGATTCAGGAACACCAATCGGCTTAAGGTCAGGAATAAAGTCAATACAAAACTCAATGACCTCCTCATTTTCATGGCCCTTCGAGATGCTTCCTTCTGGCCTAGCACGGTTATGAACATATTTCTTCAAGACTCCCATGAACCTCTCAAAGGGGAACATATTGTGTAGAAATACAGGATCCAAAACGTTAATCTCTTCGCAAAGGTGAACTAGGACGTGTGTCATGATGTTGAAGAAGGATGGTGGGAACACCAACTCGAAACTGACAAGACATTGCACCAAATCATTCTGTAACCTTGGTATGATTTCTGGATCGATTACCTTCTGAGAGATTGCATTGAGGAATGCACATAGCTTCACAATGGCTAATCGAACGTTTTCCGGTAGAAGCACCCTCAATGCAACCGGAAGCAATTGCGTCATAATCACGTGGCAGTCATGAGACTTTAGGTTCTGGAACTTTTTCTCTACCATATTTATTATTCCCTTTATATTCGACGAGAAGCCAGACGGTACCTTCATGCTGAACAGGCATTCAAAGAAGATTTCATTCTCTTCTTTGGTAAGAGCATAGCTGGCCTGACCCTGATGTATGCCGTCTTTTCCGTGCATACGTTGCTGGTCCTCCCGTGCCTCTAGTGTATCTTTTGTCTTCCCATACACGCCCAAGAAGCCAAGCAGGGTCACGCAAAGATTCTTCTAAAGGAAATATGCCCTAGAGGCAATAATAAAGTTATTATTTATTTCCTTGTATCATGATGAATGTTTATTATTCATGCTAGAATTGTATTAACCAGAAACATGATACATGTGTGAATACACAGACAAACTAAGTGTCACTAGTATGCCTCTACTTGACTAGCTCATTTATCAAAGATGGTTATATCTCCTAGCTATGGACAAAGAGTTGTCATTTGATTAACGGGATCACATCATTAGGAGAATGATGTGATTGACTTGACCCATTCTGTTAGCTTAGCACTTGATCGTTTAGTATGTTGCTACTGCATTCTTCATGACTGATACATGTTCCTGTGACAATGAGATTATGCAACTCCCGTTTACCAGAGGAACACTTTGTGTGCTACCAAACGTCACAACGTAACTGGGTGATTATAAAGGTGCTCTACAGGTGTCTCCAATGGTACTTGTTGGGTTGGCGTATTTCGATATTAGGATTTGTCACTTCGATTGTCGGAGAGGTATCTGTGGGCCCACTAGGTAATGCACATCACTATAAGCCTTGCAAGCATTGCAAATAATTAGTCAGTTGTGGGATGATGATGTATTACGAAACGAGTAAAGAGACTTTCCGGTAACGAGATTGAACTAGGTATTGAGATACCGACGATCAAATCTCTGGCAAGTAACATACCGATGACAAAGGGAACAACGTATGTTGTTATGCGGTTTGACCGATAAATATCTTCGTAGAATATGTGGGAGCCAATATGAGCATCCAGGTTCCGCTATTGTTTATGGACCGGAAACGTGTTTTGGTCATGTCTACATTGTTCTTGAACCCATAGAGTCCGCACACTTAAAGTTTCGATGGCAGTTATATTATGAGTTTATGTGTTTTGATGTACATAAGGAGTCCGGAGTCCCGGATGAGATCGGGGACATGACGAGGAGTCTCGAAATGGTCGAGATGTAAAGATCGATATATTGGACGACTATATTCGGACTTCGGAAAGGTTTCGTGTGATTCGGGTATTTTTCGGAGTACCGGAGAGTTACGAGAATTCGCCGGGAGTATATGGGCCTTATTGGGCCATGCGGGAATAGAGGAGAGAGGCCGAAAGGAAGGAGGTGCATAGCCCCCCTCTTGTCCAAATTGGACAAGGGGTGCAGCCCCCTTTTCCTTCCTCCTCTCCCCCTCTTTCCTTCTCTCCTACTCCAACAAGGGAAGGAGGAGTCCTACTCCCGGTGGGAGTAGGACTCCCCCTTGGCGCGCGTCCTCCTGGCCGGCCGCCCCCTCCCCCTTGATCCTTTATATACGGGGGGCAGAGGGGCACCTCTAGGCACAACAATTGATCTCTTGATCTCTTAGCCGTGTGCGGTGCCCCCCTCCACCATAGTCCTCCTCGATAATATTGTAGCGGAGCTTAGGCGAAGCCCTGCGACGGTAGAACATCAAGATCGTCGTCACGCCGTCGTGCTGACAGAACTCTCCCTCAACACTCGGCTGGATCGGAGTTGAGGGACGTCATCGAGTTGAACGTGTCCTAGAAATCGGAGTTGTCGTAGTTTCGGTGCTTGATCGGTCGGGCCGTGAAGACGTACGATTACATCAACCGCGTTGTTATAACGCTTTCGCTTTCGGTCTACGAGGGTACGTGGACACACTCTCCCCTCTTGTTGCTATGCATCACCATGATCTAGCGTGTGCGTAGGAAATTTTTGAAATTACTACATTCCTCAACAGTGGCATCCGAGCCTAGGTTTTATGCGTTTGATGTTATATGCACGAGTAGAACACAAGTGAGTTGTGGGCGATACAAGTCATACTGCTTACCAGCATGTCATACTTTGGTTCAGCGGTATTGTTGGATGAAGCGGCCCGAACCGACATTATGCGTACGCTTACGCGAGACTGGTTCTACCGACGTGCTTTGTACATAGGTGGCCGGCGGGTGTCAGTTTCTCCAACTTTAGTTGAACCGAGTGTGGCTACGCCCGGTCCTTGAGAAGGTTAAAACAGCACTAACTTAACGAACTATCGTTGTGGTTTTGATGTGTAGGTAAGAACGGTTCTTGCTCAGCTCGTAGCAGCCACGTTAAATTTGCAACAACAAAGTAGAGGACGTCTAACTTGTTTTTGCAGGGCATGTTGTGATGTGATATGGTCAAGACGTGATGCTATATTTTATTGTATGAGATGATCATGTTTTGTAACCGAGTTATCGGCAACTGGCAGGAGCCATATGGTTGTCGCTTTATTATATGAAATGCAAGCGCCCTGTAATTGCTTTACTTTATCACTAAGCGGTAGCGATAGTCGAAGAAGCAATAGATGGTGAAACGACAATGATGCTACGATGGAGATCAAGATGTCGCACCGGTGATGATGGTGATCATGACGGTGCTTCAGAGATGGAGATCACAAGCACAAGATGATGATGGCCATATCATATCACTTATATTGATTGCATGTGACGATGGTGATCACGACGGTAGCATTTTAAGATGATCTCTCACTAATTATCAAGAAGTGTTCTCCCTGAGTATGCACCGTTGCGAAAGTTCTTCATGCTGAGACACCACGTGATGATCGGGTGTGATATGCTCTGCATTCAAATACAACGGGTGCAAAACAGTTGCACATGCGGAGTACTCAGGTTAAACTTGACGAGCCTAGCATATACAGATATGGCCTCGGAACACGGAGACCAAAAGGTCGAACGTTTATCATATAGTAGATATGATCAACATAGTGATGTTCACCAATGAAAACTACTCTATCTCACGTGATGATCGGACATGGTTTAGTTGATTTGGATCACGTGATCGATTAGATGACTAGAGAGATGTCTGTCTAAGTGGGAGTTCTTTAGTAATACGATTAATTGAACTTTAATTTAACATGAACTTAGTCCTTATAGTATTTTGCATGTCTATGTTGTTGTAGATAAATAGCTCGCATTGTTGCTTCCCTATGTTTTTATATGTTCCTAGAGAAAATTATGTTGAAAGATGTTAGTAGCAATGATACGGACTAGGTCCGTGATCTGAGGTGTATCCTCATTGCTGCACAGACGAATTATGTCCTTGATGCACCGCTAGGTGACAGACCTATTGCAGGAGCAGATGCAGACGTTATGAACGTTTGGATAGCTCAATATGACGACTACTTGATAGTTAAGTATACCATGCTTAACGGCTTAGAATCGGGATTTCAAAGATGTTTTGAACGTCATGGACCATATGAGATGTTCCAGGAGTTGAAGTTAATATTTCAAGCAAATACCCGAGTTGAGAGATATGAAGTCTCCAACAAGTTCTATAGCTAAAAGATGGAGGAGAATTGCTCAACTAGTTAGCAAGTGCTTAGATTGTCTGAGTACTACAACCGCTTGAATCAAGTGGGAGTTAATCTTTCAGATAAGATAGTGATTGGCAGAGTTCTCTAGTCACCATCACCAAGTTCGTGAAACTTCGTGATGAACTATAATGCAAGGGATGACGAAAACGATTCCCGAGCTCTTCGTGATGCTGAAATCGACGAAGGTAGAAATCAAGAAAGAGCATCAAGTGTTGATGATTGATAAGACCACTAGTCTCAAGAAACGGGCAAAGGAAAATAAAGGGAGCTTCAAGAAGAATGGCAAGCAAGTTGTCACTCCCGTAAAGAAGCCCAAAGCTGGACCAAATCCTGAAACTAAGTGCTTCTACTGCAAAGGAAATGGTCACTGGAAGCGGAAATGGCCTGAATATTTGGTGGATAAGAAGGATGGCAAAGTGAACAAGGGTATATTTGATATACAGATTATTGATGTGTACCTTACTAGTGTTTATAGTAGCCCCTGAGTATTTGATACTTGTTCGGTTGCTAAGATTAGTAACTTGAAATAGGAGTTACAGAATAAATAGAGACTAGTTGAGGGTGAAGTAACGATATGTGTTGGAAGTAGTTCCAAGATTGATATGATCATCATCGTACACTCCCTATATTTTCGAGATTAGTGTTGAACTTAAATAAATGTTATTTGGTGTTTGCGTTGAGCATAAATATGATTAGATCATGTTTATTGCGATACGATTATTCATCTAAAACAGAGAATAAATTGTTATTCTGTTTACATGAATAGAACCTTCTATGGTCATACACCCAATATTGATGGTTTATTGAATCTTGATCATGGTGATACACATATTCATAATGATGAAGCCAAAAGATGCAGAGTTGGTAATGATAGTGTAATTTATTTGTGGCACTGCCGTTTGGGTCATATAAGTGTAAAGCGCATGAAGAAACTCCATAAAGATGGATTTTTGGAATCACTTGGTTATGAATCGTTTGATCCTTGCGAACCGTGCCTTTTGGGCAAGATGACTAAAACTCCGTTCTCCGGAACAATGGAACGAGCTAGTGACTTATTGGAAATAATACATACTGATGTATGCGGTCCAATGAGTATTGATGCTCGTGGCGGGTATCGTTATTTTCAGACCTTCACAAGATGATTTGAGCAGATATGAGTATATCTACTTAATAAAACACAAGTCTGAAACATTTGAAATGTTCAAAGAATTTCAGAGTGAAGTGAAGAATCATCGTAACAAGAAAATAAAGTTTCTACGATCTGATCGTGGATGAGAATATTTGAGTTACGAGTTTGGCCTTAATATAAAACAATGTGGAATAGTTTCACAGTTCACACCACCTGGAACACCACAACGTTATGGTGTGTCCGAACGTCGTAACCGCACTTTATTGGGTATTGTACAACCTATGATGTCTCTTATCGGTTTACCACTATCGTTTTGGGGTTATGCATTAGAGACAGTTGCATTCACTTTAAATAGGGCACCATCAAAATCCGTTGAGACGACGGCTTATGAACTGTGGTTTGGCAAGAAACCAAAGTTGTCGTTTCTTAAAGTTTGGGGCTGCGATGCTTATGTGAAAAAATTTCAACCTGATAAGCTCGAACATAAATCAGAGAAGTGCATCTTCATAGAATACCCAAAGGAAACTGGTGGGTACACATTCTATCACAGATCCGAAGGTAAGATATTCGTTGCTAAGATGGATCCTTTCTAGAGAAGGAGTTCCACTCGAAATAAGTGAGTGGGAGAAAAGTAGAACTTGATAAGGTAATAGTACCTTCTCCTGAATTGGAAAATAGTTTATCAATGAAATCAGTTCCAGTGATACCTACACCAATTAGTGAGGAAGCTAATGATGATGATCATGAAACTTCAGATCAAGTTACTACAGAACCTCGTAGGTCTTCCAGAGTACGGTCTGCACCAGAGTGGTACGGTAATCCTGTTCCGGAAGTCATGTTACTAGACCATGATAAAACCTACGAACTATGAGGAAGCGATGATGAGACCAGATTCCGCGAAATGGTTTGAGGCCATGAAATCTGAGATGGGATCCATGCTTGAGAACAAAGTGTGGACTTTGGTGGACTTGCCCAATGATCGGCAAGCCATAGAAAATAAATGGATCTTCAAGAAGAAGACAGACGCTGATAGTAGTGTTACTATCTACAAAGATCAACTTGTCACAAAAAGTTCTTAGACAAGTTCAAGGTGTTGAATACAATGAGATTTTCTCACTCGTATCAATGCTTAAAGTCTGTCCGAATCATGTTAGCAATTGAAACATTTTATGAAATCTGGCAAATGAATGTAAAAAACTGCATTCCTTAATGGATTTATTAAAGAAGAGTTGTATATGATACAACCAGAAGGTTTTGTCAATCCCAAAGGTGCTAACAAAATTGTGCAAACTCCAGCGATCCATCTATGGACTGGTACAAGCATCTCGGAGTAGGAATATACGCTTTGATAAGTTGATCAAAGCATATAGTTTTATACGGACTTGCAGTGAAGCCTGTATTTATGGTAAAGTGAGTGGGAGCACTACAGCCTTTTTGATAAGTATATGTGAGTGACATATTGTTGATCAGAAATGATGTAAAAAATTTCTGGAAAGCATAAAGAAGTGTTTGAAAGGAGTTCTTTAAAAGAAAGACCTCAGTAAAGCTACTTACATATTGAGCAGCAAGATCTATTGAGATAGATCAAGACGCCCGATAAGATTTTCAAGGACTACATACCTTGACAAGATTTTGAAGTAGTTCAAAATGGAACATTCAAAGAAAGAGTTCTTGCCTGTGTTGCAAAGGTATGGAATTGAGTAAGACTCAAATCCCGACCACGGCAGAAAATAGAAAGAGAATGAAAGTCATTCCCTATGCATCAGTCATAGGTTCTATAAAAGTATGCCATGATATGGACCAGACCTATTGTATACTCTGCCCTGGTTTGGCAAGGGAGTACAATAGTGATCTAGGAGTAGATCACTAGACATTTTTCAAAATTATCCTTAGTGGAATAAGGATATGTTTCTCGATTATGGAGGTGACAAAAGGTTCGTCGTAAAGGGTTACGTCGATACAAGTTTTGTCACTGATCCAGATGACTCTAAGTCTTAATATGGATACATATTGAAAGTGGGAGCAATTAGCTAGAGTACCTCCATGCAGAGCATTGTAGACATAGAATATTTGCAAAATACATAAGGCTACGAATGTGACAGACCCGTTGACTAAACTTCTCCCACAAGCAAAACATGATCATACCTTAGTACTCTTTGGGTGTTAATCACATAGCGATGTGAACTAGATTATTGACTCTAGTAAACCCTTTAGGTGTTGATCACATGACGATGTGACCTATTGGGTATTAATCACATATAGATGTGAATATTGGTGTTAAATTACATGGTGATGTGAACTAGACTATTGACTCTAGTGCAAGTGGGAGACTGAAGGAAATATGCCCTAGAGGCAATAATAAAGTTATTATTTATTTCCTTATATCATGATTAATGTTTATTATTCATGCTAGAATTGTATTAACCGGAAACATGATACATGTGTGAATACATAGACAAACTAAGTGTCACTAGTATGCCTCTACTTGACTAGCTCGTTTATCAAAGATGATTATGTTTCCCAGCCATGGACAAAGAGTTGTCATTTGATTAACGGGATCACATACTTAGGAGAATGGTGTGATTGACTTGACCCATTCTGTTAGCTTAGCACTTGATCGTTTAGTATGTTGCTACTGCTTTCTTCATGACTTATACATGTTCCTGTGACTATGAGATTATGCAACTCCCATTTACCAGAGGAACACTTTGTGTGCTACCAAACGTCACAACGTAATTGGGTGATTATAAAGGTGCTCTACAAGTGTCTCCAAAGGTACTTGTTGGGTTGGCGTATTTCAAGATTAGGATTTGTCACTTCGATTGTCGGAGAGGTATCTCTGGGCCCACTCGGTAATGCACATCACTTTAAGCCTTGCAAGCATTGCAACTAATTAGTTAGTTGTGGGATGATGTATTACGGAACGAGTAAAGAGACTTGCCGGTAATGAGATTGAACAAGGTATTGAGATACCAACGATCAAATCTCGGGCAAGTAACATACCGATGACAAAGGGAACAATGTATGTTTTTATGCGGTTTGACCGATAAAGATCTTCATAGAATATGTGGGAGCCAATATGAGCATCCAGGTTCCGCTATTGGCTATTGACCGGAAACGTGTTTCGGTCATGTCTACATTGCTCTCGAACCCATAGGGTCCGCACGCTTAAAGTTTCGATGACAGTTATATTATTTGGTTTGATGTACCGAAGGAATTCGGAGTCCCGGATGAGATCGGGGACATGACGAGGAGTCTCGAAATGGTCGAGACATAAAGATCGATATATGGGACGACTATATTTGGGCTTCGGAAAGGTTCCAAGTGATTCAGGTATTTTTCGAAGTACCGGAGAGTTACGGGAATTCGCCGGGGAGTATATGGGCCTTACTGGGCCATACGGGCATAGAGGAGAGAGGCCGAAAGGAAGGAGGTGCGCAGCCCCGCTCTGGTCTGAATTGGACAAGGGGTGCAACCCCCTTTTCCTTCCTCCTCCCCCCCTCTTTCCTTCTCTCCTACTCCAACAAGGGAAGGAGGAGTCCTACTCCCGGTGGGAGTAGGACTCCCCCTTGGCGCGCCTCCTCCTGGCCGGCCGCCCCCTCCCACTTGATCCTTTATATACGGGGGCAGGGGGGCACCTCTAGGTACAACAATTGATCTCTTGATCTCTTAGACGTCTGCGGTGCCCCCCTCCACCGTAGTCCTCCTCGATAATATTATAGCGGTGCTTAGGCGAAGCCCTGCGACGGTAGAACATCAAGATCATCACCACGCCGTCGAGCTGACGGAACTCTCCCTCAACACTCGGATGGATCGGAGTTTGAGGGACGTCATCGAGTTGAACGTGTGCTAGAACTCGGACGTGCCGTAGTTTCGGTGCTTGATCGGTCGGGCCGTGAAGACGTACGACTACATCAAACGCGTTGTTCTAACGCTTCCGCTTTCGGTCTACGAGGGTACGTGGACACACTCTCCCCTCTCGTTGCTATGCATCACCATGATCTAGCGTGTGCGTAGGAATTTTCTGAAATTACTATGTTCCCCAACATGTTCGTCACGTGCATCACGTCGATTGAGGAGCGGACCTCTAGGTCTTTCCAATATGGCAGGTCCCAAAATATAGATTTCTTCTTCCACATGGGTGCGCGTCCGTCAGCGTCCTTCGAAACAGGTTGTCTGCCAGGACCCTTTCCAAAGGTTACCTTCAAATCCTTGACCATATCATGTACATCAGCACCAGTACGGTGGCGAGGCTTCGTTCGGTGATCCGCTTCACCTTTGAAATGCTTGCCTTTCTTTCTTACGGGATGCCTGCTTGGAAGAAATCGACGATGTCCCGGGTACACATTCTTCCTACAGCTCTCCAAATATATACTGTCGGTATCATCCAAACACTGCGTGCATCTACGGCATCCCTTGCTGTCTGTCCTGAAAAGTTACTAAGAGCAGGCCATCATTGATGGTCACGAACAGCAACGCCTTTAGGTCAAATTCTTCCTGTTTGTGCTCATCCCACGCACGTACACCTTTTCCATTCCACAGATGTAATAGTTCTTCAACTAATGGTCTTAGGAACACATCAATGTCGTTGCCGGGTTGCTTAGGGCCTTGGATGAGCACTGGCATCATAATGAATTTCCACTTCATGCACAACTAAGGAGGAAGGTTATACAAACATAGAGTCACAGGCCACGTGCTATGGTTGCTGCTCTGCTCCCCTAAAGGATTAATGCCATCTGCGCTTAGACCAAACCATACATTCCTTGGGTCACCTGCAAACTCCTTCCAGTAATTTCTCTCGGTTTTTCTCTACTGCGACCCGTCAGCAGGTACTCTCAACTTTTCGTCTTTCTTACGGTCTTCTCCGTGCCATCGCATCGCCTTCGCATGCTCTTTGTTTTGGAACAAACGTTTCAACCGTGGTATTATAGGAGAATACCACATCACCTTGGCAGGAATCTTGTTCCTGGGGTGCTCGCCCTCGACATCACCAGGGTCATCGCGACTGATCTTATAACGCAATGCACCGCATACCGGGCAAGCATTCAAACCCTCGTACTCGCCGTGGTAGAGGATGCAGTCATTAGGGCATGCATGTATCTTCTGCACCTCTAACCCTAGAGGGCAGACAACCTTCTTTGCTTCATATGTACTCTCGGGCAATTCGTTGTCCTTTGGAAGCATATTCTTTATCATTACCAGCAACTTTCCAAATCCCTTGTCAGATAGACCATTCTCTGCCTTCCATTGCAGCAATTCCAGTGTGGTACCCAACTTTTTTCGTCAGCTTCGCAATTCGGGTACAACAATTTCTTATGATCCTCTAACATGTGCTGCAACTTCTTCTTCTCCAAATCACTTGCGCAGTTTCTCTTTGCATCGGCAATGGTCCGACCTAGATCATCAACGGGCTCATCTGATGCCTCTTCTTCAGCTTCTTCCTGCATTGTCGGCTCAGCTTCTTCCCCCATTGTTGTATCATCGTATTCAGGGAACCCATGGCCAGGATAGATGTCGTCGTCCTCTTCTTCTTCATTGTCTTCCATCATAACCCCTCTTTCTCCGTGCTTGGTCCAAACATTATAGTGGGGCATGAAATCGGACTCTAATAGGTGACGTGAATGGTTCTTGACATTGAGTAATTGTGACCATTCTTATAGCCAGCACATGGATAAGGCATAAAACCATCTGCCCACTTGTTTGCCTCAGCGGCAAGCAGAAAAGTATGCACGCCATTAATGAACTCGGGAGAGCATCAGTCGTCATACATCCATTGTCAGCTCATCTTCATTACACAACACCGAATAGACCAAATTAATACAAGTTCATACATAAAGTTCATATACAACACTTAATTAAATGCAACATACAAATAACTCTCCAGCTAAAGAATTTAAACGCAACAACAAATGCGATCAAGATCGCAACTAAGGTAACAATTGATCCAATAGCATAATGATACCAAGCCCACTATCAATGGCATATTTTCTAATCTTTCTAATCTTCAAGTGCATTTTCTCCATCTTGATCTTGTGATCATCGACGACATCGGCAACATGCAACTCCAATTCCATATTCTTCCCCTCAATTCTTTTCAATTTTTCAATTTTTCAATTTTTAACCTCTCGACAATAGGGTCCGTTGGAATTTCCGGTTCAGATACCTCCTAGATAAAAATATCTATGTCAACTTGATGGGCATAATTTGTCATAAACACGAAATGCAACAACTAGTTTTAAAAGAGAATATACCACATCCGAATCATAACAAGGACGAGGGCCGACGGGGACGGATATCAAAACCATGGCACTATGTATAACAAACAACGTACGAGTAAGATAATTATACGAGTAACTATATATCCAAATCACACAAACATGAATTTGGTAATGTAAAACATTCATGAACAAGAGCCTCACCACAAGGTGGTGCCGGTGACGGGACGGTGCGGGCGATCGACGGTGGTTACGACGGAGATTTAGAAGGCACTAAGTAAACCACACCTACATATGCAAACTAAGTGTTATTTTTGACCTCAGATTGCATATAAATCAAATACTAGCACATATAATTTCTCCCAAATTACTAAACTCACAAATTAATCACTATACAAAGCATTGCAAGAGCTAATCTAGCAATGAGAGATGAAAAGACAAAGTTGCTAACCTTTGTGATCATTTGAATGGATGGGGGCCTTCAAATCTTGACAAATTTTGGGCAAAATGTGTGATGAGATCGAGGAAGAGAGGGGAAGAACAGAGGAGGAGAGGGGAAAGGGGAAGAACAGAGCGAGCTCGGGTGGACGAAGGGTTTATGTACGACGACCTTTAGTACCGGTTCGTGACACGAACCGGTACTAAAGGTGCTGGAGGGGCCCCAGACTGACAACATCCTGCCACCACTCTCTTTAGTACCGGTTCGTGGCACGAACCGGTACTAAAGGTTCACCACGAACCGGTACTAATGAGAGCGGCCGGCTAGCCGTTGGAACCGACATTAATGGACACATTAGTGTCGGCTCAAAATCAAACCGGCGGTAATGTGTCTCAGATTGTACCCTTTTTATACTAGTGTAGTTTCATCAATATATTGCTATTCATGTTTTATCCATTATTTTTCTGGATTAAACTAAACTAGAAAATGCCTAATTATTCAACACAACCTAGATACGGTGATGTCGGTGCTCTGGTGTGTGATGTCGATGAGCCCGTCGTCGTCGTCGGTGAGGGAGCAGCGGCCGATCCCGATGCCGGAGAAGACGGACTTGATCTAGATGTCGTGGTTGCGGCTGACCTGGAGTCATAGAAGGACTTCATCCGCGCCACCATGATGCTGAACCGCGTCAGAAAGCCCAATAGGATGCCAGCTTGCTCGCCGTGATGATGGTGTGGTCCTCACGCCCTGGCGCCGATCTATTCTGGCTCCCCGCCTCGTGCTCCTCATGGATCTTGGACCATATACCTTCATCCTCGTATCCCTGCTTTAGGCCGCCGTCGCTACCGCCACGTCCCACGTCAATTAGCCGCCGCTGTCGCACATAAACGAAGGAGAGCGGATAGGTGGAGCGGGGCGGCGAGAGCGAGGAGGAGGAGGGGAGATTCGTGCGGTGGTCGTAGAGGAAAACCAGCGGAGGCGATATACACCCGGTGGAGGTGTTATCTCATGACGGTAAGATCCCCAGCTCATTTTTTCACCACACAAAACAGCTCACACCACTGACAGTAGGCTCGCGAATAAACCTGGGACCACCTACAGATACTCAGCCACAAGCAAAACGTGGCGATCGCTTCGCCTGTCCAGAGGAGCTGCTCGCCCCTGTCGCTCTCGTCCTTACAATCACCCATCGCTTCGTAATCCGCCACTCCCATTGGCCGAAGACAGGCTTTCACCTGGACACAATCCGCTGCTCCCACTAGCCAATGCTAACAGTACACGCCCTGTCGACGTGTATAGCGCGAGAGGGCGCCCCATCTGCGCACGTTAATGTTTTTAATGTACGTCATGGGGCCTACTCTCAAATACGCTGATATACGACCTTTTAGGCAGGGCTGCAAATTGCTATACATCTTGTGCACACTTCCCCGTGCTGGTTTGGCGGGGTGGATTAAGAGGTGCTGCAGACCGGCCTCTGCAGCGCTTTTCCGGGCCAGCTGCTGCCTACTATATCTATTAGCCATGTCAGTCATTTCATCTACAGCCAATCTAAGAGCCAACTCATATAATATAGAATAGTTAGTTATAAGATTTTACTACTTTATCACTACATGATCTACCTCCTTCTCTTACAATGCTTCTTGGAGCGCGTGCTGCAGCTGGCTACTAGTTTACATCCCTCTTCTGTTCTCTCTTTTCCAACTAAACAAGATATAATATTTAAATTCCTATAGCTTGCTTACATCACCCTATTGTACTTACTCTAAGACGGCATAGAACCGTTGCGTGCATATGCATGTTGCGAGCTAGCTCAGGGCCCTTAGCACTGTGACACTGCTCGACCGTCCTGCAAGTAGCTAGGGCACCGCCATTAGTCCCTATTTCGGAAAAAAAAACATTTTGCAAATACCAGGAACGACCCCCCTCCCCCCAATGGATTCAATGCATCGGCAACACCAGCACGGCGTCATCAGTCTTCTCTCTTGCCTAGTCACGTCCGCTTGAATGCTTCTGCCCCGCAATCACACCTCTTTACTCGCTCCGACCAACATGTTCCTCGCCATTAGAGCATGGTTAATAATATAACGAGCCGCTGGCTATACGATGTTGTCATGTCATCTATAGCCAAGCTTATAGTCCCCGAGTATAATAGTTAAATATAAATATGTACTATTTTATTGATACATGACGCATCTCACTCCCCCACAAAGTCTCTAAAAGCATGTGTTGCAGCTGCTGTTAATCTGTAGCCCGCTTCTTTTTTCTCTCTTCCAACTCAGCAAAATTGTAATACTTAAAGTCTTATAGCCCACCTATATCACCTTGTTGTACTTTGTCGACGACTTGACTCAGAGCTTTGAGGCCGACGGCTTGACTCAGAGGTTCAAGGCCGAGCAACACATGGTAATTAAGAGTACCCCGGCTTTGTTATTCTCTCAATAGCCAGAGCCATCCTCCTCTCTTCTCTTCACAGCAAGGTGCCAACACAAGCATGCTTCATCTCCCTTGACTCCATCAAGAATTCAACTAGTGCCGATTGTCAAGCCTATCATGTCTTCCTCCCGTGAGTGTTAGCCTCCCGCGTCTGCCTCCTTCGAGTTTATCCCATTGCATGTTCCCCAAGAGACCGTGTAGCACAGCTACTAGCTTAGTTGTGCAATGTCTGGAGGTAAGAAGAAAAATATCATCTTTCCATTTTGGTTCGATTGAGTTGGTGCCTCTAGGTTACAGTTATGTCAAAAAATGTGCCATTTCCATTTTGTTTGTTAATGCTCTATATTTGGAACATTGAACTCTCTCGTGGTATTTGGCTCCATTTCTGATTACAAGGCCTATACAAGCATCTTTTGATGTTAAGTTGTTTAACGTTTTTTTACGAGAGAAAGGTGTAAGCCCACGATAATTAGAAATGCTTTTGCAAATGAATCTAATATTAAAATATTGTGTCTCAGAGATAACAATTAGTCAGCACATGAATTTAGGAAAACCAAATAGTTCTTATAAATGGAACATAACCTGGTACAAGTACACGTTCACGCTAGGAATAGAGTATGAGTTTCCTTTCTGTTTAATTCAAAGGAGTAACATAGCAATAGATCTGTGAAATGTTTAGATTTTTTTACTGGTACTAATTAGAAGATTAAAGGTCATCACCATATTATAGTTCATCCATTTCAAATTATAAGGCGAATTTTGACCACCAACATCCATGATTTGACCATAAATTTCTTTCAGAACTATCGGTTAATATATTTTATTGGACCACAACAATAAGAAAATGCTTTTGGAGATCAATCTCATATTAACAATTTTATGTACTGATCGAATATTGTAGGTCAAAGAATGAATTTACAAAAACAAAATAGACCTTATTTAAAAAGGGTGAGTATTAATTAGTTTACATTCCAGCCATGAAAAAAATTAGATGCCTGCTACAACTTTAGTTGCTAGCTCCGGCGCAACGTTTATACCAACTCACGATATACTACTCCTTTTACAAATATATGTGTGCTTAAGTGTGTGTGTGTGTGTGTGTGTGTGTGTGTGTGTGTGAGAGAGAGAGAGAGAGAGAGAGAGAGAGAGAGAGATGCGTTTTCCTGTACTGATGAATTAGTAAAGCAAGGAACCCCTTTACGTAAAAAAAATGTGTACCAATGACAGACGTTGCAATCAGATCTTTTAGTGTGTATCAATGAGAGAATGTAATGAATCAATTCGAGCTAAGAATCGAATATTTGGATCTATTTTATTGCGGCAGTGCAGTACTTGGGGAAAAGAATTCTATGAGATCAGGTCTCACGGATTAGCAGGTGAGACCCATCCTGATGGATGACACGTGGCATTCACAAATCACAAAGCATCTACCCCACCCCCATCTGAAATCAGGGGGGAGATTAGATGCTTTGTGATTTGTGAATGCCACGTGTCATCCATCAAGGCGGGTCTCACCTGCTAACCGTGAGACCTGGTCTCATATAATTTTTTTCCAGTACTTGGTAAGGGTCGCAAAACGATTACCATACGGGATGGAACACTGTACTGGTAAGTATCCAATGAGTATATATCTTAGGTATTCTTGTTTAGCCATCAGTATTGAGCAGACAAAAGGAAAGCGAGCATCCTAGCAAGAGAAAATATTATATCATAAAAATATTAAAAAAATTGCGTCTTGAAAACTTGAGCTAAATTTTCAACCTAGCATACAGATAATTTCGTGACTAATTAACTGCAGTATATAGATGCAGGAACAACTGGAACATCCAACCCTGTGGCAGTAGCCACGCTAGTGCAATTCGGCGGAGAAATAATAGGTATTCTGGTTTAGCCATCAGTGTTGAGCACACAAAAGGACAGGAAGCACCCGAGCTAGTATATCATATCATATAAAAGATTAAAAAAAACTGCTGCTTGAATACTTGAGCAATTTTTGTACCTAGAGTACAGATAATCTCGTGACTAATTAACAGCGGTATGCAGTGGCGGAGACAGGAGGTGGCAGCAGGGGCCCTGCCCCCCCCCCCCCCTCCCCTAACATACAAGATTTGTTGATAATTTTCTTGTGAACAGTGTAAAATTAGTCATTAGTTGCTGCTAAATGTCTCACATTCAGTTGTTTGGCCCTCCCCAACCTGATTCACCATCACTCGCCCCCCTCAATCGAATATTTCTGGCTCCGCCATTGGCGGAATGCAGATGTAGGAACAACTGGGACATCCAACCCTATGACTAATTAACTACGGTATGTAGATGCAGGAACAATTGTGTCATCCAACCCAGTGACCACGCCAACGAAAGCAGACGAATAAATAATAGGTTCTCGTTTAGCCATCAGTGTTGAGCGGACAAAAGGAGAGAGAGCATCCTAGCTAGAGAAAATATTACATCATATAAAAAGATTAATAAAAAACTGCGGCTTGAATACTTGAGCAAACTGTTCTACCTAGTATATAGATAATTGCGTGACTAATTAATTGCGGTATGCAGATGCAGGACCAACCGGTACATCCAACCCTGTGGTAGTAGCCACGCTAGCGGAAGCCGGCCGAGAAATAATAGGTATTCTTCTTTAGCCATCATTGTTGAGCAGACAAAAGGAGAGAGGGCACCCTAGCCAGAGAATATATCATATCATATAAAAGATTAAAAAAACTGCTGCTTGAAAACTTGAGCTAACTTTTCTACCTAGGATACTGATAATCTTTTGACTAAATAACTACGGTCCGTAAATGCAGGAACAATCGGGACATCCAACCCAGTGACCACGCCAACACTAGCAAGCGAAAAAATAACAGGTATTCTCGTTTAGCCATCAGTGTTTAGCGGACAAAAGAAGAGACAGCATCCTAGCTAGAGAAAATATTATATTGTATAAGAGATTAATAAAAAACTACGACTTGCAAACTTGAGCTAACTTTTGTACGTAGCATTCAGATAATCTCGTGACTAATGAACAGCTGTATACAGATGTCGCAACAACAGGGACATCCAACCCTATGGTAGTAGTCACCCAAGCGCAAGCCGGTGGAGAAATAATAGGTATTCTTATTTAGCCATCAGTGTTTAGCAGACAAAAGAGATAGAGCACCCAGCTTGAGAATATATCATATCATATAAAAGATAAAAAAACATCTGCTTAAAAACTTGAGCTAACTTTTCTACCTAGCATACTGATAATCTTATGACTAATTAACTGCGGTATGTAGATGCAGGAACAATTGGGTCATCCAACCGAGTGACCACGCCAACGGAAGCAGGCGAAGAAATAATAGGTATTCTCGTTTAGCCATCAGTGTTGAGCAGACAAAAGGAGAGAGAGCATCCTAGCTAGAGAAAATATTACATCATATAAAAGATTAATAAAAAATTGCGGCTTGCAAACTTGAGCAAACTTTTCTACCTAGCATGCAGATAATCTCGTTTAGCAGACAAAATAATAGGTATTCTTGTTTAGCCAGCAGTGTTGAGCAGACAAAAGGAGAGAGGGCACCCTAGCAAGAGAATATATCATATCATATTATATCATGCCCTATAAACCTTTTTTTTTTCACTGATTCAAGAATGATAGTAGTGTTAGTTGTGAAACATTTGTCTAGAAGAAGTAATGAACCTAATTCATTGAATAAAAGATACATGCTATTATCTGCAAAGAAAGACACATGCTATTTACTTTTTACCCAAATAGAAAAACCTACTTCATGTGAAATATAAATGTAACTCAAATGGTTTTTACGATAGGAATTTTTTTCCAATATGGCGAAGAAACAATTCAGCAAAACACCTTTTAGTTATGTGTATTTTTTAATGCAGAAATATTGCATTTTCCATTGTGATAGAGCAAAATAAAGTGCTCAAATATCAAGTGAGAGCTGAGACTAGCTACTTGATTGAAGTATTCTGTAGCACAGAAACTTTGATTCGAATCGGTTAATGAGAGGACCCTGTGCTTTCATTGAAGGGGAAGCATACGTTTATCACAAAGACTACGGGGGTGTTTGGTTGCAAGTGACTAGACTTTTTTGATGGGTCAGGAACTAAAGAAAAAAGACCTTTTAGTAGAGTATATTTCTAGACCCTGTAGAAAAAGTCCCTCCTGTTTGGTTAAATAGAGATTAAATTGTTTGGTTACATAGAGATTAAAAGGGACTTTTTTTACACTAATCCATGTAACCAAACAGAGCGTATAGTTCAGTTTGTTTCCTAAATAGTACTACATGCTGGTCCAAGACTAACATCTCAAGAGAGGCTTCAAGCCCCATTCTTCGAGATACTCTCTCTAGGCATCTTGATGCGAGCGGCAGTAATTCATGCTGGAGGGTCCCTTTGGACGCAATACATACATGCATGTTTCAAAGAAAGGTTGGACGAATCTCATTTATTTCCTTGTACCTACTCTCTCCGGGCCTCACCAAAATTGATATCCCTTGTCTGCATTGGTGCCCCTGCCTCCTCTGGCGCCGGCATATCAAATTTCATATTTCACTTATTACTATGAGTTGGCCCGCCTCAGTAAAGATGGTTAATTGTAGGGCCAGCTGCGAGTGCGGCGTTGCAGCGGCCGAACGCCAGGTAGCTCTTTATCCCCTCGTTGGTATGGCCTCAGGATTCACTCCTGTCAGGCTTTTTGCAAGTATACAAGCTAAATATACAACTGCATGAATAGTTCCACCGTATGAAGAGTTGCACATTGCCTGTACCATTGACTTGACCATTCGAAATCAATGTACTGTAAATGCAATGCGCAGCTGGCGCAGGCGCACGAAAAGTTTGAATTTTCTATTTGACCAGGGCATCATTTCCTGTTCCAGCCATGTCTTATAATGTACTCCCTCCGTCTGAGAATACTTGTCAGGAAAATGGATGTATCTAGACATATATATTGTGTCGCCGTTCAGGTGCTAATAACACATGTTCATCACAGATTTTTCCGTTTCTACAATACTAATCCTCAAATTAGTGTGCAATTAGCTATTGTTGTTTGAACAAATAAGTAATTGGATGTGCCTCTTTAAAAAAAATGTTGCCCCCCCCCCTTCAGGTGCTAAAAGCGCACCATCATCACGACATTTTTTCTCCTTAGAAAAACTCGTCTTAATCCATCGTCTAATTGTATCCAAAGAATAAACAAAAACACATACACCTGACGTGTCGTTCTGCCCAAAAAAAAGAACCACAACTGTCCCATGTGCCTGTAGCCAGCCCACTTGTATCATGCACTAGCAGCTGGGGCGCCACCCGGTGGCGCCGCTTAGGAGAAAGTTGGGCGGTGCCAGGTGGGAGGCGCCCCTTCGGCTGCTTCTTTCTTTTTCTACCGCCACACATGCATGTACAACTGAGAACCTTGTTAACCAATGACCATAAAGTAGGCCAAATCACTTGAGTAGTAATCCAAATCATTAGAGATGAAAGCAGGCACTAGTGCAGAACCGAGCTATAGCACCGGTTCGTAAGGGCCTTTAGTCCCGGTTCTGCAACCGACACTAAAGGGTGGAGACTAAAGGTCCCCCCCCCCTTTAGTACCGGTTCTGCACGAACCGGGGCTAAAGGCCCACCACATGGCACGAGCCCGCGCGGTGGTCTGGGGGACCTTTAGTACCGGTTGGTAACACCAACCGGCACTAAAGGATATATTTTTTTGACAAAAAATTTGATTTTTTTTCGATTTTCAAATTTCTGAATTATTTCACGATTTTGTCTCTAATCACCACTCATCTTTGCTCTGCTCTAATCACCCCTCATCATTCCAAATCGTCTAACTTCCCGGCCGGTCACCCATCCTCTCACCACTCCAACCTGAGCATGCTTAACTTCCGAGTTCTATTCACCCTAGTTTCCAAGTCTGCACATGTTGTTTACCTGACAATAGTAAGCTGCCAATCCTATTAACCCTCATGAATTTAGTTTGAGCATGTAGTCACATGTTTCACCGTTTTAGTTTGAAACTATTATTCTAAAAAATAATTATTATTTAGTAGCCCAAATATTTCTTGAATAAGTAGTTTGACCACAGTTTGACCAGATTTGACCATAGTTTGACCACAGTTTGACCAAAAGTCAAAAAACTAAAATAATTATTTATTAACACTAATGTTTCTTGAATAATTAGTTTGAGCTTAGTTTGACCACAATTTGACCAGATTTAACGAAAATTAAAAAAATACTGAAATTTGAGCATATCTTTCTTTCCTTTTAGAATTTGAGGATTTTAAAAAATTGCAAACAGGCTGTAGGCGGTTCAAATCGGATGCGGAATTTCGTGCTGATTTTTTTGATATATTATGCGGGTTTTTTCGACATCGTATGCAAAAGATATTGCCGTTTTAGATTTTCATAACACTTTTTTTGCAAAACATGTCCAAATTTAAGTTTTTTAATTTTCCTAACTAGTAGATTAGTAACATAACTACATCTCGAAGGATTTCAATTTTTGAAGTTTTTATCATTTTATTTTGCTTTTTACAAAACTGAAAAGGCGATGGGGGGGGGGGGGGTTAGAGTTTGAAAATGGGCCCTTTAGTCCCGGTTTGTGTCTCCAACCGGGACTATAGGTCAGACCCCTTTAGTCCCGGTTCGTGGCACAAACCGGTACTAAAGGTTAGCCCTGTAGTACCGGTTTGTGCCACGAACCGGGACTAAAGGGGCTCGTGGGGCCCCGGCCTGACGACAGCCTGCCACCACCCCTTTAGTACCGGTTCGTGACACGAACCGGTACTAAAGGTTCAACACGAACCGGCCTTAATGCATAGTCGTTCGAACCGGGACTAATGGTACCTTTAGTATCGGGCCAAAATTGAACCGAGACTAATGTGTCTCACATTAGGTCCTTTTTCTACTAGTGAGGTTTTTGGAGAAGTAGCAATCAGCTGCATAGTTAGTTAAACTATGCATTACATATATGCTAGCTGGTTCAAAAGTAAGGGTAAGCAGTTTTGGTAATGGTATGCATATCGCACATTGTCAAAAAGTGGAGGCACAATTCCTTGTATGGTAAGGCAGAGTTCATGGCTCCCACATGCGGCAGTGGTGGTCCCCGACGATCTGTCTAGAGGCGGTGAATGACACTTCTCAAAATAAAGAGGACATTGGCGATGACCCGACGACGCACTCCACGACAAGCTTGGTGACGAAGGGGTTGCCAGCAAGGAGGTGCTCCCTGAGCTATTGAAACTGCAGCAATCAGGCCTCCATCCTCAAGTGTGTGAAAAAACATGAATGGCAGCCAAATGATTCACAGTACTTGATGGACTAAACATCTAGAAAGAAGCTTTAAATCCACAACTGAAACGTAAGAGTGATCTACTGACCAAGGTCAATAACTTATGGTCTAACCAAAGACAAAATATACAAGGGTAGCAGATCATAGAACTTATATTGTTGTTAACAAGCCAGAAACCTTCTATCTTCTGAACAAAATGAAAGCTAAAATCTTCAGTCAGGGCATACTTTCAATTTTTTGAACAATATCAAGTGATACCGCTTATGCAGTGATCGTTCCTGTAAAAAGGAAGCACATGGCCAATCATCATTCAATTCATGCTTACTGGAAACAAATAACTAAGAACAAATAAGATAACTTGCAGTATAGGAGGTAATCCTTCCATTTTAATTGGAAACTACCAAATAGTACATGCTACAAAAATAAAATGTTCTGCAACTACCCATTTTCTCAAAAGAGAGTAAATTATTAAACCAACTCCCACTTCTGAAAAAAAATGGAAAAGAACCAGGGTAACCTTGAAGATGCATGTGCAATTAGAACAACCATGTATCCTTGACCAACAATGAGACTTAGAATTGGCACAGCACTCGACTGCAATCAAGGGTACTGACCGACAATCAGAATTCTGCATCTATCTATCAATGGACCCATTGGAGGAACAAGATATTCGGGAAAGGGAACTGACTGGTAGTCAGAATTCTGCATCCATCTATTGATGGATCCATTGGAGGAACAACAAGAAACTCAGGGAATGGGGGCCGACCGAGAAGCAGATTGGGCACTCATCGAGGTCGAGCATGGTGTTGTCCGCATTATTACTTATTAAGCAGGTATCTATTGCAGAGTGAAATCATCAGTTACCAAGATTTTAAATAATAGAAAGAACAATAACAGCAAAACAAACAAATTCAGGGAGTGGTCTCATGAAGATGTACTTCACATTGTAAGAAAGAAGAAAGCTCAGAAACTGTGGTATGAAACACATTCACATAACCATTCTGAGTTGTAGCAAGTTCAAGGAGGAAGGCAATGTTAATAAGTTGGTACACCAATCTATTCCTAAGAATGGTCAGTTTTAATGGATAAAAAACAATAATCTATTCTTATCAAGCTTTTCATTGGTAAAAAGTTCGGCACCCAAATAACTTGTTAGCAGCAAAACTTTTCATTAATGTGAAAATAGAACTGCAATATGATCTTTTATGAGAAAACAAACTGACATGAGGTAAAAAAAAAATGAACATAGATGGTATGGCAGAAGAACAAATGAAAATCCTGATGACAGGGTATAAAAACATGATGAAAAGATGCACATATGCAACTAAAGCTTGCCCAAATGGAAGAACAATACTTTGGGTAAATGACGAGCTGCACATGAGAATAACATGATGCAATTAGTGCAAATAAAAAAAATTCTTGCATGAACAAAAATGTACATATAGACATAGCCCAGCTTCCACACATGAACAAAAATCAACACTTGGACACATCAGTGGAGAAATAATAGGTATTCTTATTTAGCCATCAGTGTTTAGCAGAGAAAAGGAGATAGAGCACCCTAGCTTGAGAATATATCATATCATATACTCCCTCCGTTCCTAAATATAAGTCTTTGTAGTTATTTCACTATGGACCACATATGGATGTATATAGATGCATTTTGTGTGTAGATTCATTTATTTTGCTCCGTATGTGGTCCATAGCGAAATCTCTCCAAAGACTTATATTTAGGAACGGAGGGAGTAAAAGATAAAAAAACATCTGCTTAAAAACTTGAGCTAACTTTTCTCCCTAGCATACTGATAATCCTATGACTAATTAACTGCGGTATGTAGATGCAGGAACAATTGGGTCATCCAACCGAGTGACCACGCCAACGGAAGCAGGCGAAGAAATAATAGGTATTCTTGTTTAGTACAGCAGTGTTGAGCTAGCTTTTGTACTTAGCATACTGATAGTCTTGTGACTAATTAACTGCGGTTTGTAGATACTGGAACAGCTGGGACTTCCAGCAACTCGAGCGAACATGTGGTGATCTCCATGGCACGTCCGCCATTCCGTGCGGTGAACCAAGACCTGTTCACACCCTTGAGCGTGTCGATCGGCCCTTATCATCGTGCTACTTGTTCAGAAAGATGGAAGCAAGAGAAGCAGCGCGTGGCCAAAGCGACCCTAAAGTCTCTCGAGCATCAGCTCAGGCAGCAGCTTTGGAAGCTTGTGGGGGATGTGAAGGCGCTCTACGTGGGTTTGCCCAACATGGAATTGGATGATTTCGTCACTATGCTGCTGGAGGATGGGTGCTACGTGCTCACTACATTTGCAAAATACCATGAATTTCCGGTTGTCATTCAGCCCAGAGGTGAGCGGAACACGGTGGTGCGCGATATCATGTACCTCCTTGAGAACCAGTTGCCTATGATAGTCCTTGAAGAGATCCATCGGTGCCTGACGCCTGGGAGGTCCGTCGTCGAGGACGTTGGAGTGCGTGTTCGGGAGCTGCTGAAGGAACAGCTCTACATCAGAGGAGAAAAAAGGCCGCTGACCGTGCCGGCGGCGCCTTGTCACCTCCTACAACTGGTGCACAGCTACTTCCAGCCATCCATTTCCGTAAATTCTGGTGAACAATCGGAACCTCCTCAGTTGGAGAGAAGAAGTGCAACTGGAAGCGACGTTCAGGAGGGAACTCAAGACAGGGATAATACGCGCCGTCGCGTGGGTCGGTGGCAGCGGGTGCAGGCGGCACCTTGTCAGCTCCTGCAACTGGTGCGCACGTATTTCCAGCCATCCATTTCCGTAAATTCTGGTGAACAATCGGAACCTCCTCAGTTGGAGAGAAGAAGTGCAACTGGAAGCGACGTTCAGGAGGGAACTCAAGACAGGGAGGATAATACGCGCCGTCGCGTGGGTCGGTGGCTCCGGGCGACGGAGTACAGCAGGCACGGCAACGTGCAGCTCAAGCCTCGGGAGTTCAAGGATGGTGTGGAATCCATTCTTGACGTGCGTCTTGAAGGAAGCACGCTGTGGATCCCTCACCTGCGGATTGATAGCAGCACTTGGACGATCCTACGCAATCTGATGGCGTTAGAGGAGCAGACAGCTGGCACTGTCGGGAGCCCCGTCACGGCCTACTGCCTGTTCATGTCGCAGCTGGCGTCTAAGGCGGAGGACATTGAGCTCCTGAGGCGCAAAGGGATCGTCGAACACTTCTGGGGCAACGACGAGGAGGTAGCACAAGGCTTCGCCGACCTCTGGAAGAAAGTGGTCTTGGACGACGTCGACAATGTCGACAGTAACTACCTACGCGACACATGGTACCTGCTGCATGACCGTTGCGAGAGCGTGGGGCACAACTGCTGGGGATCATTCCGCCACATCTACTGCGGCGACTCCATGCGCTTCCTTGCATTCGTCACCGCAGGCTTACTGTTTGCTCTTCAGCTCATTCAAGTCATCCTTGCCGGTTTCTCCTTGCGACAACAACAAGGCAAGTAAGCAGCCGCGCCAGCATAATGCTAGCTACTATAATAAGGGTAATTTGCACTGCCAGGTTTTTTTGTCCCTAGACTAGATCAGTCTAAGTGCGGATCTCAGTGGGTTTTTCCTGGCGCTTTTAGGATTTGCTTTTTTCGTTTGAATGTTCAAACTGGATTGCGATGGCCTGTCGTTTCCCTGTTTTCGATCAGTTGTAAGCATAATCTTGTGCGTGGTTGCTTGTTTATTTCCACTTTGCTTGCGTGTCGTGTCTGTGTTTTTGTTTACTGCAGCATATCATGAGCTTTTTTACAGTACCCTCGTACTCCAAAATAGAACAGGGAGTACCAATTAAATCCAACCATCGATTCTAAGGGGTATTATGGACCTTCTGTGTTGCTACAAAATTTTCCCCAAAAAAGTCTTCTTATTAATAAATCTTCCAGTCTATTTCATTGAGGATGAAAAAAAAAATCCTTTGATCCAATCTATTAACGCCGCCGGCGTCGCAATCACGTGGCTCTCCCCTTGGAATGCCGTCAAGGGATCTTCCGCGTATCCGTCTCAACTCCTGACCTGCCCTCCCTTCAACGCAACAATCATCCTCTCCGCAGGACTAACTATCTTCCTGATGCTCGGCCGCCACACCGCCGATGGTTTTTCCACTTCGCTCGTAGCGCTGCTGATTTATCAGGCAATTCCACCTCTGTAACGTCGAACATGTGCATTTGATATCTCATCGTCGGTCTCGATCCCTTTCTCCATGTGTGCATATCTTCGATCACTGAGATTGGGCCTTAATTAGAACCAAAATCCGGTATAGATACTTGAGTGTAAATAAGACCTTCGTAGATTGAAGACGACGAACTTGCAAAAAAGAATACAACGCCGGCATATGCATGTAGTTCTTGTGCATTGAATGCATACGAGCAGCCATTCGAGCACGTAGAAACAATATCCAGTCAAATCTTTTATTCCTATTCGCAAAAAAAAACGGTGTATTCCTCACAGAAATCAGATCCTTTAAGGTAACTGTTCGATCTGAATATTAGGCGCACTTACCCTAAAAAAAGAATATTAGGCGCACATTATTTGTCATCTTCTGTTACGTTTTCTTTTTTACGTATCTGGTGTTACGTTTTTACCCTTGAACTGCAGTTACTCCTTAACACTTTGTACTAGTAGCGAATCAACCTGTGGTTGAGATGGTTAGGTGGACAGTGGTATCCCCAACCCACCAGGGTTCAAATCCTAGTGCTCGCATTATTCCTGGATTTATTTCAGGATTTCCGGCGATGCGTCTCTCGGAGGTGCTCATAGGGGTAGGATGTGCGTATGTGCGTTCATAGGGGTGAGTGTATGCGCATGCATATGAGCGCTTGTGTCTGTACTGATGCTCCGGAAAAAACACTTTGTACTAGTACTCCCTAACACTCGCGCTGGAGTACCAATAAGAAACATCCGTTGGATTAAAGAAAATGGACGGTCCGTGTTGATTTAAAGGTACTGTAAAAGAACTCTTTTTTTTAACACAGTACAGACGTGAGCGCTCATATACACACGCATACACTCATATCCAAAAATGCTAGACATACGTCCTCCTACATGCTCTTACGGGCACCTTCCAATAATCTAAACATGCCCCCCCCCCCCCCCCCCCCCCCCCCCCGATTTTCAGGGAGGTCAGGTGATTCCCTCAACTGACGCCCAATTATAAAGTGCCATGTTGGATCAACCCCGTAAGAGCCTGTAAAATGCCCGTACGTGTAGCTTTACTCCACTCATATCTATGAACGCACACACAGCCTACCCATATGAGCACCTCCGAAAGACTGAACCGGCATATCATCTTCAATCTCCTCCCACTGAATGCACATCGTGCGAAAATCCTGAAATAAATCCAGGAATAAATGCGAGCACCAGGATGAACGTCGACGGGCTGAGGATACCACTGTCCCTCTAACCATCCAACCACAAGTTGGTTCGCGCATGCCGTCTTCTTTTCATGTTGTTTAAAACTATTTGAGATGGCTGATCATGCAGCACACACGGTTTGCGCAACATCACCTTGACTAGTGGATTGTATACACCGGGTTAAGTTAGGTTAACTAACCGTCAACTGGTGTAGCTCAACAGGCAAATATTTTTTTATTTTTAGTTATTATTATATGATCATCTTTGTGGTGGCGGCAACCTCTGAGAGTGTGTCGGTTCGATATGAGACACAGTCCCAGTGTGTGGTTGGGCTGGGGCATCCGTCTTTAGATATTAGGGTTTGGTGTGAGGTCTGTTTGGGATTAGGACTTAATATTCGGCACACCTTCATCAATAGGATAAGAGTGACAACAAGTGTTGCCTCGACGGTGGCTTCAGGCTCACTGATGTATTACTTTGTATGGTCTGAATAATTAATAAGATGGCCGCATGCATCGTCCAGCTGCAGAGGCCGGGGTTTATCCTTCTTTTCAAAAAAAAAAAGATCATGTTTGGAGATTACAATTTTTCATTAAGTACCTGCATTCTTTAAATTTAGACATGCTTTTTTCGTTTATATGTTCAAACTGGATCCGATGGATTGTTGTTCCTAAACGTGCTGTCTAATCAGTAATCTTGTGCGTGGTATCTTGTTTATTTCCGCTTTGTTTGTGTCCCGTGTCTGTGTTTTTATTTTCCGCGGCATACCATCTTCTTTTCATGTTCGACAAAACTGTTTGAGATGGCTGACAATGCATCACACACGGTTTGCGTAGCATGACCTTGACTAGTGAGATTGCACGAGAAGTAGGAAGTGTATATGACGCGTTCAGTTGGGTTAACTATCCGTCAACCGGTGCAGCTGCACGGGCTACTATTTTTTTTATAGTTATTATATGATCATCTTTGCTGATTATAATTTTCCATTATGTACGTTCGTTATTATAACTAGCAGATATACCTGTGCATTGCAATGGAAGATAAAATAATACGCATTTCAAATCAGTGACAATTATATGTGCAAGCACATAAAAAAAGGAACATTTAGCTTCTCGGTTTCGTAGCGTGTAAAGAAATCAATCCACTATTTTTCCATTCATTGATCGAGTGCATTTAAGGGTTTTGTTACGTCATCGTATGCCAGAGAAGGCCCATGAGTTATTCAATCTACTCTTCCCCTCGATCCTTTCAATCATGGGAATTTTAAGGTATAAAGTTTCTGACTATTCAAGGCAATTTTCGGAAAAACGTGAATAAAACATGAAAGGGAACATCTTTTAAAATTTACAAACATTTTATGAAAAAACCAATATTTTAATGAAAACATGAACATTATTTGAATTTGTGAACATTTTTTAAAAGGGGAACATGTGTTGAAAATTCATAAGATTTTTAGAAAATGTGTATCCTTTATGGAAATTTCACTAAAACAAGAATATTTTCTGAATTTGGCGCATTTTTGGAAAGCCATTTTCTTTTTATAAATCTCGAACAACTTTTAAACACAATAATTATTTTGAAAAAGTGGGATACCTTTTGCAAGTTCTTAATATTTTTCAAAATAGCAACAAAAATTTGGAATTCTGAACAATTTTCAAATTTTTATTCTGAAAGTTTTTTGAGAAATTTAATTTACAAAATATATTCTAAAATAAAAATAAACTTGGAATGAAAAAAATAGGGAAAGGAGAATAAAATAGAAGTAGAACACAGAAAAAAATAGAAAAATGGGCCAGACCATTGTTGGTTGTCCTATGCGAAACTCTGACTATCTGTCACCTTCTCCGTAAAATAGAATTTTCCCAGCTACATGGGCAGAAAAATAAGTTGGCTGGCTTCGCTGGGCCACAGTGCGCGGTCCATGTATGTAAATTCTTTTTCTAGCAGACAAACACATAAGAATTTTGTACCACCTCGGGTAGAAAAAAAACTTTTCACTGGTGAATGGATGAGAAAACTGACGAAACACACCTTGCTTTATTAGTAGCTATAGATAATGATATAAATATAGATATAGAGGTATAGATTTAGAGTTTGACTGAGCATTTAATTTTTCATGGACCAACATATAGACTTTCTTAACCTAGTTTATAAGTTTTTTGTGTGTTCCATATACAATTTGGAAGTGTACAGTTTACTCTCTCAATTTTTTAGAGCACCACCGCTGCCGTAATCTTTCCATAGGGACGTTGTCCATGGTGGATTTCATCGTCACAATGACCAGTAATTACATTAGTGACATACAAAGCTTATTTTCGTTTTAGTCTACCATTTTCACACCTTTTATAATAAGAATCCAAGCCAGTGAGCACTATAGGCTGACTCTATGCCCCATGATATCACCTATCCATATCATGTGTCGATGGTAACTGGGACACATAATTTACCCCAGTTCAGACTCTTCAAAAAGATAAAACCATATGTCATGCTCGTGTTTTATTGCATTGGGCTGTGTACAAAGTACATGTACCTACCAAGATATTGTAAGTTGTTTAATATGTCTACAACGAGCCTAACCCCTCGGTTTATATAGCATACTGGGAATCCTTGGGTACAATGATTCTCCCATGAATTCAACCTCTGATCGTGTACACCAAGTCTTGAAGATCTTCCTTGTGTGCGCCATGGGCTACTTGATGTGGCCCAAGACGAAGCCGACAAGGGGTCCTCTAGGGGTGGGCATAAAAAATGATTATCCAAACACCGGATCGAAACAGAAAAAACTGATATACTGAACACCGGATTGAAACCGTAATCTTTCCAATGGCATTTTTTCTCTGTGTGAAATCTGAAATAATCTATCGCAATGACAAAACCAAAAAATCGGGTTTTCGGTTTCGATCCGGTGTTCAGTTAATAAGTTTATATGCCCACCCCTAGAAGACCCCTTGTCGGCTTCGTCTTGGGCCACATCGAGTAGCCCATGGCGCACACAAGAAAGATCTCGAAGACTTGGCGTACATGATCAGACGTTGCATTCATGGGAGGATCCTTGTACCCCAAGGACCCCTCAGTATCACTAGTAGAAAACATGGCTTTTGTTCTTGCCGGATCGGAGCAATAGTCCCGATCGCGTTACGAACCGGGACTCATTTGAGCATTATAGTCCCGGTTCGAGCGGCTAGGACGCCGACCGAGGCTCTGCAAGCATCAGTCCCGGTCCGAATGGGACCTTTAGTCCCGGTTCCAGACACCACCCGACACTAAAGGGGTTGTAGCAGGTGCGATACCCTTTAGTCCCGGTTAGTGTCTAGAACCAGGACTAAAGGTCTATCTTCAGTCCCGGTTTTAGACCACAACTGGGACTAAAAAGTTGCCTATATATATCTCGCCCTGCCCGCTCTCTCCTCAGTTGTTTCCTCATAGAAGGTGGGAGGTGTGTGCTAGTTTGTTTTCCCTTCATATGAACAAGAGGTGTTCGATGAAATGCCTGAGAGCATGATGCCACTTGAGTTCAGAAAACAAACATGATATGAGGTGCCCGAGCCACACTAAAGGTTTCTCCTCTTTCTTGACCGAGCCATACAATCCATTCTTCTCCTTTGTTGTTCCTCCAAGCTTGACCTCCAAGCTCCATCTTCCCCAAGATTTGTCTAGATTTGGCGGTGCAACAACTATCCAAGCATTCTAAAAGGTTAGCAACTTCATCCTTTCATCTCTCACTGCTAGTTTAGCTCATTTCATGCTCTAGAAGTAGAGTGGTTTGTGGGTTTCAGTGGAGGAGTGTATGTGATACATCTCCAATGTATCTATAATTTTTTATTGTTCCATGCTATTATATTATCTGTTTTGGATCTTTAATAAGCATTTATATGCTATTTTATATTATTTTCGGGACAAACCTATTAACAGAGGGCCCAGTGCCAGTTTCTATTTTTTTTTGCCTATTTTAGAGTTTTGCAGAAAAGGAATACCAAACGGAGTCCAAACGGAATGAAACTTTCGCAATGATCTTTCTTGGACCGAAAGAAAACTAGAAGACTTAGAGATGAAGTCGGAGACGCAACGAGGCAGCCACAAGGCAGGAGGGCGCACCCAGGGGGGTAGGGCGCGCTCCCACCCTCACGGGCCACTCGTGGCTCCCCTGACCTAGTTTCTTCGCCTATATATACTCTTATACTCTAAAAATATCCAGGAGAGCCATGAAACCACTTTTCCACCGCCGCAACCTTCTGTACCTATGAGATCCCATCTAGGGGCCCTTTCTGGCGTCCTGCCGGAGGGGGACTCGATCATGGAGGGCTTCTACATCAACACCATTACCTCTTTGATGAAGCGTGAGTAGTTTACCACAAACCTTCGGGTCCATAATTATTAGCTAGATGGCTTCTTCTCTCTATTTGATTCTCAATACCATGTTCTCCTCGATGTTCTTGGAGATCTATTTGATGTAATACTATTTTGTGGTGTGTTTGCCGAGATCCGATGAATTTTGGATTTATGATCAAGATTATCTATGAATATTATTTGATTCTTCTCTGAATTCTTATATGCATGATTTGATATCTTTGCAAGTCTCTTCGACTTATCGGTTTAGTTTGGCCTACTAGATTGATCTTTCTTGCAATGGGAGAAGTGCTTAGCTTTGGGTTCAATCTTGCGATGCCCTTTCCAAGTGACAGTAGGGGTAGCAAGGCACGTATTATATTGTAGCCATCGAGGATAACAAGATGGGATTTTCATGATATTGCTTGATTTAATTCCTCTACATCATGTCATCTTTCTTAATGTGTTACCCCGTTCTTTATGAACATAATACTCTAGATGCATGATGGATAGTGGTCGATGTGTGGAGTAATAGTAGTAGATGCAGGCATGAGTCGGTCTACTTGACACGGACGTGATGCCTATGTTCATTATCATTGCCTTATATATATCTCTAACTATGCGCTTTTCTATCAATTGCTCGGCAGTAATTTGTTCACACACCATAATACTTTCTATCTTGAGAGAAGCCACTAGCGAAACCTATGGCCCCGGGGTCTCTTTTCCATTATATTGATTCTCTTTTCCATTATATTGAATCTCGTTTACATCTTGCTAGTTTCCGATCTACTATTTTGCAATCTTTACTTTCCAATCTATAAACCAAAAATACCAAAAATATTTATTTCACCGTTTATCTATCTCTATCAGATCTCACTTTTGCAAGTCACCGTGAAGGAATTGACAACCCCTTAATCGAGTTGGGTGCAAGTTGTTGATTGTTTGTGCAGGTATTCGGTGACTTGTGCGTCGTCTCCTACTGGATTGATACCTTGGTTCTCAAAACTCCGGGAAATACTTACACTACTTTGCTGCATCACCCTTTTCTCTTCAAGGGAAAACCATCGCAAGCTCAAGAGGTAGCAAGAAGGATTTTTGGTGCAGTTGCCCGGGAGATCTACATCAAGTCAAGCCATACCAAGTACCCATCATAAACTCTTATCCCTTGCATTACATTATTCTCCACTCGCCTCTCGTTTTCCTCTCCCCCACTTCTAAAACAATTTTCGAAAACCTTTGAATTTTCTTTGCCCCTCTTCCGTTTGTCTCTTTTCGCTTGCTTCTTGTGTGCTTGTATGTTGGATTGATTGCTTTGTCACAATGGCTGAAGAGAATACTAAATTGTGTGAATTTTCTAATATGAACAACAATGATTTTATTAGCACTCCAATTGTTCCTATCACTAATGCTGAATCTTGTGAAATTAATGCCGCTTTGCTGAATCTTGTTATGAAACATCAATTTTCTGGCCTTCCTAGTGAAGATGCCGCATCCCATCTAAACAATTTCGTTGATTTGTGTGATATGCAAAGGAAGAAAGATGTGGATAATGATATTGTTAAATTGAAGCTATTTCTGTTTTCGCTTAGAGATCGTGCTAAAACTTGGTTCTCATCTTTACCTAAAAATAGTATTGATTCCTAGAATAAGTGTAAAGGTGTGTTTTATCTCTAAGATCATCTCCCTTAGGAACGATATTATGAATTTTAAGCAAACTGATCATGAGCATGTTGCAACATCTTGGGACAGTATGAAATTGATGATATGTAATTGCCCTACACATGGTTTGAATTTATGAATGATTATACAAAAGTTTTATGCCGGATTGAATTTTTCTTCTAGAAATCTTTTAGATTCGGCCACGGGAGGCACTTTTATGGAAATCACTTAAGGAGAACCTACTAAGCTCCTGGATAATATTATGGTTTACTATTCTCAATGGTACACCGAAAGATCCATTAGTAAAAAAGTTCATGCAAATGAAGAGATTAATGTTTTGAGTGGAAAGATGGATGAACTTATGAAATTATTTTCTAATAAAAGCATTTCTTCTGATCGCAATGATATGTCTTTGTCCACTTTGATTGGGAATAATAATGAATCTAGGGACGTGAATTTTGTTGGTAGGAACAATTTTGGTAACAACGCGTATAGAGGCAATTTTAATCCTAGGTCGTTTCCTAGTAATTCCTCTAATAATTATGGTAATTCCTACAACAACTCTTATGCAAACTTTAATAACATGCCCTCTGATTTTGAGAATAGTGTTAAAGAATTTATGAGTTCGCAAAAGTATTTCAATGCTTTGATTGTAGAAAATTTCTTAAGATTGATGAGTTGGCTAGGAACGTGGACATAATTTCTCTTGATGTTGATTCTTTGAAACTTAGATCTATCCCACCTAAGCATGCTATCAACTAGTCTCTCAAGGCCATGAGAATTTCCATTGATAAGTGTGAATAAAGAACCGCTAAGATGCGTGCTAAAAATAATTGGTTTGTAAAAGCGTGTTCTTCTAGTTTTCATGATAATAATGATGAAGATCTAAAAGTGATTGATATTACTCCTATTGAAATCTTTGTCTTCCAATATGAATCTTGATAAAGATGGGTCTGGAGATGAGTCACCTTTAGTTAAAAGGTGTCTCAATGATTTGGAGTTTTTAGATCTATATGCAAAAAATGATAAAAGTGGGATTGAAGAGGTCAAGACTTTTGGTAGCAATGAACCCACTATTTTGGATTTCAAGGTTAATTATGATAATTGTTCTTTAATAGATTGTATTTCCTTTTTGCAATTCGTGTTAAATTCCCCCCATGCTTACAATCTAAACAAAGCTTTTACTAAACATATCATTGATGCTATGATGCAATCTTTTGAAGAAAAGCTTGAATTAGAAGTTTATATCCCTACTAAACCCCTTTATCGCGTTGGGTGTAAGTGGTTGATTGTTTGTGCAGGTATTCGGTGACTTGTGCATCGTCTCCTACTGGATTGATACCTCGGTTCTCAAAACTGAGGGAAATACTTACGCTACTTTGCTGCATCACCCTTTCTTCTTTAAGGGAAACCAATGCAAGCTCAACAGGTAGCACTATGTGGGAGTTTTTTTGATTTAGATGCACAATTTGAGCTCAAATTAACTTCTTTGTTTGCACATGTGTAGGTTGCCGTCCCGTCCCCATCCCCGTCCTCACGGCCATCGATTGCCCGTGTCGATCTTGTCGCCGGAACCACCATGGTGAGCTGATGGAAATATACCCTAGAGGCAATAATAAAATGGTTATTATTATATTTCCTTAATCATGATAAAGGTTTATTATTCATGCTAGAGTTGTATTGATCGGAAACTTAAATACATGTTGAATATATAAACAAATACCGCGTTCCTTGTAAGCCTCTACTAAGACTAGTTCGTTGATCAAAGATGGTTAAGGTTTCCTAACCATAGACATGTGTTGTCATTTGATAACGGGATCACATCATTAGGAGAATGACGTGATGGACAAAACCCATTCGTTAGCTTAGCATTATGATCATTCAATTTTATTGCTATTTCTTTCTTTAGGTCAAATACATATACCTTCGACTATGAGATTATCCAACTCCCGGATACCATAGGAATGCCTTGTGTGCTATCAAACATCACAACGTAACTGGATGATTATAAAGATGCTCTACATGTATCTCTGAAGGCATTTTTTTGGGTTGCCATAGATCTAGATTAGGATTTGTCACTTCGAGTATCGGAGAGGTATCTCTGGGCCGTCTCGGTAATACACATCATAAGCTTGCAAGCAGATGACTAAGGAATTTGTCATGAGGTGATGTATTACGGAACGATTAAAGAGACTTGTAGGTAACGAAATTGAACTAGGTATGAAGATACCGATGATCGAATCTAGGGCAAGTAACATACCGATAGACAAAGGGAATTACGGATGTTGTCATAACGGTTCGACCGATAAAGATCTTCGTAGAATATGTTGGAGCCAATATGGGCATCCAGGTTCCTCTATTGGTTATTGACCGAAGAGGTGTCTCGGTCATGTCTACATAGTTCTCGAACCCATAGGGTCCGCATGCTAAACGTCTATTGATGATATAGTATTATACGAGTTATGTTATTTGGTGACCGAATGTTGTTGGGGTCCCGGATGAGATCACTGGCATGACAAGGACTCTCGAAATGGTCGAGAGGTCAATATTTATATATATGACAATAGTATTCATACACCGGAAGTGTTCCGGAGTGTACCGGGTACTTATCGGGTCACCGGAAGGGGTTCCAGGCACCCGTGGCAAAAGATATGGGCCATATGGGCTAAGAAGGGAAATGCACCAGCCACAAGGGGCTGGTGCGCCCCCCATATGGGCCAACCAAGGTGGAGAAGGAAATGAGAAGAGGGAAAGGAAAGAAAGGGAATAGGATTTGATACGTCTCCAACGTATCTATAAGGTTTGATTGTTCCATGCTATTATATTACCTGTTTTGGATGTTTATGAGCTTTACTAAACACTTATATATCATTTTTGGGACTAACCTATTAACCTAGAGCCCAGTGCCAGTTTATGTTTTTTCCTTGTTTTTGAGTTTTACAGAAAAGGAATACCAAACGGAGTCCAATTGACGTGCCAATTTTTGACAAATTTTTATGGACCAAAGAAGCCCCGAGAATGCAAGATTTGGGCCAAAAGAGTTCCGGGCTGCCCACGAGGTTGGAGGGCGCGCCCCCTGCCTCGTGGACAGCCCGGAGACCCCCCTGACGTGAGACCTACGCCAAAAATTCCTATAAATACTGGAACCTCCAGAAAGAAACCTAGATCGGGAGTTCTGCCGCCACAAGCCTCTGTAGCCACCAAAAACCAATCGGGACCCGGTTCCGGCACCCTGCGGGAGGGGGGATCTCTTGACATGGATATTGACCAAGATAAATAAAATAAATAAACCACATATAATATAAACACAAAACGGCAAAATCCATTTTATAATGAAAAAGGATTAATTATAATCAACCGCTCGAATTGATGACTGAGAAAATAGGCATATGATTTATTTTCAAATGTCGATTATGCATACATTAAACCGACAATTATAAAATATGATGAAACAAATAAACAACCATCAAGTTTTCTCCTGTAGAAAAATGGAGGACATGCTCATATGTACGCGCATCGTCGCAGATGAATAATGATCTAAAATTTCACGGTCAAAGACAATGTCAATGTTGTTGAAGCATCGTGCAGTATGTTCTTCCATCAAATATCACTTCATATTAACCAAATGCATGCAGAATATAATTAAAGAAAATATTGGTAACAATTAAAATTAGCCGGCACGTGCTTGCATATGTACTAATGCATGCAGGCTAAGCGAGCGTACATGCATGGCATCTGTATGTATCATGGCCCATATGGCCCACGCTAGCTTCTTCCAGAGTCATGCGTACATGTATTTGGCCCTAAGTAAAGAATTAGAGCAAAAGCCCACACGTTGAGAGAAGGTGGCCTAATTAAGGTGTCTCAAAAAAAAAAAAAAGGTGGCCTAATTAAGACTGTACTGATGGGACGTTACCGGTTGATTAGCGATTAAACAAATAAATAAAAGGGAGCAGCCCCGCTCCATGCATGATCTCACACGACCACACGATTTGATGGGATGTGGGTGGGCGCGCGCTACAGCCAACGAGCGCTGCTGCTCCTCCCAGCCCTATAAATACCAGGCAATCTGACTGCTCTAGGGTCGGCCGCCTTTAGATCGTTTTCTCCCACTGCTAGAATTACATACACACATACAACACATAATAGCCCAGAGAGAAAGAAGAGGCAGGCGTGGTGCTTGCAGGACGTTGAAGGTGAGATTCATGGTTCTCCCCTATCCCCTGATTTGGCCATTGTGGTACAGACCAGTGAGCTTTGTTCTTCCTCCTCTTCCAAAACTCTAGTCCTTGGTTCGGCCATCATGATACAAATCAAGGAGCATGTTTCATCTCTCAAAAAAATTCTTGCCCTTAGTCCGGCCATTGCGGTACAGACTAAGGTGTATGTTTAATCTCTCTCAAAGTTTTGCCTTTGATTTGGCCATTTTGGTACAGACTAAAGAGTATGTTGCATCCATTCCAAATTTTTGTCCTTGGTTCGGCCATCGCGGTACAAACCAAGGAGCATGTTATATCTATCCCAAACTTTCGCCTTCGGCTCGGCCATCGCGGTACGAGTCAAGGAGCATGCATGGTTCTTGTAAGCACGGTTCTTTTAAATGTTACGTGCGCTTCGTCCTATTGATCTCCGTCTTGGTTCGGTCCCTTTAGCGATACAGGCCAAGATGAACGCCTTGTTCCTCGGTTTGGTCTCTATACATGGATACAAATCCAGAGTGTCATAGGTGCGAAAACCTCATAAAAATTTGACTTAATTTGGTCATCATAAAAAATGGATATGACTAAGTTGGATGAAATTACGAACGCACTAAACTAAACACATGATAATCTCTTGTTTGGTTGCGCTACGGGCATTATGTGTCACGCTAGTTGCAATACAAACAAGAGCATAAAAATATATTCTCTCACTTGGTTACGCTGCACGCGGGCATTATCTTAATGCCACGCGGTGTTAGTAGTAATACGAGCAGGGCAAGACTTAATTAAAAAATGTGTTGACGATACACACCTAGAAACCAAAATCATGCAAGATGAATGATAAAACATGTTGCATCATAAAAAAACAAATTTTACTTGGTTGCGCTACACGTGGGCATTATCATAATGCTACACGGTGTTAGTAGTAATACAAGTAAGAGAAAATTAAACAAAGTATTCAGGCCACATATTTGGTCCAAAGTCAAATAAAACATGTCATGAAATGCTCCAATGCCATAAGAGCCTAAACTATTAGCATCGTCATAAATGGATACCACAAACTCACTTTACTTGGGTTATGCTACACACGAGCGTCAATGAAATGACGCTACGTGGAGTTAGTGCTAATACCATGTAAGATACAAACATAAACAAAAATGATAGATGTCATATGACTCATGCAACACCATAATTGCTCCACAAACCTTTGCTTGGTTACGCTGCATACGGACATTATATTAGTGCCACACAGTGTTAGTAGTAATACAGGTAAAGCAGAACTTAATAAAAAATAAGTTCACTCCACATTCACATATGCATACAAAATTCATGCAAAATACATGATAACACATATTTCATGTAGCACACATAGGCTTTAAACAAATAAAGAATATCATAAACAAACTCCATTCGAGTCAAGCTATACGTGTGTGTCATATCATTGCACCGTGTGCTTAGTTTTGATACCATATGAAGTCAAAGTCAACAAAATACGACACATATCATATGCACCATAAAAAGCATCAAAATTATGTCAGAAAGCTTCAGTCCATTAAGCTACACACGGGCACCATATCAGTGTCGCGCGGTGATAGTAGTAATGTGATTATGCAAAACTTATTAAAATTGGCATGTCACATATATCCATGTCACCAAAACCAAAGATGTCATATAAAATTCCCATAGAAAAATGTATACATATCCTATATGCCAAATATTCCGTGTCATCGATAAATCATCTGTTAAAAAAGGTACCAAAATGCCTATGCTCTTACCTCCTTTGGTTCAACATAAAATTGACCAAAATCAAGAGGAGCCGCATGAGTGTGAAAATAAAAATAAAAATGTGGTTCATATCACCTTGGAAAATAAAGATGATGAGTCATTGCCCATTTCTCTGTACGATAACCGAGTTTTGTATATGATGCAGAAAATGGGATATGATACTCTCACTGGCCTGTCGTTGTGCGATGGCCGGGGGCAGTGAGCGCCATTTGAAAAGGCGTTGTCCCGAGAACAACTCGAAGCTCTACATGAGGGCCAGCCTTTAAAAGAAAAAAGACATGGGCTGGGCTTTGAGGTTTGTATGACCTCGACTGAATTTGTAGACCCAACTGAGGCATCCCCACAAATGGAGGATGGTAATCAGCCAACTATTGATGACTTGGAAGAAATAAATATTGGGACACCCGAGGATCCTCGACCGATTTTTATTGGCGCACGTATGTCCAAAGAAAAGAAAGAGGAATATCGTAAGTTCCGTTCTGCAAACAAAGATGTCTTCGCTTGGAATTACGAAGAAATGCCAGGCTTGGATCCAGAGGTAGCGGTGCACCGACTTGTCGTGCAAGTTGATGTACCCCCAGTAAAACAAACACAAAGGAGATTTCGACCCGAGCTACTCCCCAAGATAGAAGCCAGGGTCGACAAACTCATAGCTGCTGGATTCATTAGGGAAGTTAAATATCCTATGTGGGTTTCCAATATTGTCCCAGTTAAAAAGAAAAATGGTCAAATCCGTGTGTGTGTAGACTTTAGGGACTTAAATAAAACATGCCCTAAAGATGATTTTCCTATACCTATATCTGAAATACTCGTTGATGCTACCATGAATCATGAAATATTTTCCTTTATGGATGGATATTCTGGATATAATCAAATAAAAATGGCGCCAGAAGATGAAGAGCTAACGGCTTTCAGGACGCCCAAAGGCATATTCTGTTATAGGGTCATGCCGTTTGGACTCAAAAATGCAGGGGCGACATATCAACGAGCCATGACCATAGTTTTAGATGGGTTGTTTTATGTAATCGTTGAATGTTATATTGATGACATAGTGGTAAAATCAAAACATGAAGAAGACCATATGAAACATCTTGCAATGGTTTTCGAGCGTCCGAGGGAACATAACTTGAAAATGAATCCCATGAAATGTGCGTTCGGAGTTTCTTCCGGGAAATTTCTTGGTTTTGTGGTCACAAAGAATGGCATCCAAATTGACCTAGATAAAGTAAAAGCGGTCGTTAAAATGCCACCACCCACAAATCTACATGAACTAAAGAGTTTTCAAGGTCACCTAGCATATATTAGGAGATTTATCTCAAACTTATCAGGAAGATGTAAACCATTCTCACATCTCATGAAGAAGGGTGTCTCATTCGAGTGGGACCAAGCATGCCAAAATGCGTTCTTGGACATTAAAAAATACCTTATACACCCACCTATCCTGGGTGCACCAGTTAAGGAGAGTCCTCTGATCCTATATACGGCAGCCATGCCTATGTCGTTGGGAGCTCTTTTAGCACAGAATAATGAGTCCGGAAAGGAAATGTCCCTATATTACCTTAGTCACACCCTCGTGGGGGCTGAGTGCAACTATCCGGACATGGAAAAGATATGTCTCACATTGGTGTTTGCAGCACAAAAATTGCGCCATTACATGTTAGAGCATACTGTACACCTCGTATCGAGAGCAGACCCTCTCAGGTACATCTTAAATAAAATGGTGCTTTCAGGTAGACTGGCTAAGTGGGCGATGTTTTTGTCGCAATTTGATATAAAGTTTGTGCCACAAAAGGCCATGAAGGGGCAGGCGTTAGCTAACTTCCTAGCGACACATCCAATACCCGATGATTTCCCCATAGATGATGACTTGCCGGATGAAGAAGTGTTCACTACATCAGTTGCTAGTACATGTTGGCAAATGTACTTCGATGGCGCATGTCGACGATCAGGGGCAGGTGCTGGAGTCGTCTTCGTGACGCCCAGTGAAGGGATAATCCCGTACTCATTCACCGTAACTTCAGCGGTTTCAAATAATTCGGGTGAATATGAGGCTTTGATAATTGGGTTGAATTAGCTCTCAATATGGGGTTAGATTCACTCACTGTTTATGGTGACTCTCAGTTAGTGATCAACCAACTACTGGGAATTTACATGGTAAAGAAAGAAGAATTAATGCCTTATTTCCAACGAGCCAAAATGCTCATGTCCATGTTTGCTGATCTAAATATTCAGCATGTTATAAGAAGTCAGAATGAAAAGGCTGATGCCTTAGCAGGTTTAGCCGCTAGTATGTCATTAACTTCACATCAAATGATGGACGTTCGTGTTGAAGAATGCAGAATCCTACCTATACTCGCTGAGGAAGAGGAGACGACGACGTCGGTTGCAATGACTGCAGATATTTACGAGATTGAAGTTGGAGACTGGCGAAGCCCTTTCCTGGAATACTTGCTCCATGGATATTTACCTCTAGACTCCGCAGAAAGGTCTAGAGTTCGGAAAAGGTCAATTCACTATACATGTATAAATGATACCCTATATAGGCATTCTTTCGATGGCATCCTCCTTCGCTGTCTAGCAGGGAATGAAATTGTGGAAGCCTTAAATGAAGTGCACGCCGGGGTGTGTGGGGCACATCAATCTGGCCCTAAGTTATATTATCAATTGCGACATCTTGGTTACTATTGGCCTACCATGTTTGACGACGCCATGAAATTTGCAAAAAGGTGTCACGAGTGCCAGGTACATGGTAATATCATACATCAACCCCATGAGTCGTTGCATCCCACAAATATTGCATGGCCATTTGAAATGTGGGGAATGGATATAGTAGGACCTATTAATCCGCCATCATCAAAGGGGCACAAATTTATCCTGGCTGCCACCGATTACTTCTCTAAATGGGCTGAGCTTATACCATTAAAATAGGATAAGGGAGAGCACGTGGAGCACTTCATAAGAACACACCTCATATATCGCTTCGGAGTTCCTTCCCGTATCATGTCTGACAACGGGGGACCATTCAAAAATAAACTGTAGGGGAACGTTGCAGAAAATTAAAAATATTTCCTACGGTTTCACCAAGATCCATCTATGAGTTCATCTAAGTAATGAGTCATGGGAGAGAAATTGCATCTACATACAACTTGTAGATTGCGTGCGGAAGCGTTCGAGGGAACGGTGATGATGGAGTCGTACTCGCCGTGATTCAGATCACCGATGACCAAGTGCTGAACGGACAACACCTCCGCGTTCAACACACGTACGGTACGGACGACGTCTCCTCCTTCTTGATCCAGCAAGGGGAAAGGAGAGGTTGAGGAAGAAGGCTCCAGCAGCAGCACGACGGCGTGATGATGGTGAGAGGCAGTACTCCGACAGGGCTTCGCCAAGCGCACAACGGAGGAGGAGAGGTGTTGGGGAGGGGAGGGGCTGCGCCTTGGATCAGGTGTTCAGCCCTCCCCTCGCCCCTCTATTTATAGGGGAAGGGGGAAGGGGGGCGGCCCCCTCTAGATGAGACCTAGAGGGGGGGGGGGCGGCCAGGGAGGGGGCTTGCCCCCCAAGCAAAGGGGGTGCGCCCCCTTTAGGGTTCCCCCCCCAACCCTAGGCGCATGGGCCCAAGGGGGGGGGGGCGCCCAGCCCTCCAGGGGCTGGTTCCCTGCCCCACGCGGCCCATGTGGCCCACCAAGAGGGGTGGCCCCTCCCGGTGGACCCGCGGAACCCCTCCGGTGGCCCCGGTACAATACCGATATGCCCCCGAAACTTTCCGGTGTCCGCATGACAACTTCCCATATATAAATCTTTACCTCCGGACCATTCCGGAACTCCTCGTGACGTCCAGGATCTCATCCGGGACTCCAAACAACATTCGGTAATCACATACAAGTCTTCCTAATAACCCTAGCGTCACCGAACCTTAAGTGTGTAGACCCTACGGGTTCGGGAGACACGCAGACATGACCGAGACGGCTCTCCGGTCAATAACCAACAGCGGATCTGGATACCCATGTTGGCTCCGACATGCTCCTTGATGATGTCATCGGATGAACCACGATGTCGAGGATTCAATCAACCCCGTATGCAATTCCCTTTGTCAGACGGTATGTTACTTGCCCGAGACTCGATCGTCGGTATCCCAATACCTCGTTCAGTCTCGTTACCGGCAAGTCACTTTACTCGTACCGTAATGCATGATCCCGTGACCAGACACTTGGTCACTTTGAGCTCATTTTGATGATGCACTACCGAGTGGGCCCAGTGATACCTCTCCGTAATCCGGAGTGATAAATCCCAGTCTCGATCCGTGTCAACACAACAGACACTTTCGGAGATACCTGTAGTTCACCTTTGTAGTCACCCAGTTACGTTGTGACGTTTGGTACACCCAAAGCACTTCTACGGTATCCGGGAGTTACACGATCTCATGGTCTAAGGAAGAGATACTTGACATTGGAAAAGCTCTAGCAAAACGAACTACACGATCTTGTGCTATGCTTAGGATTGGATCTTGTCCATCACATCATTCTCCTAATGATGTGATCCCGTTGTCAATGACATCCAATGTCCATAGTCAGGAAACCATGACTATCTGTTGACCAACGAGCTAGTCAACTAGAGGCTTACTAGGGACGTATTGTGGTCTATGTATTCACACGTGTATTACGATTTTCGGATAATACAATTATAGCATGAATAAAAGACAATTATCATGAACAAGGAATAATAATCCTTTTATTATTGCCTCTAGGGCATATTTCCAACAAAAACATGTCGATAAGTTATGCTCGAAATTCAAAATAATTCATCACTATTCTACGGCTTATAATCCGGCAGATAATGGACAGGCGGAAGCTTTTAATAAAACCCTCTGCAAATTGTTAAAGAAAGTCGTGTCTAGAAATAAGCGTGAGTGGCATGAGAAACTTCTTGAGGTCTTGTGGGCTTATAGAACCACGACACGTACACCAACTGGAATGACACCATACTCCCTCGTATTTGGAGGAGAGGCAGTTTTGCCATTAGAGGTACAAATTACCTCGCTTAGAGTTGCTATTCAGGAGAAACTTTCTGAAGAAGAGGCCATAAAATTACGCCTCGGTGAACTCGAAATGCTCGAAGGAAAACGCCTTGAGGCATTACAAAATTTGGAGGTATCAGGCTAGAATATCCCGTGCTTTCGACAAGCGCGTTAAAAGGAGATCATTCAAGCAAGGAGACCAAGTGCTCACCGTCATCCGTCCAATGAATGTTACACGACGGATGGGGGGAAAGTTCGAGCCAAAATGGGAGGGTCCCTACATCATAAAAGAGGTCTACTCTAGTGGTGCATACAGGATAATTTCCTCTGACGGTGAGTATTGCCCGCCACCGATAAACGGGAAATTCCTTAAGCGCTATTATGCTTAAGTAAAAAACAAAATGATACTCCACACCCCTACGAGTATAAACTGGGGCACAAAAAAAAACTCCAATGACTTACGAGTATAAACTGTGATGCCAAAAAAAAGATCATCCAAAATACTCCACACCCCTACGAGTATAAACTGGGGCACAAAAACAATTACTCCAACAACTTATGAGTATAAGCTGTGATGTTAAAAAAAAGGATCATCGAACATACTCCATACCCTCATGAGTACAAACTCAGGCAAAATAAAAATACTCCATATCCTCATGAGTATAAACTAGAGAAGGCAAAAAATAATTCCAAGGACTTACAGTCTAAACTGTGATAAAAAAAATTACTCCATACCCTCAGGAGTCTAAACTGGGGCACATAAGAAAAAATATACTCCATACCCTCACGAGTCTAAACTGGGGCACTCGTAAAAATATATATACTTCATACCCTCATGAGTATAAACTGGGGCACACAGAAAAAATATACTCCATACCCTCACGAGTGTAAACTGGGGCACCTAAAAAAACATATACTCCAATAACTTACAAGTCTAAACTATGCCTTATAACAACAATCTACACCAAGAACTTGCGAGTATAAACTATGATGCAAACAAAAAAAAATCATCAGATGTACTCCATACCCTGAAGAGTATAAACTGGGGCACACAAAAAAAACTCCAACGACTTACGAGTATAAACTGTGATGCCAAAAAATCAGATGTACTCCATACCCTCAAGAGTATAAATTGGGGCACACAACAAAAAAACTCCAAGGGCTTATGAGTATAAACTGTGATGCAAAAAAAAATACTCGACACCCTCATAAGTATAAACTAGGGTGTCATTTATCCCAAACTGTGTATCATATAGCATCTTTTGAGAGATGTCACCAAAAACAAATGTTACCTGCCAGAGATTGCTGAGTAAAAGTAGCTAGCCTCATAAAAAAATTGAATGAAATCACCTTGGTGTTCGAGAATATAAACCGTTGACATCATGCAAAATAAATCATACTAAATAGACACTCCCAGGCTAGATGAGTATAAACTAGTAGCCTCATTTGATAAGATGAATAAATATAATACTCCCAAGCTATATGCGTATAAACTTTTAGCCTCATGAAAAAAACTAACACTCCAAGCTATATGAGAATAAACTATTAGTTTCATATATTCGGAAAATTAATTAATGCTCTGAGCCATGAGCACAAATCATTTCCTCATGAGGATAAACTGAAACCTCATACTGCTCCAATACTATATGAGCCTAAACTATAAGCGTCATGTGAAACATTTTTACGCACATACAAAATGATCTAATGCTATATGATGCTAAACTGTAAACATGTTTTAATAATGTTAAATATGATCCAACCTTCACGAGTTTAAACTCCGAAGTGTTAAGCTGTGTGCTCCAAAAAGAAGTTCCAAGTCTAAATTGAAATTAAAAAATGCAATGTGTTGATACAATTTCCCAACCACTTAGCCGGCACACAATTGACTAAAAAATCATGAGCCCATATACTCACGGGCAGTGCTATAAAGACAAGAAACATGTATAATCAAGTTTCGAGCTCTGAGCCCGAGTCAAAAAAAAAATCTCTTCGAGCTCAGACCTCGAGGGGCATCTGTTGACATGCATATTGACCAAGATAAATAAAATAAATAAACCACATATAATATAAAGAGAAAACGGCAAAATCCATTTTATAATGAAAAAGGATTAATTATAATCAACCGCTCGAATTGATGACTGAGAAAATAGGCATATGATTTATTTTCAAATGTCGATTATGCATGCATTAGACCGACAATTATAAAATATGATGAAACAAATAAACAACCATCAAGTTTTCTCCAATAGAAAAATGGAGGACACGCTCATATGTACGCGCATCGTCGCAGATGAATAATGATCTAAAATTTCACAGTCAGAGACAACCTCAATGTTGTTGAAGCATCGTGCAGTATGTTCTTCTATCAAATATCACTTCATATTAACCAAATGCATGCAGAATATAATTAAAGAAAATATTGATAACAATTAAAATTAGCCGGCACGTGCTTGCATATGTACTAATGCATGCAGGCTAAGCGAGCGTACATGCATGGCATCTGTATGTATCATGGCCCATATGGCCCCACGCTAGCTTCTTCCAGAGTCATGCGTACATGTATTTGGCCCTAAGTGAAGAATTAGAGCAAAAGCCCACACGTTGAGAGAACGTGGCCTAATTAAGACCGTACTGATGGGACGTTGCCGGATGATTAGCGATTAAACAAATAAATAAAAGGGAACAGCCCCGCTCAATGCACGATCTCACACGATCACACGATTTGATGGGACGTGGGTGGGTGCGCGCTACAGCCAACGAGCGCTGCTGCTCCTCCCAGCCCTATAAATACCAGGCGATCTGACTGCTCGAGGGTCGGCCGCCTTTAGATCGTTTTCTCCCACTGCTAGAATTACATACACACATACAACACATAAGAGCCTAGAGAGAAAGAAGAGGCAGGCGTGGTGCTTGCAAGAGGTTGAAGGTGAGATTCATGGTTCTCCCCTAGCCCCTGATTTGGCCATTGTGGTACAGAGCAAGGAGCTTTCTTCTTCCTCCTCTCCCAAAACTCTAACCCTTGGTTCGGCCATCGTGGTACAAATCAAGCGGCATGTTTTATCTTCCCAAAATTCTTGTTCTTGGTTTGGCCATCATGCTACAAATCAAGGAGCATGTTTCATCTCCCAAAACTTCTTGCTCTTAGTCCGGCCTTCGCGGTACAGACTAAGGTGCAAGGTTTAATTTATCTCAAAATTTTGTCTATGGCCATTTTGGTACAGTCTAAAGAGCATGTTGCATCCATTCCAAATTTTTGTCATTGGTTCGGCCATCGCGGTACAAACCAAGGAGCATGTTATATCTATCCCAAACTTTCGCCTTCGGCTCGGCCATCGCGGTACGAGTCAAGGAGCATGCATGGTTCTTGTACGCACGGTTCTTTTAAATGTTGTGTGCGCTTCATCCTATTGATCTCCATCTTGGTTCGGTCCCTTTAGCGATACAAGCCAAGATGAACGCCTCGTTCCTTGGTTTGGTCTCTATACATGGATACAAATCAAGAGAGTTTCATAGGTGCAAAAACCTCATAAAATTGACTTAATGTGGTCATCATAAAAAAATGGACATGACTAAGTTGGAATGAAATTACGAACGCACTAAACTGAACTCATGATAATCTCTTGTTTGGTTGCGCTACGGGCATTATGTGTCACGTTAGTTGTAATACAAACAAGAGCATAAAATATATTCCCTGACTTGGTTACGCTGCACGCGGGCATTATCTTAATGCCACGTGGTGTTAGTAGTAATACAAGCAGGGCAAAATTTAATTAAAAAACGCGGTCATGCTGCACTCACCATAACCAAAATCATGCAAGATGAATTATAAAACACGTTGCATCATAAAAACCAATCTCACTTAGTTACGCTACACGCGAGCATTATCTTAATGCTACGTGGTGCTAGTAGTAATATAAGTGATATAAAATTAAACAAAATATTTGGGCCACATATTTTGTCCAAAGTCAAATAAAATATGCCATGAAATGCTCCAATGCTATAAGAGCCTAAACTATTAGCATCGTCATAAATGGATACCACAAACTCACTTTACTTGGGTTATGCTACACACGAGCGTCAATGAAATGACGCTACGTGGAGTTAGTGCTAATACCATGTAAGGTACAAACATAAACAAAAATGATAGATGTCATATGACTCATGCAACACCATAATTGCTCCACAAACCTTTGCTTGGTTACGCTGCATGCGGGCATTATATTAGTGCCACACAATGTTAGTAGTAATACAGGTAAAGCAGAACTTAATAAAAAATAAGTTCACTCCACATCACATATGCATACAAAATTCATGCAAAATACATGATAACACATATTTCATGTAGCCCACATAGGCTTTAAACAAATAAAGAATATCATAAACAAACTCCATTCGGGTCAAGCTATACGTGTGTGTCATATCATTGCACTGCGTGCTTAGTTTTGATACCGTATGAAGTCAAAGTCAACAAAATATGGCACATATCATATGCACCATAAAAAGCATCAAAATTGTGTCAGAAAGCTTCAGTCCATTACGCTACACACGGGCACCATATCAGTGTCGCGCGGTGATAGTAGTAATGTGATGATGCAAAACTTATTAAAATTGGCATGTCACATATATCCATGCCACCAAAACCAAAGATGTCATATAAAATTCCCAAAGAAAAATGTATACATATCCTATATGCCAAACGTAGGATAAAACTATGCCTAGCCAAAATCAACCCGCATTCCGCATATAAATGAGGTTGAACACACACAAATTGTTGCATGCTAGGAAAATATATTCCCAAACATCACACATAAAATCATAGAGGAGTACTTGCATGGAACCAAACTTCAAGCTCACCAAGAAGGAGTTTGTCGTCGACCGCGAGGAGGATTTCTCTTGTAGTATGTTGTAATAGGAATGTGATGCAATCCTATGTAATAGATATGTTGGAATTCATAATCAGGGGTTTTCTCTTCGGAGATGTAGTTAACAGAATTTTTATGTAAATGTAAGAGTTCTGGAAATAATGTACCTGCAATGTTTGATTCTATTTTTATTTATGCATTTAAATTTCACTCTGTATCAATAACATGGACGCGTGTCTCACACCCGCCATTTTCCCGTCATCAGATTCTGGCACGCCCTGTGGGACCTATTTCTCCCCTCATCTTTGAATTCCAACATAGGATTTGCAACATATGAATTCCCATAGTACATAAAGCATAAAACATTATGTACACATACGCCAATATTTTTTGAAGAAAACTAATATATGGTTTTCTTTATTTTGAAGGTATGGAGGGACAGGTCCAGCAATTTGTCACTCTCCGCTTTGGTGACCTCTGGCTGGATGTGCCAATTGGTCCGCTTGTGGCTGCAGTTAGCAAGAGTTTGGAAACAACAGCTGCATCTTCAACTAAGCCAGAAGAAAAGGAAGTCTCTTCTGCACTGAAGGAAGGGTTTACTCCTGTTCTCACAAAGTCAGCAAAGAGAAGGATGCGTGCAGCTGCAAGAGCATCTAAGGATCAGCATGTACTTGAAGCTTCTGCATCTACTTCAGTTCCTCCTGGTTTCAAAAAGATGTCACCTACCAAGGTCATAAGCCATGAGGTACCAGCAAAGGTTGTTCGCATGACACCCGAAGAGTGGCCCGTTCTTGCAAAACAGACGGGATCACTAAAGGTGGCGTCGCCAAGACAATCTTCTTCAACTACATCGACCAAAGTCGCAGTGCCCCTTACACCTTCAAAACTTAGGGTGGGCGCATGCGAAGGGTCAGGAGAAAGCTCACATAAGCTTATCCCAAGCAACGTAGGGACAACTCAAAGGGATTGCTCAACGGACAAAGGAAAAGGTGTAATGACTGAGGAAACTGAGTCTTCCTCACATGAAGAATCAACTCGTCCAAGAAACCAACTTCGTGTTGATGCACCTGAATTTATCCCAACCATGGGCTATAATCCCATTGGACCATGCCTAGTGGGTGAGCCAAGAAATAGACGCTCGCTCCAGTGGCAGGGGGTGTTTGTCACTTCAGATGACTTCCAAGCTGGTCATGTGGATCCAACTGCTGCAATATCAGATCCTTTGTCCTCATCAGTGCCAGAACCAAGACCATCATTTGAAGGCTCAGTCGATCCGGCACATCATCGTCATCGACGACAGAGGGCTCACCGTGCATGGCTTGATCTCCCAGTGGCAACTGATGCAAACATGACCAATCAACAACGGAAGCAAGTGGCATATCCCATCAGAAACAGAGAAAGGAAGATCAATGCAAGGATCCGCGGGGGGAGCCATGCTAGCTTCCATGCCGTCATGACACAGAATGTTTGCCAAGCTTTGATGGAAATACTTCCAGGATGCTCTATCTCTGCTGATAATGTTGGTGGCGCCATCATGCGTCGTGTAGAAACTCTTTCGAAGTGGCCAGAATATGAAGAATTTGTGAAGGCAGATCCACGACGACAAGAGTATGTGAAGCAGGCTGCTCATGCACGCAAAAAGCGGGCTGCCTTGAAACAAAGAGAGATGGCAGTACGAGCTGATTCGGGGTATAGCAGAATACAAGGAAGAGATTCTGCATCAACAAGCCAAGTCAGTGGAGGAAATGGGGCAAAAAAGAAATGGCAAGTATAGAAAAGAAGACTACCAGAACTCTCGCTCCATGGCCAACTCGCAAGAAAGTCTCGGGTAACTCATTTGAAGTATTCAACGCAATGCCAGTTGGCGTCAAAATGGTGACAGACAACAGTAGTGAAACCTCCTCAGCATCAACACACTTCAAGAGGAAGAAGGCACGGAAGACTGTTGTAGAAGGTCCTAGCCGCATGATGCGCAACCAGAAGGGTTCAGATTATGAAGAACTTGGGTCAAGCAATGGAGGGTCTTACAATCCCCTATCAGATAGCACTCCTTGTCCTTCTGAAAATGAGATAGAACTTCACCATGGTGCGGGGCATACAGAGCAAGTCCTAGTTACAAATGAAACTCGTTCGGTTGAGGAGCAATTAGCCAACCTTACGGCAGCACTCCAACAAAAGGAAGACGAGCTAGCAGCCCTTCGTATTCATATGGGCAATAACCAGAACAAAGGAAATGAACGGGATGGTGGTGCAAGTGCTAGCAGTCAACATGGAGGGGCAGGGCTTAACTTTGAGGCGATCCAAAGGATGATCGCTGAGGGGGTAAAGTCCCAGTTGATGCAAACTCAGTACTCGATGCGGCCAGGGTATGTTAAGCCATACCAACCCGATGTGGACCTAGTTCCTTTCCCAACAAACTACAGACAACCGCAGTTTAGTAAGTTCAATGGGAGTGGATCTCCCCATGAGCATATAGCACACTTCCTTGCTGCTTGCCAAGATACAGCTAACAATGGAGCACTTCTCCTTATGCAGTTTGTACAGACATTGTCTGGGCCTGCCTTTACCTCGTACAGCAAGCTACCTCCAAGCTCTGTAAAAACGTGGGAACAAATGCAAAACTCATTCCTCGAGCGTTTCTATAGCACGCAGAGGACGGTGGGCATAACTGAGTTGACCGAAACTAAACAAGGGTGCAACGAGAAGGTGGCTGACTTCATAAATAGATGGAGAAACCTAAGTCTTCACTGCCCACAGCCCATCACCGAGCCAGAAGCAGTGCAGATGTGCATGAACAATCTCCGCTCGGAAGTGGCTGTCCAGTTACACGGGGTGAGGCCCCTCACGTTTGAAGACTTGGCTTCAAAATCCACGGATATAGAAAATTATATGCAACTTGTCGCTCATCGAACAAAAACGATGTTCAACAAGCCTACAGACAAAGGTGGTCAGCGTGAAAAGTTGCCGATGAAACCCAAGTCTGCACAAGCCATGGAGACAACGGCGGTAAAACCTCAGTTTCAGCCCAGAAGAGCACCTGTAGGGTACCAAGGACAGCGAGATGCACTGGTCGGTAGGAGGCCAACTCTCAATGAGCGACAAAACAGGGAGTATTCTTTTCCTGTAGAAGAAATTGATGACCTTTTCACTGGTTTAAAGGAGTTGAGTCTTATAGAACTTCCCAAGCCCAAAAGGCCAGAAGAAGCTTCAAAATTTGATGACCCAAATTTCTGTCACTACCATCGCATTTTGGGCCATACACTCAAAATTGCTTTGTTGTGAAGAATATCATACAGAAAATGATCGATGAGGGGACCATTGATACGGACCTCCTCAAAAGTTTAAAGAAAGGAAAGAAGATGGCTACAGCAAATGTTGCCACTCTTCAAGATAGCTCGGTGAGTTGCGCATCTTCAAATATGAGGCCAACTTATGATGATATGATTTTTACATCAGGATATGAATTTACCCCAATTATCTCTCCAGGCTTCCTCCCGTACCTCGGTCATGGGACCACGTCCCAGGGTCAGCGTCAAAGAGAGGCTCACATTCCCTGCAGCCGTGATGGATGGCCCAGTGTACCAGCTTCTCAAGAACCCCAAGACTGCAGGGAGCAGCGGCCAAAACGCCGTGCACTACCCCGAGTGATGGAAGATGTCGCTCCTCTGCGCTTCGTACCAAAGAAATATCAGCATTTGGTGAAGCGCATGAAGGTTCCGCCTAGTGAAGAATTCAACGTTCTCACTATAGGTGTGTTTGAGGATGATAGCGAGTCTCTTCACTTCCCCGAAGAAGATGCGCCAGAGGTGGATCATGTCCACCTTAGATCAGGTCGCCAGTTAGCTGACCCACATCCTCCACCTAGAAAGGAGCCTAAGAACAAAGATGTAACCGAGAATGAGACAATCGACCCGCCTTCTAAGGTGTCGGTCAAGTATGATGTAATCTCTCATTTGAAGAAAATACCAGCTATGCTTTCTGTGTATGATGCTTTGTCTCTTTCCTCGGATTTACGTAAGGCACTAGTTACAGCATTGTCATTTCCTGAAGATTATAGAGTGGAAGTCTCACAGACTGAAGCTGAATTAAATGATGTGTTAAACATTACATTCACGGATGAGGACATGTTGTTAGGAGCGAAGAAGCATAACAGGCCTCTTCTTATGTTTGGTGAGATTGATAACTTGCCAACAAATCGCATAATGATAGATGGTGGATCCGCCATAAATTTGCTGCCTCTGCGTACTTTGAAAAGGATTGGATATTCCCCTAAGGATTTGAGTCGGTCAAATGTGGTCATTCACGGCTTTAACCAGTCAGGTCAAGAGGCCATGGGTACCATTTCCTTGGTACTAAAAATGGAAGCGTTATCTACATACGTGAGATTCCATGTGATTGATGCAGCCACTTTTTACAATGCACTGTTGGGCCGACCATGGCTGCATGAAAATCAGGTTGTGCCATCTACACTTCATCAGTGTGTCAAGTACAAAGAGAAATCTGGAGAAACAATAAGAATATTTGCAGATAAGAGACCATTCACCGTAGCTGAATCTTTCTACGCTGATGCAAAATTCTACTTTGAGCCTGTTGAAAAAGTACACAAGCCAAGGCCTGTAATAGTACCTGAGTCAAATATGGTAAAGAAAAATACTGCAGAATCCTCATCTGGCCAAAAGATTTATCAGTATATACCAAGTGACCAAAGGAAAGGGGGTGACCCAATATTCCGTGTCATCGATAAATCATCTGTTAAAAAAGGTACCAAAATGCCTATGCTCTTACCTCCTTTGGTTCAACATAAAATTGGGCAAGATCAAGAGGAGCCGCATGAGTGTGAAAATAAAAATAAAAAATGTGGTTCATATCACCTTGGAAAATAAAGATGATGAGTCATTGCCTATTTCTCTGTACGATAACCGAGTTTTGTATATGATGCAGAAAATGGGATATGATACTCTCACTGGCCCGTCGTTGTGCGATGGCCGGGGGCAGCGAGCGCCATTTGAAAAGGCGTTGTCCCGAGAACAACTCGAAGCTCTACATGAGGGCCAGCCTTTAAAAGAAAAAAGACATGGGCTGGGCTATGAGGTTTGTATGACCTCGACTGAATTTGTAGACCCAACTGAGGCATCCCCACAAATGGAGGATGGTAATCATCCAACTATTGATGACTTGGAAGAAATAAATATTGGGACAGCCGAGGATCCTCGACCGATTTTTATTGGTGCACGTATGTCCAAAGAAAAGAAAGAGGAATATCGTAAGTTCCTTTCTGCAAACAAAGATGTCTTCGCTTGGAATTACGAGGAAATGCCAGGCTTGGATCCAGAGGTAGCGGTGCACCGACTTGCCGTGCAAGATGATGTACCCCCAGTAAAACAAACACAAAGGAGATTTCGACCCGAGCTACTCCCCAAGATAGAAGCCAAGGTCGACAAACTCATAGCTGCTGGATTCATTAGGTAAGTTAAATATCCTAAGTGGCTTTCCAATATTGTCCCAGTTAAAAAGAAAAATGGTCAAATCCGTGTGTGTGTAGACTTTAGGGACTTAAATAAAGCATGCCCTAAATATGATTTTCCTATACCTATATCTGAAATACTCGTTGATGCTACCATGAATCATGAAATATTTTCCTTCATGGATGGATATTCTGGATATAATCAAATAAAAATGGCGCCAGAAGATGAAGAGCTAACGGCTTTCAGGACGCCCAAAGGCATATTCTGTTATAGGGTCATGCCGTTTGGACTCAAAAATGCAGGGGCGACATATGAACGAGCCATGACCATAGTTTTAGATGGGTTGTTTTATGTAATCATTTAATGTTATATTGATGACATAGTGGTAAAATCAAAACATGAAGAAGACCATATGAAACATCTTGCAATGGTTTTCGAGCGTCTGAGGGAACATAACTTGAAAATGAATCCCATGAAATGTGCGTTCGTAGTTTCTTCCGGCAAATTTCTTGGTTTTGTGGTCACAAAGAATGGCATCCAAATTGACCCAGATAAAGTAAAAGCGGTCGTTAAAATGCCACCACCCACAAACCTACATGAACTAAAGAGTTTTCGAGATCACCTAGCATATATTAGGAGATTTATCTCAAACTTATCAGGAAGATGTAAACCATTCTCACATCTCATGAAGAAGGGTGTCTCATTCGAGTGGGACCAAGCATGCCAAAATGCGTTCTTGGACATTAAAAAATACCTTATACACCAACCTATCCTCGGTGCACCAGTTAAGGAGCGTCCTCTGATCCTATATACGGCAGCCATGCCTATGTCGTTGGGAGCTCTTTTAGCACAGAATAATAAGTCCGGAAAGGAAATGTCCCTATATTACCTTAGTCGCACCCTCGTGGGGGCTGAGTGCAACTATCCGGACATGGAAAAGATATGTCTCGCATTGGTGTTTGCAGCACAAAAACTGCGCCATTACATGTTAGAGCATACTGTACACCTCGTATCGAGAGCAGACTCTCTCAGGTACATCTTAAATAAAATGGTGCTTTCAGGTAGACTGGCTAAGTGGGCGATGTTTTTGTCGCAATTTGATATAAAGTTTGTGCCACAAAAGGCCATGAAGGGGCAGGCGTTAGCTAACTTCCTAGCGACACATCCAATACCCGATGATTTCCCCATAGATGATGACTTGCCGGATGAAGAAGTGTTCACTATATCAGTTGCTAGTACATGTTGGCAAATGTACTTCGATGGCGCATGTCGACGATCAGGGGCAGTGATGGAGTCGTCTTCGTGACGCCCAGTGAAGGGATAATCCTGTACTCATTCACCCTAACTTCAGCGGTTTCAAATAATTCGGGTGAATATGAGGCTTTGATAATTGGGCTTGAATTAGCTCTCAATATGGGGTTAGATTCACTCACTGTTTATGGTGACTCTCAGTTAGTGATCAACCAACTACTGGGAATTTACATGGTAAAGAAAGAAGAATTAATGCCTTATTTCCAACGAGCCAAAATGCTCATGTCCATGTTTGCTGATCTAAATATTCAGCATGTTATAAGAAGTCAGAATGAAAAGGCTGACGCCTTAGCAGGTTTAGCCGCTAGTATGTCATTAACTTCACATCAAATGATGGACGTTCGTGTTGAAGAATGCAGAATCCTACCTATACTCGCCGAGGAAGAGGAGACGACGACGTCGGTTGCAATGACTGCAGATATTTACGAGATTGAAGTTGGAGACTGGCGAAGCCCTTTCCTGGAATACTTGCTCCATGGATATTTACCTCTAGACTCCGCAGAAAGGTCTAGAGTTCGGAAAAGGTCAGTTCACTATACATGTATAAATGATACCCTATATAGGCGTTCTTTCGATGGCATCCTCCTCCGCTGTCTAGCAGGGAATGAAATTGTGGAAGCCTTAAATTAAGTGCACGCCGGGGTGTGTGGGGCACATCAATCTGGCCCTAAGTTATATTATCAATTGCGACATCTTGGTTACTATTGGCCTACCATGTTTGACAACGCCATGAAATTTGCAAAAAGGTGTCACGAGTGCCAGGTACATGGTAATTTCATACATCAACCCCATGAGTCGTTGCATTCCACAAATATTGCATGGCCATTTGAAATGTGGGGAATGGATATAGTAGGACCTATTAATCCGCCATCATCAAAGGGGCACAAATTTATCCTGGCTGCCACCGATTACTTCTCTAAATGCTCTGAGCTTATACCAGGGAGAGCACGTGGAGCACTTCATAAGAACACACCTCATATATCGCTTCGGAGTTCCTTCCCGTATCATGTCTGACAACGGGGGACCATTCAAAAATAAACGTGTCGATAAGTTATGCTCAAAATTCAAAATAATTCATCACTATTCTACGGCTTATAATCCGGCAGCTAATGGAAAGGCGTATGCTTTTAATAAAACCCTCTGCAAATTGTTAAAGAAAGTCGTGTCTAGAAATAAGCGTGAGTGGCATGAGAAACTTCTTGAGGTCTTGTGGGCTTATAGAACCACGACACGTACACCAACTGGAATGGCACCATACTCCCTTGTATTTGGAGGAGAGGCAGTTTTGCCATTAGAGGTACAAATTACCTCGCTTAGAGTTGCTATTCAGGAGAAACTTTCTGAAGAAGAGGCCATAAAATTACGCCTCGGTGAAGTCAAAATGCTCGAAGGAAAACGCCTTCAGGCATTACAAAATTTGGAGGCGTATCAGGCTAGAATATCTCGTGCTTTCGACAAGCGCGTTAAAAGGAGATCATTCAAGCAAGGAGACCTAGTGCTCACCGTCATCCGTCCAATGAATGTTACACGACGGATGGGGGGAAAGTTCGAGCCAAATGGGAGGGTCCCTACATCATAAAAGAGGTCTACTCTAGTGGTGCATACAGGATAATTTCCCCTGACGGCGAGTATTGCCCGACACTGATAAACGGGAAATTCCTTAGGCGCTATTATGCTTGAGTAAAAAACAAAATGATACTCCACACCCCTACGAGTATAAACTGGGGCACAAAAAAAACTCCAATGACTTACGAGTATAAACTGTGATGCCAAAAAAAAGATCATCCAAAATACTCCACACCCCTATGAGTATAAACTGGGGCACAAAAAAAAATTACTCCAACAACTTATGAGTATAAACTGTGATGCAAAAAAAAAGGATCATCGTACATACTCCATACCCTCATGAGTATAAACTGAGGCAAAATAAAAATACTCCATATCCTCATGAGTATAAACTAGAGAAGACAAAAAAAATTCCAACGACTTACAGTCTAAACTGTGATAAAAAAAATTACTCCATACCCTCAGGAGTCTAAATTGGGGCACATAAGAAAAAATATACTCCATATCCTCACGAGTCTAAACTGGGGCACTCGTGAAAATATATATACTTCATACCCTCATGAGTATAAACTGGGGCACACAGAAAAAATACACTCCATACCCTCACGAGTGTAAGCTGGGGCACCTAAAAAAACATATACTCCAATAACTTACGAGTCTAAACTATGCCTTATAACAAAAATCTACACCAAGAACTTGCGAGTATAAACTGTGATGCAAACAAAAAAAATCATCAGATGTACTCCATACCCTCAAGAGTATAAACTGGGGCACACAAAAAAAACTCCAACGACTTACGTGTATAAACTGTGATGCCAAAAAATCAGATGTACTCCATACCCTCAGGAGTATAAATTGGGGCACACAACAAAAAAACTCCAACGGCTTATGAGTATAAACTGTGATGCAAAAAAAAATACTTGACACCCTCATAAGTATAAACTAGGGTGTCATTTATCCCAAACTGTGTATCATATAGCATCTTTTGAGAGATGTCACCAAAAACAAATGTTACCTGAGATTGCTGAGTAAAAGTAGCTAGCCTCATAAAAAAAACTGAATGAAATCACCTTGGTGTTCGAGAATATAAACCGTTGACATCATGCAAAATAAATCATACTAAATAGACACTCCCAGGCTAGATGAGTATAAACTAGTAGCCTCATTTGATAAGATGAATAAATATAATACTCCCAAGCTATACGCTTATAAACTTTTAGCCTCATGAAAAAAAACTAACACTCCAAGCTATATGAGAATAAACTATTAGTTTCATATATTCGGAAAATTAATTAATGCTCTAAGCCATGAGCACAAATCATTTGCCTCATGAGGATAAACTGAAACCTCATACTGCTCCAATACTATATGAGCCTAAACTATAAGCGTCATGTGAAACATTTTTACGCACATACAAAATGATCTAATGCTATATGATGCTAAACTGTAAACATGTTTTAATAATGTTAAATATGATCCAACCTTCACGAGTTTAAACTCCGAAGTGTTAAGCTGTGTGCTCCAAAAAGAAGTTCCAAGTCTAAATTGAAATTAAAAAATGCAATGTGTTGATACAATTTCCCAACCACTTAGCCGGCACACAATTGACGAAAAAATCATGAGCCCATATACTCATGGGCAGTGCTATAAAGACAAGAAACATGTATAATCAAGTTTCGAGCTCTAAGCCTGAGTCAAAAAAAAAATCTGTTCGAGCCCAGACCTCGAGGGGCATCTGTTGACATGGATATTGACCAAGATAAATAAAATAAATAAACCACATATAATATAAACACAAAACGGCAAAATCCATTTTATAATGAAAAAGGATTAATTATAATCAACCGCTCGAATTGATGACTGAGAAAATAGGCATATGATTTATTTTCAAATGTCGATTATGCATGCATTAAACCGACAATTATAAAATATGATGAAACAAATAAACAACCATCAAGTTTTATCCTATAGAAAAATGGAGGACACGCTCATATGTACGCGCATCGTCGCAGATGAATAATGATCTAAAATTTCACAGTCAAAAACAACGTCAATGTTGTTGAAGCATCGTGCAGTATGTTCTTCCATTAAATATCACTTCATATTAACCAAATGCATGCAGAATATAATTAAAGAAAATATTGGTAACAATTAAAATTAGCCGGCACGTGCTTGCATATGTACTAATGTATGCAGGCTAAGTGAGCGTACATGCATGGCATCTGTATGTATCATGGCCCATATGGCCCCACGCTAGCTTCTTCGAGAGTCATGCGTACATGTATTTCGCCCTAAGTAAAGAATTAGAGCAAAAGCCCACGGATTGAGAGAATGTGGCCTAATTAAGACTGTACTGATGGGACGTTGCCGGTTGATTAGCGATTAAACAAATAAATAAAAGGGAGCAGCCCCGCTCCATGCACGATCTCACACGATCACACGATTTGATGGGACGTGGGTGGGGGCGCGCTACAGCCAACGAGCGCTGCTGCTCCTCCCAGCCCTATAAATACCAGGCGATCTGACTGCTCTAGGGTCGGCCGTCTTTAGATCGTTTTCTCCCACTGCTAGAATTACATACACACATACAACACATAAGAGCCCAGAGAGAAAGAAGAGGCAGGCGTGGTGCTTACAGGAGGTTGAAGGTGAGATTCATGGTTCTCCCCTAGCCCCTGATTTGGCCATTGTGGTACAGACACTGCTAGGAAAATACCTACTAATGGCGCACCGATTTTTCCTACTAATGGCGCACTACCGGTGCGCCATTAGTAGCACGCCATTAGAATTTTTTACTAATGGCGCACCACTGGTGCGCCATTAGTATCTGGTATACTAATGGCGCACCTGGCAGTGCGCCATTAGTATGTAACTCCATGCGTCATTAGTATGCCTCCCGGGGGGCCATATGTAACCATGTGCTTTGTCACACTAATGGCGCACTCTGCCTCGATGCGCCATTAGTATCCTTTGGTATACTAATGGCGCACTCTGCCTTGATGTGCCATTAGTATGAATATTTGTTTTTTTTTGCTTTTCTGATTTTTGCACAGGTTACAAAATAAATTATTGGACAGAATATAGATAGCAGCACACAGCAACATCAGATTCATCGAATACAATAGAAGATTAGTCCCCGAATACAATTCATCATATTATTTTCCGAATTCAAAAGACCGAACAAAGATAAAACATTACAAGTCTCAAGACCGCGAGTATCGAGTTTGTCTTCACATTACAAGTCGATATCGATCATCTAAACTACCATCACATAAAAGAGAGTTGTGGTCATCACGATGAGCATCATCGCGATCAAACTGGTCCTCATCTGGTTCCTCCAACGCTCCCTCCTCTCTCCCGCTAGATAGCGGGCATATCTAGATTCGGCCTCCGCCCTAGTGGTGTACCCTTTGTAACTGTTACCGCTGAAACGGTGAACCTGTCTCCGACACTCCTCCCAGTCGTCGTAGACTCCGGGAATCTTACCCTTGTACACGACATACGACAGCATCTCTATGCACAAGCCAAACAACAGACAATACATAAGCAATATGTAAGTATACAACAAAAGGATCGAAAGAGAAAAGCAAGACATTAATAGCACGATTCATGGTCCTACTAATAAATAGCATCGATTACATCTAAGTTGAACGACTGTCCAAACCAAAGAGACATACGAATTCATTAAAGTTTAATTACAACATGAGCTAATCAATGTTTCAGAACTACACATCACTACTTTCGACTCGACTCATCGGACAGGAGCGTGGATGAAGCCGTCGTCTGTCGTGATGGTCATGAAATCGCGGTCGTTGTCACCCTGCATTTGTAGCGTTTCATCTATCTCACTGTTGGACGGTTGATATCTGACGAAGAACTGCCCCGAGGTATGAAGGACATCTTGATGGATGATGTCCGCAAACTCCGACTGGATGCGAAAGAATTCTTGTCTGAGGTCCGTGTCCTGGACTGCCGACAAGCTCGCGGCCCAATCTTCGAGATTATCTGGTAGCAGAAGTTGATGATGGTCCCTTACGATCGCCCGCATGTGATGGAGGGCGTAGTAGGCATCCTTCTGACCGCCAGGCGGCTGCTTGACACAGCAGAACTTCGTATTGTGTGAGAACATGTGCTTGCCGTACTTACGAACTGCCCTGGTGAAGGTGCCTCCAGATTTGGCGTAGCCGGGGAGAACATCATCAAGAACTTTCTTGACATTTGTGTAGTCTATCTTGGAGTTACGGTTCGGGTCGAAATACATGGCCATGGAATATTTCGGGCTTAAGAGGATGAGTGTGCAATGTGTGTCACTGCACAGAACACGGAATGTTAGAAAAAAAAGAACGATCAAAATCTAAGAAATCATATGTTACGGGGCGGTTAAGGGATGACTTACTCGGGAAAGTAAGCCACAAGGAAGTTATCCTTATCTGGGTTTGCCAGAATGACGCCTTCGAGGTGTGAACTCGCAACTTGGCGGTCCCCAGCGCTGTTCAAGTGCTTGGCACGCATGTAGAAGGGGTCGACTATCACGATGTCCGGGGTCTTGTCTCTAATGATCCGCATCTCCATACTCAGCGAAAACAGCCGAACGAAGGTGTAGTGCAGCGGATGAAGGTTAAACATAGCAAAGATGTCATCAAACCGCAGGACGATCGTACCCCCGATGTCGCCATCCACAAAGCCCTTGCCCTCTGGCACCTTGGCCACGAAAACCGGGTATGCCACATCATTCTCTCTCAGACGCCGCTTCTCTAAAGAAAGAACACTATCGTGTAGACTCCGCATAGCACCGGTTGCAGCATTCAGCATATTTGACGGTAGCATCGCCCTACCCGCCACATGCACCCTCCTCGAGATATCCTTAGGTGAAGGTGGCCCGTCCTGAGCACGGATCGAACTCGGTGCTGGCTGGCTCGCACCGGCGCCCTTGTTAGTCTTTCGTTTCCGTCCCTTCTTCTTGATCTCCTGTAATAGGACCGAGTTCTGCTCACAGACCGCTTTCTTGAGCGTGTTGGGGCTGATAATATTTCGCACCTCAGCTATCTGAGGCTCGGTGAAGGTGGGAGCTGGAGGCGTCTCCTGAGAACTGAACGGCAGACGACGCCTATTGCAATTGGATTTCTCCGCCGTACCAGCTAGATTGCGGTCATCTTTGTTGGGTTCTTGAGATAGAGGCCCGCAGAACTCGTCAGCATACCCATGTTCGGCAAAGTACTTATCGACTTTGGTAAATGTACCGTCGTCGTTGTCGTCGTCGTTCGGATCCTGTGCCATAGGGCTGTCCGGTTCCTGTGCCATAGGGATGTCCGACATAGGGATGTCCGGCAGGTCCGGTAGCGTTGCGGCGTTCTTGCCATGGCTTGGCGCCGGCATGACTGGCGGTCTTGTCTGTGGGGTGGTGTCCCCCGCCCCCAAATGAATCTGGCGCTTTGGCCAAAGCAGCAGCCAGTTTACGCAGGCGCTGAGGGTCATCTCATCTTCTTCGTCGGCCCCAGCGGGTCGAACCGGAGGTAACAGCTTGTCGCAGCCTGGCAGCACCCGAACCACTTCAACCCTATACACTGTGGGTGGCATCGAATTACCGTGGAACATGCGGTTGCCCGGTTGAATGATTCTGCCCTTGGCGACATCGACCAACTCGGCGCCCACGAAGTGTAGAAGAGTGCAAGGAACGTCGGCGGTGCCCTGCGAAAACATGTACAGGGCGTCAGGGATGCCTAGTCAAAGGCAAGGAGATGGAGTCATCGGCCAATGTCGAGGCACCGCCAACGGCGGGCATGCAACTGATGGAGGGAGAGCTTGCTAGCGAGGTGCCGGCCGGTGTACACCCGGGTGCATTAAGCTCCAATGCCCGTGCCGGCGCCAGAGACACGAATACCGCCTCCGCCGGAGACACCAATGGCGCCGCCGCCGGAGGCACCAATGGCGCCGCCTGCGCGTTGTGCGAGTTGCTGGCCGTGAAGCTAGGAACCGGGGGAGGCCCCTATTGGCCGCCCGCAATCCACGTCGTCAGCCCATGAATCAACGTAGGGACCATGGCGTTGAGCTTCGTTCCCAGTTGTTGTTCCACTTGCTCTTGGAAAAGCTCCGGAATCTGCGCCACTTGTGCCTTGAGTGCTTCAACCTCGCGCGTTTGGCTTTCCGAGCTGGCCTTTTTCTCCTTCCGCACACCAGCGGTATAGTATGACCTCCATTTTGTGGACAAGCCTTTGCCGGCCACACGACCAGCTGACGTCGGCTTAGTGAGCTTATCCTTGCTTTTCATTATGTTCAACGCCCTATTTAAAGGGCTATCGAAAGGTGAGCTCTGAGACGACCCGCGCTACTGCTTTCAGTTTGCTGCAAAAGGAACGTGAACCATTTAGAAATATTGGGGATTAGTTAGAGTGCAACCATATGGAGCTAATTACGCGGGGGTGTATTCCTTACCAGAACAAGCTCAAGCGCCCTGATCTTCGGATCCGTGGTAAGCTCCTTTGTTATCGGGTCCTCCTTGTACCGGGCCCTGACATAGTTCCTGGTCTGCTTGTTACCGCTGTATTTCTCGAAGCGGGGCGGTAGGCCTTGCTCGGCACGCTCCGTGTCCTCCTTGTCCCATATAGGCTCCGCCACTCTGTAACCGCCGGGACCGAGTTTGTGTTCCCCTAAGTTCAACTCCCGCATTTCTTTCCACCACTAACTTGATTTGGAGGTTGCACTGGTCGAGCACTTGATTTTGAACTCCTTGTACTCATCTTCGCTCATCAAAGGATATTTCGCCTTGATCTTCTCATAACTATCACTTTATCAATCATTTTCTTCACCGCGCTTCTCCAAGTAGACAGGGCCGTGCTCATCTTCGTGAGGGCGGCACTGTTCACTTTATTCCCTGAGAGGCGTGTGTTTTCAAATTCGGCGGGGAACTTGTATCGTTCGTGCAACTTCATGAAGAGGAGTTTGCGCAAATTCCCTCGGTCCTTATGCCTAAAGTTATCGGTGTTGGTCGAGATGGTGCTCCGGAGAATGCACCCGAGCTGAACCGAGTACCCCTTGACTATATGTTTGGGCTCCGTTGGATTCCTGTCGGAGTCCAGTTGAGTGAATTCCTCCTTGACGGTGCGGAGCGCATTCGGACGCCGGTCCTTCCTTTACTTCTTCGATTGGCTGCCATCTGTGTGTGCGCCGCCATCATCAGTGGTGGCATCCTCGGCGGCACCATCAGTGGTGTCATCCCCGACGCCACTAGGGGTTGTGTAATCAGGATCGGTGTCTTCCGCGGCGTCCCCATAGCGGTGAGGTTGTTCCCCCATCTCCTGGGATAGCTCCCAGAATTGCTTGCCGCCCGAACCACCGGCCTCATCGTTGTGGGCCATGTTTCGCTCTAAATAGGAAAAAAGTTTGGTCAAAAAGTTGGTTATTGTCAAGGAACAAGATCATGGTCTCATCATTTAGGGTTTGTCGACACCGAGGCACCCTAAAAGCCTAAGCTTTCGTCATTTAGGGTTTGTCGACGCCGAGGCACCCTAAAAGCCTAAGCATACATCATTTAGGTTCTCATCGACACCGAGGCATCCGGGGCAGCCAAGTTAAGTTTTCATCATTTAGGGTTTATCGATGCCGAGGCACCCTAGGTTGGGCCTAATCACTTGGCACTAATCACTTGGCTCTATTGCCACCTATGTTGGGTTTATCATCTAGGGTTTATCGATGCTAAGGAGAATTCTAAGTTGGGCCTAATCACTTGGCTCTATTGCCACCTATGGTTTAATGCAGCAAGAATGGCAGGGCAGTTGATCCTACTTAACTAAGTACTAAGATACCCCGGCCCATGCATTAGTCGCAAGTCATTCTAAAATTCACGGAAAATTTTAGCATGACCTTTGCTGAAAATAGGACATATGGAGTACCCGAATTTGCCGGAACGGAAGTTAATCGACATTCCGGCAAACTCAAGGGCCTATCTTTGCTCAAGTTTTTGACAGTAGCCTCTGAAGAAAACATCATTGCAACATTCAAGTTCACAGGATAAAAAAATCATCCACATTCACCAATCCAGATTCACATGTGTGGCTGTTAGCCATTTTATAACATCGCATAGCATTAGTCAGACAGAGCTGAGCCTTTCACCACTATATAATATTGCCATACAAAATTACAAATTTATGTAACGTGGATTTTTTTGTATGAAACCTAGTCAATGTGACAATATATAAACTACTGATCTACTAGTTATCAAGTTGAGAAATTGACCGCATATAAGCAAAAGCAATTATCAGACTTGACTAGAGATACTTGTAAAGTTGTAAGTTATATCTTACCAGTGTGCTAACGGAAACTGTACTGATTAGGGTTCTTATTATGTTCTGGTATATAAATTCTTCTCAATTACTTAGGAAAATTACTGGATGTCTCACAAATTACAGAGGGAGTTAATAATTTCAGTTTCATAAGAAAAAATTCATCAATACTATGCATCATCTTCCTACTATGCATCATCTTCCTACTATACTTGCTACTCATCTTCAGAACCAAACATCAGCAAAAACAGTTGAATAGAGGCTCACGAGAGGACACTCAAATTTGCTAACCCTAGAACACAGGGGAAGAGGGCTGTGGTACTTGCGGGAGGTAGCCTAGGGGGGAGGAGGGGAAGGGGGGAGAGGTGAGGAATCACCTGTGGGATAATGGCAGGCTGCCGTAGGAGGGCGCCGGCGTCGAGGAGGCAGCGGGCGGCGGAGCGTCGAGGAGGAGGCGGCACGCCGAGGAGGAGGCGGCACGTCGAGGAGGAGGTGCGTCGAGGAGGAGGCGGCGCGTCGAGAAGGATGCGGCGTGTCGAGCTTGCCACCCACCTTGGAGCCGGAACCCTAGGGCGTGCAGGCGCGGCGGATGGAGGGGACGGAGGGGAAGGAGGGGGCGGCGCTCGCGGGGGAGGCGGGGCTCGGGGGGAGGCGGTGCTCGAGGGGGAGGATGGGGAGAGGGAGGCGGCGGGGGCGCGCGGGCAGCTGCGGCGGACGGAGGCGGCGGCTGCGGCGGTGGCGTACGGTTGGGGTCGATCGAGGGGAATCTGGCGAGGGAGGGAGGGAGGACACAGTGCGAGGGCAGTAGGTGGAGTGGGGGGAGGGTTCTAATGGCGCACCACCCCCTCGTGCACCATAAGTACGACTATTCTAATGGCGCACCTCCCCTCGGTGCGCCATTAGAATTTTGTTTTAATCTAGCCCGACTTGTCAGGTTATATACCACCTAACCCTATCTACATCAGAACCCGCCCACTAGCCCGACTGGTCAGCACGCAGCACACACACCAGGAGGTCCTGGGTTCGATTCCTAGGCTCCCCAATATTTTTTATGCATTTTAAATGCTGTTTGATATTTATTTGTGTTTAAATATGTTCAAACTTGTTTAAATCATAACAGTAATATTTTTTTATAAAAACAGTAATAATTTTTTTAAAAATATGCTCGTCGGCGGCGGTGGAGCGGGGGAGGGTTGCGGTGGGTCGTCGGCGGCGGTGGAGCTAGCGGGGGAGGGTGCGGGTGGGATCGAGATGGAGGGGGATCGAGATCGAGATGGAGGGGGAATCGAGATCGAGATGGAGGGGGATCGAGATCAAGTGTCCTCATGAATTCAAAAAGTGCCCATGAAATTTAAAAATATTCATGATATCAAAAAGTGCCTATGAAATACAATCGAGAAATGAAGACTACGATTTAAATACAATCGATCTTAGCTAGCTATCTATTCACAATCTTCTTGCCCTTCTTTTTCGTAAATGGAGTTCTTCTGTGGAACAGACGTCCTTTAGGTAGGGTGGTCCCGCTTCTTCTTATGGTGTGTGCTGCTACTTCATCGTCGTCGTCATGTTCGATCTTCGGGTCGCCGTACTTGTCGAAGTCTTGCTCATTGGCTACTCCATCCATTCCGATGATCTTCCTTTTGCCTCTCCTCACGACAACACGACTAGGCTTTGACGGGTCGGTAATGAAGAAGCATTGGTCCACTTGGGAAGCCAGTACCCATGGCTCATTTTTCGCGGTGAAGTTTGCGCCCGCGGTCTTGGATTTGGCTTCGGGTATAACCATGGTGGTGAAATACCGGTCTTCTTTTAGGACGCTCTTGGCCCATCTGACACGGAACATCGGGACCTTCTCTCCAGCGTAGCTCAGCTCCCAGATCTCCTCGATCCTTCCGTAGTATCTGTCCTTGTCGTTGCCGGTGTAGGATTCCATCGTTACCCCGGAGTTCTGATAACCATCGCTCTTCATGTCCTTGTCCTCGGTGTAGAATGTGTAGCCGTTGATATCGTACGCCTCATAGGTCATCAGGTTGTGCTCGGCGCCTGTGACAAGGCGAATATGAGTTGTTCTTCCGCGGAAGAATCCTCATGTAAAGGGTACGACAGAAGCTTCTGCTTGAACCAACGCGTGAAACATGAGTTGTGCTCTTTGAGTATATCTCCGTCCGTCCTCTGTTGGCCTCGGTCATTGTACGTCTTCTCAATAAAGGTTTTGTGCTCTACCACCCAAGGATCGACCACGTCTATGTGTTGTAGGCGGACTAGGTTTGCTCTTTCAAAGTCGGCGAGTCGACCCTCGTAGTCGACATGCATTTCGCGGCGACCCTCACGGTGACCCCATCCAGCGAGCCTGCCGAGGTGCCTGTTGACGGGCAGACCAACGGGGTTCTCGATGCCTAGAGAATTCGTGCAGTAGGAGATGCACTCTTCGGTCAGAAAGCCCCTGCCTATACTTCCCTCTGGACGTGACATGTTCCGAACGTATCCTTTGATGACACCATTCATCCTTTCGAACGGCATCATGCTGTGCAGGAATGTCGGCCCGAGTTGGATGATATCCTCCACGATATGGACCAGCAGATGCACCATAACATCGAAGAATGCGGGCGGGAAGTACATCTCAAGCTCGCATAGTATCACCACGATCTCTTCCTGTAGCCTTCTGAGTTGCCTCACGCCAATCGACTTCCGAGAGATGACGTCGAAAAAGTTGCATAGGCCAAATAGCATTTCACGGATGTGCGCGTCCATGATCCCACGGATTGCAACTGGAAGTATCTGCGTCATCAGCACGTGACAGTCATGAGACTTCATCCCGCTGAACTTCTGCTTCGCTAGGTCTAGGTATCTGCTTATCTTCCCCGCGTAACCGTAAGGAAGTTTTACTCCTAGGAGGCAGGTGAAAAACTGCTCGATCTCCTCCTGACTTAGAGTGAAGCACGCGGGAGGGTAGTCATTTCCGGTCTTCTTGGCCTTTTTGCCTTTGCGACGACTTTTTGTGTCCTACTTCGCCTCATCATCATCATTAGAGTGAAGCTCCTGCCTGATGCCCATTGATTTCAAGTCTGCCCTTGCTTTCGCCCATCTTTGGTCCTCTCTGGCATGTTGAGCAGGGTACCAAGCAGACTCTCGCACACGTTCTTCGTGATATGCATGACATCAAGGCTGTGAGGCACACGGTGGATCTTCTAGTACGACAAGTCCCAGAAAACAGACCTCGTTTTCCATACCTTCAGCAGCGGCTCTGGCGCCTTTCGCTTTTTTCTCGGCTCTGGCGCCTTTTTTCCCGGCAGTGGGCAGTCTTTCCAATTTTTCAATAGCTCGTCTATTTCCTCGCCGCTCCTCGTACACGGGCGTTTTTGGGGTTCGGTTTCACCATCGAACAGATCCTTGCGTTTCCTCCACGGGTCATCGTCGCGAAGCCACCTTCGATGTCCCATGAACACGGTTTTCGAAGACCCGGGATCTCTATCTAGCTGGCGATACGTTGTGTCATCCATGCACCTTACGCATCCAGAAAATCCGTGGACTACCTGCGCCGCGAGATATCCGTAACCGAGATAGTCGTGCACCGTCGTGAGTAGTGCGGCTCTCATAGGGAAATATTCTTTCTCTGCGGCGTCCCACGTATTGGCTGGCGTTTTCCACAGCGTGTCTAGCTCCTCCTTCAGCAGCCCCAGATACAGATTGATGTCGTTCCCTGGTTGTTTCGGCCCTTCAATTAGCATACTCATGTGAATGTACTTCCTCTTCATGCACAACCAGGGGGGAAGGTTGTACATCCACACAAACACAGGCCAGGTGCTATGTGTGCTTCTTTGGCTGCCAAACAGATTGACTCCATCGGTGCTCGCGCCCAGCACGATGTTCCTTGGATCCTTCCCAAATTCTGGGTATTCGAAGTTCAACGCTTGCCACTGGCTCGCATCCTTAGGGTGCCTCAGCATCTTGTCTTTTTTATTTATCTCCGGATCATTTCCGTCATCTTCCCGCTTCTTCTCCTCCCTATCCGCGTGCCAATGCAGGAGCTTTGCTACCTTAGGGTCCGCGAAATACCGCTGCACACGAGGAGTGATCGGAAAGTACCACACCAATTTTCGAGGAGCTTTCTTCCTCTTCTTGTATCGAGTGACGCCGCACACCGGACATATGGTAGACTCCGCGTGCTCGTCCCGATAAATGATGCAATTGTTCACGCACACATGGTATTTCACGTGTGGTAAATCCAAAGGACACATGATTTTCTTCGCCTCCTCGAAACTGGTCGGGCACTTGTTCCCCTTGTGAAGACGTTCGTGCCAGAATGACATGTTCTCGTCGAAGCATGCGTCGGTCATTTTGTGTTTTACCTTCATCTTCAGAGCCATGAGCGTTACTTTCAGGCGGGTATCCTCGGGCCTGTATCCTTCATACAATGGAGTAACCGCGTCTATCTCCAGTTGATCCAGCTTGGCTTTCTCTCGGGCGACAACTCTTGCGTTATCCGTCTGCTTGCGAAGCAGCTCTTGAATATGAGGGTCTTGCACCCAGCCTCCATCGTCGTTTGCTCCGACATCTTCATCTTCATGATCATGCCCTTCGTCTTGATCTTCCTCATCATCATGTACGCCATCTTCTACATGATGATTGTGTACATCATCACCCTCGTGATCATGTCCTGGAGATTCTTCGTCTTCTCGCCCGCCCTCGCCGCGGTGGTTGTCTTGTTGCCCTTCCTCATTTCTTGCCCGGCCCCCATGGACGACTTCATAGTCATCTTCATCACCTTGCCACCGATAGCCATCCATGAAACCACGCAAGAGCAGGTGGTCCCGCACCTGCCCGGAATCCGGGTCCGCAATAAGGCTCTTCAGCTTGCATCTTCGACACGGACATCTTATCTCCGTCTCGTTCTTTTGAAGCATCTCGGCCTTCGTGTAGCTCAAAAACCTATTCACGATGCCTTCGGTCATCATGCGGACCATGGTCGCCTGCGGGGTAGAGCAAAACGATATTTTAGAACCAAGAAAAAAATTTGGCACAACCTTCCCTAAAAATAGGACCAAAAAGAATGCATAGTGCCAAAATTCTCACCGAAACGGAAATGAATCAACATTCTGGCAAAATATTGGCAACTATCGCATTTCAAATACCGGTACCTGCAAACACAAACATATATGCAACACCAGAAACACAAGCAACACCACAAACATACATAGATCTAGCTAGGCCACAAAAAGTGCATGTGCACGTTGTTGGAGCGACCTAGGGAGAAAAAAAGTAGATCTACAACATGAAGATAGCTTTCCCCTTACTTACCTATCAAAAAAGGTAATTTCACCACTTAATTTTGATGAATTTATGGTGCAAATGAGGTGAGGAGGAGGAGGCAGCCAACAAGCTTAGAGAAGGAGGTGGGGGGAATGAAGTGGGTAAAGTGAGTGTGTAGGTGTGACTGTCCAAAAATATCTAGCTGGTCCCAGGTTACTAATGGCGCACCACTAAGCCATGCGCCATTAGTAACACAACATAATGGCGCACAACAGTGACATGCGCCATTAGTAGTTTTGCAAAAAAGTAACAAAAATAATTTTTATGATAATGGCGCACTATGGCACAGTGCACCATTAGTAGTTTAAACTATTAATGGCGCACTTTGGCATAGTGCGCCATTAGTAGGTTTGCAAAAAAGTAAAAAAAATATATACTAATGGCGCACTGTCTTGGTCGTGCGCCATTACTAGTTCTAACTAGTAATGGCGCACTTTGCCATCCATGCGCCATTAGTTTGTATGAAAAATGGGAAAAAAATCAATAGTAGTGGCGCACCGTGAGCATGGTGCGCCATTAGTGTCTTCCACACTAATGGCGCACGAGCAACCGCTGCGCCATTAATATATAGTAGTGGCGCACTACTTACCTGGTGCGCCATTAGAATCAGTCCTATCTATAGCCCTTTTCCTAGTAGTGAGACCAGTGAGCTTTCTTCTTCCTCCTCTTCCAAAATTCTAGTCCTTGGTTCGGCCATCATGGTACAAATCAAGGAGCATGTTTCATCTCTCAAAAAAAATTCTTGCCCTTAGTCCGGCCATTGCGGTACAGACTAAGGTGTATGTTTAATCTCTCCCAAAATTTTGCCTTTGATTTGGCCATTTTGGTACAGACTAAAGAGTATGTTGCATCCATTCCAAATTTTTGTCCTTGGTTCGGCCATCGCGGTACAAACCAAGGAGCATGTTATAACTATCCCAAACTTTCGCCTTCGGCTCGGCCATCGCGGTACGAGTCAAGGAGCATGCATGGTTTTTGTAAGCACGGTTCTTTTAAATGTTGCGTGCACTTCGTCCTATTGATCTCCGTCTTGGTTCGGTCCCTTTAGCGATACAGGCCAAGATGAACGCCTTGTTCCTTGGTTTGGTCTCTATACATGGATACAAATCAAGAGAGTGTCATAGGTGCGAAAACCTCATAAAAATTTGACTTAATTTGGTCATCATAAAAAATGGATATGACTAAGTTGGAATGAAATTACGAACGCACTAAACTAAACTCATGATAATCTCTTGTTTGGTTGCGCTACGGGCATTATGTGTCACGCTAGTTGCAATACAAACAAGAGCATAAAAATATATTCTCTCACTTGGTTACGCTGCACGCAGGCATTATCTTAATGCCACGCGGTGTTAGTAGTAATACGAGCAGGGCAAGACTTAATTAAAAAAATGTGTTCACGATACACACCTAGAAACCAAAATCATGCAAGATGAATGATAAAACATGTTGCATCATAAAAAAAACAAATCTTACTTGGTTGCGCTACACGTGGGCATTATCATAATGCTACACGGTGTTAGTAGTAATACAAGTAAGAGAAAATTAAACAAAGTATTCAGGCCACATATTTGGTCCAAAGTGAAATAAAACATGTCATGAAATGCTCCATTGCCATAAGAGCCTAAACTATTAGCATCGTCATAAATGGATACCACAAACTCACTTTACTTGGGTTATGCTACACACGAGCGTCAATGAAATGACGCTACCTGGAGTTAGTGCTAATACCATGTAAGGTACAAACATAAATAAAAATGATAGATGTCATATGACTCATGCAACACCATAATTGCTCCACAAACCTTTGCTTTGTTACACTGCATGTGGGCATTATATTAGTGCCACACAGTGTTAGTAGTAATACATGTAAAGCAGAACTTAATAAAAAATAAGTTCACTCCACATTCACATATGCATACAAAATTCATGCAAAATACATGATAACACATATTTCATGTAGCCCACATAGGCTTTAAACAAATAAAGAATATCATAAACAAACTCCATTCGTGTCAAGCTATACGTGTGTGTCATATCATTCCACCGCATGCTTAGTTTTGATACCGTATGAAGTCAAAGTCAACAAAATATGGCACATATCATATGCACCATAAAAAGCATCAAAATTGTGTCAGAAAGCTTCAGTCCATTGCGCTACACACGGGCACCATATCAGTGTCGCGCGGTGATAGTAGTAATGTGATGATGCAAAACTTATTAAAATTGGCATGTCACATATATCCATGTCACCAAAACCAAAGATGTCATATAAACTTCCCAAAGAAAAATGTATACATATCCTATATGCCGAACGTAGGATAAAACTATGCCTAGCCAAAATCAACCTGCATTCCACATATAAACGAGGTTGAACACACACAAATTGTTGCATGCAAGGAAAATATATTCTCAAACATCACACATAAAATCATAGAGGAGTACTTGCACGGAACCAAACTTCAAGCTCACCAAGAAGGAGTTCGTCGTCGACCGCGAGGAGGATTTCTCTTGTAGTATGTTGTAATAGGAATGTGATGCAATCCTATGTAATAGATATGTTGGAATTCTTAATCAGGGGTTTTCTCGTCGGAGATGTAATTAACAGAATTTTTATGTAAATGTAAGAGTTCTGGAAATAATGTACCTGCAATGTTTGATTCAATTTTATTTTATGCATTTAAATTTCACTCTGTATCAATGACGTGGACGCGTGTCTCACGCCCGCCATTTTCCCGTCATCAGGATCCCTCACCGGCGGCCATCTTCATCATCCCGGCGCTCTCCATGACAAGGAGGGAGTAGTTCACCCTCGAGGTTGAGGGTATGTACCAGTAGCTATGTGTTCTCATCTCTATCTCTCTCGTGTTCTTGATTTGGCACGATTTTGATGTATCGCGAGCTTTGCTATTATAGTTGGATCTTATGATGTTTCTCCCCCTCTACTCTCTTGTAATTGTCACTTTCATATACAAGTGGGAATTTTACAGAACTTGGCTTGTATATTCCAATGATGGGCTTCCTTAAAATGCCCTAGGTCTTCGTGAGCAAGCAAGTTGGATGCACACCCACTTAGTTTCTTTTGTTAAGCTTTCATACACTTATAGCTCTAGTGCATCCATTGCATGGAAATCCCTACTCACTCACATTGATATCTATTAATGGGGGTCTCCATAGCTCATTGATACACCTAGTTGATGTGAGACTATCTTCTCCTCCCTTTTCTCTTCTCCACAACCACCATTCTATTCCACTTATACTGCTATGTCCATGGCTCACGCTCATGTATTGCGTGAAAGTTGAAAAAGTTTGAGAACATCAAAAGTATGAAACAATTGCTTGGCTTGTCATCGGGGTTGTGCATGATTAAATACTTTGTGTGGTGAAGATAGAGCATAGCCATAATATATGATTTTGTAGGGATCACTTTCTTTAGCCATGTTATTTTGAGAAGACATGATTGCTTTGTTAGTCTGCTTGAAGTATTATTGTTTTCATGTCGATATGAACTTTTATCTTGAATCATTTGGATCTGAACATTCATGCCACAATAAAGAAAATTACATTGATAAATATGCTAGGTAGCATTCCACATCAAAAATTCTGTTTTTATCATTTACCTACTCGAGGACGAGCAGGAATTAAGCTTGGGGATGCTTGATACGTCTCCAACGTATCTAAATTTTTTGATTGTTCCATGCTATTATATTACCTGTTTTGGATGTTTATGGGCTTTACTAAACACTTCTATATCATTTTTGGGACTAACCTATTAGCCGAGACCCCAGTGCCAGTTTCTGTTTTTTCCTTGTTTTTGAGTTTCGCAGAAAAGGAATACCAAACGGAGTCCAATTGACGTGCCAATTTTTGACGAATTTTTATGGACCAAAAGAAGCCCCGAGAGTGCAAGTGTTGGGCCAGAAGAGTCCCCGGCTGCCCACGAGGGTGGAGGGCACCCTCCGCCCTAGGGCGTGCCCCCTGCCTCATGGACAGCTCGGAGACCCCCTGATGTGAGGCCTACGCCAAAAATTCCTATAAATACTGAAACCTCCAGAAAGAAACCTAGACCGGGAGTTCCACCGCCGCAAGCCTCTGTAGCTACCAACAACCAATTGGGACCCTGTTCCGACACCCTGCCGGAGGGGGGATCCCTCACCGGCGGCCATGTTCATCATCCCGGCGCTCTTCATGACGAGTAGGGAGTAGTTCACCCTCGGGGCTGAGGGTATGTACCAGTAGCTATGTGTTTTCATCTCTTTCTCTCTCGTGTTCTTGATTTGGCACGATCTTGATGTATCGCGACCTTTGCTATTATTGTTGGATCTTATGATGTTTCTCCCCCTACTCTCTTGTAATGGATTGAGTTTTCCCTTTGAAGTTATCTTATCGGATTGAGTCTTTAATGATTTGAGAACACTTGATGTATGTCTTGCCGTGGTTATCTGTGGTGACAATGGGATATTCACGTGATCTACTTGATGTATGTTTTGGTGATCAACTTGCGGGTTCAGTGACCTTGTGAACTTTATGCATAGGGGTTGGCACACGTTTTCGTATTTACTCTTCGGTAGAAACTTTGGGGCCCTCTTTGAAGTACTTTGTGTTGGTTGAATAGATGAATCTGAGATTGTGTGATGCATAACGTGGAATCATACCCACGGATACTTGAGGTGACAATGGAGTATCTAGGTGAAATTAGGGTTTTTGTTGATTTGTGTCTTAATGTGTTATTCTAGTACAAACTCTATGATAGATTGAGTGGAAAGAATAGCTTCGTCTTATTTTACTACGGACTCTTGAATAGATCGATTAGAAAGGATAACTATGAGGTGGTTTCGTACCCTACAATAATCTTTTTGTTTGTTCTCCGCTATTAGTGACTTTGGAGTGACTCTTTGTTGCATGTTGAGGGATAGTAATATGATCCAGTTATGTCATTATTGTTGACAGAACTTGCACTAGTGAAAGTATGAACCTTAGGCCTAGTTTCCAACCATTGCAATACCGTTTACGCTCACTATTATCGCTTGCAACCTTGCTGTTTTTATAATTTCAGATTACAAATACCTTTATCTACTATCCATATTGCACTTGTATCACCATCTCTTCGCCGAACTAGTGCACCTATACAATTTACCATTGTATTGGGTGTGTTGGGGATACAAGAGACTCTTTGTTATTTGGTTGCAGGGTTGTTTGAGAGAGACCATCTTCATCCTATGCCTTCCTCCTCCCCCCCACATATATATATATGTGGGGGGGCGCCCTAGCACATACCAGAGAATAATTTTAGCCGTGTGCGGCGCCCCCTCCACCATTTACACCCACGGTCATATCTTTGTAGTGCTTTGGCGAAGCACTGCGAGGATCACTTCACCATCAACGCCACCACGCCGTCGTGCTGACGGAACTCATCTACTACCTTGATGTCTTGCTCGATCAAGAAGGCGAGGGACGTCACTGAGCTGAACGTGTGCACAACGCAGAGGTACCATGCGTTTGGTACTTGATCGGTTGAAGCGCAAAGAAGTTCGACTACATCAACCACATTGAGAAATGCTTCTGCTTACGGTCTACGAGGGTACATCAACACACTCTCCCCCTCGTTGCTATGCATATCCATGGATAGATCATTGCGTGTGCGTAGAATTGTTTTTGGCTTCCATGCAACGTTCCCAATAGTGGCATCCGAGCCAGGTCTATCCGTAGATGATATGCACGAGTAGAACACAAAGAGTTATGGGCAGTGCTAGTCAGATTGCTTACCACAACATCTTATTTTGATTTGGCGGTATTGTGGGACGAAGCAGCCCGCACCAACCTTATATGTCCACGTACATCAGATCGGTTCCACCGACAGACATTCAACTAGTGTGCCACCCAGATCAGCATGGAGTAGGGGGCCTTCGCACGTCAGCCCAGGATAACACCTGACACACGACAGGTCCATAATACAGCATTCTAGGTACAATAATATTAATAAAATACATGTGTATATGATTACATCATTGATGAATACAATTATCTGGCATAGCCCTACGGCTATTTGAATGGCAGCGGAAGTCTATTTAAATGGCGGCGGAAGTCTTGGTTTGGCAGCATATCACTCTGGCCGGGCTCCAAAACTCACAAGACTAGCAAGATTATGGCCTAGCACGACGGAACAAGCAAACAATTCGGGCACGACCGACAAAACTAGCATGACACGCCGGGTCAGTACATTGAATATACTTGCAAGACAACCAAATACATAGCATCCAAACATACAGATGACAAAGCAAGAACCAAGCATATGTAACAATCTACTTCATCATAATTACTAAGCATCGCATAATATTAACTAGAGTAATAATTCAACTAAGCATGAACGACATCATGGCATCTACTAACATGGCAATAACATGGCATGTCAAAACTTACTTCTAACATGACAACAACAAACACATGGAATATCATAGCATAACATGACATAATCTAGCAATTCAATTCAACATGGCACAATCTATCAGTTCAATCAAAACATGGCACAATCTATCAGTTCAATCAAAACATGGCATGGCATCATAAACTATGCTGAAAATAAACTACCAGTCATATCCAGTGCATACACATAACATGTTAACTTTTATGCAACCATCTCCTGTTCTACCGTGCCTCTTTAAATGCAAACAACTACATGTTACTCTTGCAATGCAACCAAACTTATGAACCGAGTGTCTCGGACTCTCTTACCAACGGGTTTCCTCACAACCAAATGGTGATCATTCACAGATCACAAACGGAACCACTCTTGGTTCAACACTCATCGAGACCTCGTCTCGTGATCATATCGAAACATCACCGTGAATCGTCACGACTATCTTATAGTCCAAGTCACCACATTATTTATTACAAATTGTTCATCAACTTAGTTACTTCAGGTTTATCCTCCATTTCAACCAAGACCTGATAGTGTGACCTACTACGAACTTGTGCCCATGATCGAGGACGCGGCTATCGATAGATTAACATACACTCTGCAGACGTAGCGCACTTTACCCACACCATAGAACCCATGGCCTCGCACTCCCATTCGGGTGGACCAACAATGTTCCGACAAAGCCGATCCATTGCCATGACACTCTCCTGGCCACTCCGACCAACACCCCTTTTTGGGTTCAGTGTTGGGTGACCGAGCCTACCAAAGGCAAAACAACCACCATCGTGGCAAAACAAACAGTCCCAAACGGGGACAAAGCATGCAAAAAAACACAGGTCCACAAGGTTTATGTCTGCCTACCTGGTCAGGGTAGCGAGCGCCCATAACCTTCCCTATGTTGGAGGCACCGGAGAGAGGCACGATAATAGACCAGCTAGGGCCTTCCCATACAAAGGCAAATATGACTGCACTCGAAAAAGATCGATTTGGTGCCACTATGAAATCCCAGTGATGACGGAGGAATAATAGTAGTCGATGCAGGCATGAGTCGGTCTACTTGACACGAACATTATGCCTATGTTCATGATCATTGCCTTAGATATCTTCGTAACTATGTGCTTTTCTATCAATTGATCGGCAGTAATTTGTTCACCCACCGTAATACTTTCTATCTTGGGAGAAGCCACTAGTGAAACCTACGACCCCCGGGTCTCTTTCCCATTATATTGAATCTCTTTTCCACTATATTGAATCTCGTTTACATCTTGCTAGTTTCCGATCTACTATTTTGCAATCTTTACTTTCCAATCTATAAACCAAAAATATTTATTTCACCGTTTATCAATCTCTATCAGATCTCACTTTTGCAAGTGACCGTAAAGGAATTGACAACCCCTTTATCGAGTTGGGTGCAAGTTGTTGATTGTTTGTGCAGGTATTCGGTGACTTGTGCGTCGTCGCCTATTGGATTGATACCTTGGTTCTCAAAACTTTGGGAAATACTTATGCTATTTGCTGCATCACCCTTTTCTCTTCAAGGAAAACCAACACAAGCTCAAGAGGTAGCAAGAAGGATTTTTGGCACAGTTGTCGGCGAGATCTACGGCAAGTCAAGCCATACCAAGTACCCATCATAAACTCTTCTCCTTTGCATTACATTATTCGCCATTCGCCTCTTGTTTTCCTCTCCCCCACTTCTAAAACGATTTTCGAAAACCTTTGCCTTTTCTTCGCCCCTATTTCGTTTGTCTCTTTCCGCTCGCTTCTTGTGTGCTTGTGTGTTGGATTGATTGCTTTGTCACATTGGCTGAAGATAATTCTAAATTGTGTGAATTTTCTAATATGAACAATAATGATTTTATTAGCACTCCAATTGCTCCTATCACTAATGCTGAATCTTGTGAAATTAATGCCGATTTGCTGAATCTTGTTATGAAAGATCAATTTTCTGGCCTTCCTAGTGAAGATTCCGCATCCCATCTAAACAATTTCGTTGATTTGTGCGATATGCAAAGGAAGAAAGATGTGGATAATGATATTGCTAAATTGAAGCTATTTCCTTTTTTGCTTAGAGATCGTGCTAAAACTTGGTTCTCATCTTTACCTGAAAATAGTATTGATTCCTGGAATAAGTGTAACTAGCAAAAAGGCCCGTGTGTTGCAATGGGAGAAAAAAGCAACCCTCTCATATCTCTAGCTTTGTAAATTAATTTGAAAGCAATGACTTATTATTGAATAATTCATAAAAAGCTTTGTGTAAAAATTAGTCGAAACTCTTGATTTTGTGAACATGTTTTTTAATATAGCAATCATGCCCGGGCTAGCAACGAGAGAGGAGAAAAAATATCTTGCAATTTAACAATTCTAGCATCGGGTTACACGTTTATCTACGAAATACGCCCGTCCATTGCAACGGAAGAAACAAATCCTCGCTGACAACTGATTTATTTTTTGCTTTCAGAAAATCATGAATGTTTCTCCACTTTTAAAAAATAATTTTTTTAAAATTTGAAGTTTTTTTTATGAAGTTGTAATATCTTTCTAAAGTTAAAATTTTGAATCATGATTTTTTAAGTAATTGTAATAAAACTTCTCTTTCCATCACATTTGTTAGATGGGTCAGTTGGATGTGACCGGTTGGCAGGTCATGCGATCGAACCCCCCCATCGGTAATTCTTTTTTGCTAGCTCTCAGGGCCTAGGCCACAGTGCGCCGTCAGGATCCATCACATGTGTGAGCTGGGTCCGTTGGAAAGACTGTGCGTGACCGGTTGGTAGGCCATAGGATCGAACCCTCCCATCGGCAATTTTATTTTTTTGCTAGCTCTCCGGGTCTGGGCAACAGTGCGCCGACAGACTGTGTGTGATCAGTATATGAGACTTTTCTTATGGGAAAATCAGAGATCAATAAAAATAAAATAAGGACACAAGAAACTTGAAAGTGATAACGATATTAGAATTAATCCAAAGCAATCCACCTTCTGTCCAGCTAATCAAGGGTAATATGAACGTCCTTTAGTTAAGGAGGGATAATGATGCATGCAGCGTGGGGCTGCATTTTCTTCTCTATTGATGGAGGTTTGTGCTTCAGTTAGGTCTTAGTCATGGATTTTAATCAGGTCTTTGTCAAATCATACACATCATATCTCACATCTTCCCATGAACGGAATTTATTCTCACTATGTATGTATTTTTCAAACGTTCCCTGTCCATCGAACCGCTGGCTCTTCTTCGAGATCTCGCATGACCCTGGGCTCCATGTTGCATGCATATACTCCGTATATCAATGTCTAGCCCACATTCCTTCCTTTTAACTACTTCATCCGTCCAAATATTTCATCTAGCCAACAGATTATTTATGTTTAAGTCCATCCTATTAAAATATTTTGCTTCCTTTATATTCATCCAACACAAATTGCTCGGGTGCTGCTCTCCTTGTTTTGGCAGTGTGTTTGTTCATTGTTTGGGCTGGTATATTAACCCGTCGAATAAACTTTAAAACCCCGAGGTGGGGCTATTGAAACATCTAATATGCTGTACCGTAGTTGGTATTGCTGGTTGCAATTGACGGCCGAGGTCCCGAGTTCGATTCCCACAATGACAACTTAATTTTTGCCTTTCGCGTGGCTGGCCCATTAGAGAAGGCCCAGCAGCGCATACGGGCTGCCACGTACAAAACTTAAATATATGCACTGCAGGGTTATTACCAGAAAATTGAGGGGAATATCTGTAAAATAGCATGACAGACCAAGAATACCTATTTCTTTTATTAGTAGGTATAGAAGATGCTTTTATCTCTAAGTATTTTCCTCCCGCTAAGATCATCTCCCTTAGGAATGATATTATGAATTTTAAGCAAATTGATCATGAGAATGTTGCACAATCTTGGGAGAGTATGAAATAGATGATACGTGATTGCCCGACACATGGTTTGAAGTTATGGATGATTATAAAAAACTTTTATGCCGGATGGAATTTTTCTTCTAGAAATCTTTTATCGACCGCGGGAGGCACTTTTATGGAAATCACTTTAGTAGAAGCTACTAAGCTCCTAGATAATATTATGGTTAACTATTCTCAATGGTACACCCAAAGATCCATTAGTAAAAAAGTTCCTGCGAATGAAGAGATTAATGTTTTGAGTGGAAAGATGGATGAACTTATGAAATTATTTTCTAATAAAAGCATTTCTTCTGATCGAAATGTTATGCCTTTGTCCACTTTGATTAAGAATAATAATGAATCTAGGGATGTGAATTTTGTTGGTAGGAACAATTTTGGTAACAACGCGTATAGAGGCAATTTTAATCCTAGGCCGTTTCTTAGTAATACCTCTAATAATTATGGCAATTCCTACAACAACTTTTATCCAAATTTTAATAAGACACCCCCTGATTTTGAGAATAGTGTTAAAGAATTTATGAATTTGCAAAAGAATTTCAATTTGATTGAAGAAAAATTGTTGAAGATTGATAAGTTGGCTAGGAACATGGATAGAATTTCTCTTGATGTTGATTATTTGAAACTTAGATCTGTCCCACCTAAGCATGATATCAACGAATCTAAAAAAGACTAGTGCGTTCATAAGTGCAAATAAAGAACCGCTGAGATGCATTCTAAAAAAGATTGGTTTGTAAAAGCAAGTTCTTCTAGTTTTCATGATAATAATGATGAAGATCTAAAAGTGATTGATGTCACTCCTATTAAAAGCTTTGTTTTCCAGTGTGAATCTTGATAAAGATGGGACTGGAGATGAGTCAACTTTAGTTAAAAGGCGTCCCAATGATTTGGAGTTTTTAGATCTATATGCAAAAATTGATAAAAGTGGGATTGAAGAGGTCAAGACTTTAGGTAGCAATGAACCCACTATTTTGGATTTCAAGGAATTTAATTATGATAATTGTTCTTTAATAGATTGTATTTCCTTGTTGCAATTCGTGTTAAATTCACCCCATGCTTACAATCAAAACAAAGCCTTTACTAAACATATCGTTGATGCTATGATGCAATCTTTTGAAGAAAAGCTTGAATTAGGAGTTTATATCTCTACAAACCCCTTTATCGCGTTGGGTGCAAGTTGTTGAATCTTTGTGCAGGTATTCGGTGACTTGTGCGTCGTCTCCTACTAGATTGATACCTTGGTTCTCAAAACTGAGGGAAATACTTATGCTACTTTGCTGCATCACCCTTTCTTCTTCAAGGGAAAACCTATGCAAGCTCAAGAGGGAGCAGTATGTGGGAGTTTTTTTATTTAGATGCACAATTTGAGGTCAAATTAACTTCTTAGTTTGCACTGTGTAGGGTGTCGTCCCGTCCCCATCCCCATCCTCACCACCATTGATCGTCCGCGTCGACCTTACCGCCGGAACCACCATGTTGAGCTGATGGAAATATACCCTAGAGGCAATAATAAAATGGTTATTATTATATTTCCTTAATCATGATAAAGGTTTATTATTCATGCTAGAATTTTATTCATCGGCAACATAAATACATGTGTGAATATATAAACAAATATCGTGTCCCTAGTAAGCCTCTACTAAGACTAGTGCGTTGATCCAAGACGGTTAAGGTTTCCTAACCATAGACATGTGTTGTCATTTGATAACGAGATCACATCATTAGGAGAATGATGTGATGGACAAGACCCATTCGTTAGCTTAGCATTATGATCATTCAGTTTTATTGCTATTTCTTTCTTCATGTCAAATACATATTCCTTCGACTATGAGATTATCCAACTCCCGAATACCATAGGAATGCCTTGTGATGCTATCAAACGTCACAACGTAACTGGGTGATTATAAAGATGCTCTACAGGTATCTCTCAAGGCATTTGTTGGGTTGGCATAGATCGAGATTAGGATATGTCACTCCGAGTATCGGAGAGGTATCTCTGGGCCGTCTCGGTAATACACATCATAAGCTCGCAAGCAGATGACTAAGGAGTTAGTCACGAGGTGATGTATTACGGAACGATTAAAGAGACTTGCAGGTAAAGAGATTGAACTAGGTATGAAGATACCGACGATCGAATCTGGGGCAAGTAACATACCGATAGACAAAGGGAATTACGTATGTTGTCATAATGGTTCGACCGATAAATATCTTCGTAGAATATGTTGGATCCAATATGGGCATCCAGGTTCCGCTATTGGTTATTGACCGAAGAGGTGTCTTGGTTATGTCTACATAGTTCTCGAACCCGTAGGGTCCGCACGCTAAACGTTCGTTGATGATATAATATTATATGAGTTATGTGATTTGGTGACCGAATGTTGTTCAGGGTCCTGGATGAGATCACTGACATGACAAGGATTCTCGAAATGGGCGAGAGGTAAATATTGATATATAGGGCGATAGTATTCGGACACCGAAAGTGTTCCGGAGGGTACCGAGTACTTATCAGGTCACGGGAAGGGGTTCCGGGCACCCCCGACAAAAGATATGGGCCATCTGGGCTAAGAGGGGAAATGCACCAGCCACAAGGGGCTGGTGTGCCCCCCATATGGTCCGACCAAGGTGGAGAAGGAAATGGGAAGAGGGAAAGCAAAGAAAGGGAATATGATCCCCCCTTCCTTTCACCCTCCCCCTCTTTACTTCCGCCTCCGGCAAATAAGGAAGGGGGGAGGGCGCACCACTTGGGAGGACCCCAAGTAGGATTCGGCCTACTTGGGGCGCCCTCCTGGCTGCTCCCTCCTCCCTCACACACACACACACACAGATATATATATATATATATATATATATATATATATATATATATATATATATATATAGGGAAAATCCATCCTACCACCCGGTGGTAGTTACCCCACATGTCTCATATACTAGCATGTGGTACTATATATACTATTTTATTATTTTAAATATGTTCATATACTATATCTAAGATATTTCAGAACAAGTTACATGAAAAAATTGCACATGAGCCAATAATTTTTGTTATATTTGTGAAATACGTACATATTTGTACGTAAAAAAGAGCATACTCAAAAGATGGTACATACTACCTAAAAATTTGTATATATACTACCTAATCATTATTATATACTACATACTACATATACATACTCTCGGTTTCGATAGATACTACATACAACATACAAAACGCAAGTGGTGGTAACTACCACTGCTTGTAGGAAACATTTGTCATATATACATACATATATATATATATATATTTATATCTGTGGGGTGTGCCCTAGCACATACCAGACAGTAGTTTTAGCCGTGTGCGGCGCCCCCCGGTCATATCTTTGTAGTGCTTCGGCGAAGCCTTGCGAGGATCACTTCACCATCATCGTCACCATGCCATCATGCTGACGGAACTCATCTACTACCTTGATGTCTTGCTGGATCAAGAAGGCGAGGGATGTCACCGAGCTGAACGTGTGCAAAACTCGGAGGTATCATGTGTTTGGTACTTGATCGGTTGAAGCGCGAAGAAGTTCGACTACATCAACCGCATTGAGAAATGCTTGTGCTTATGGTCTACGAGGGTACGTAGACACACTCTCCCCCTCGTTGCTATGCATCTCCATGGATAGATCATTGCATGTGCATAGAATTTTTTTTTGTTTTCCATGCAATGTTCCCAATAGTGGCATCCGAGCCAGGTCTATGCATAGATGATATGCACGAGTAAAACACAAAGAGTTGTTGGCAGTGATAGTCAGACTACTTACCACAATGTCTTATTTTGATTTGGCGGTATTGTGGGACGAAGCAGCCCGCACCAACCTTATATGTCCACGTACATCAGGCCGGTTCCACCGACAGACATGCAACTAGTGTGCCAAACCGATCCGCATGGAGCAGGGGGCCTTCGCACGTCAGCCCAGGATAACACTTGACGCATGACAGGTCCATAATACAGCATTCCAGGTACAATAATATTCATCAAATACATGTGTATATGATTACATCATTGATGAATACAGTTATCTGGCATAGCCCTACGGCTATTTGAATGGCAGCGGAAGTCTATTTAAATGGCGGCCGAAGTCTTGGTTTGGCAGCATATCACTCTGGCTGGGCTCCAAAATTAGTAAGCATGGACTGGCAAGATTACGACCTAGCACGACTGAACAAGCAAACAATTCGGGCACGACCGACAAAACTGGCATGACGCGCCAGGTCAGTACATTGAATGTACTTGCAAGACAACCAAATACATAGCATCCAAACATACAGATGACAAAGCAAGAACCAAGCATATGTAACAATCTACTTCATCATAATTAGTAAGCATGGCATGATATTAACTAGAGTCATAATTCAACTAAGCATGAACGACATCATGGCATCTACTAGCATGGCAATAACATGGCATGTCAAAACTTACTTCTAACATGACAACAACAAACACATGGCATTTCATAGCATAACATGACATAATCTAGCAATTCAATTCAACATGGCATAATCTACCAGTTCAATCAAAACATGGCATGGCATCATAGAACTATGCCGAAAATAAACTACCAGTCATATCCAAATGCACACATAACATGTTAAATTTTATGCAACCATCTCCTATTCTACCATGGCTCTTTAAATGCAAACAACTACATGTTACTCATGCAATGCAACCAAACTTATGCACCGAGTCTCTTGGACTCTCTTACCAATAGGTTGCCTCATAACCAAATGGTGATCATTCACGGATCACAAACGTAACCACTCTTGGTTCAACACTCACCGAGACCTCGTCTCCTGATCATATCAAAACATCACCGTGACTCCTCACGACTATCTCATAGTCCAAGTCACCACATTAGTTATTACACATTATTCATCAACTTAGTTATTTCAGGTTTATCCTCCGTTTCGACCAAGACCTGATAGTGTGACCTACTACTAACTTGTGCCCATGACCGAGGACGCAGCTATCGATAGATGAACATACACTCTGTAGAGGTAGCGCACTGTACCCACACCACAGAACCCATGGCCTCGCACTCCCATTCGGGTGGACCAACGATGTTCCCACAAAACCAATCTATTGCCATGACACTCTCCTGGCCACTCCGACTAACACCCATTTTTGGGTTCAGTCCTGGGTGACCGTGCCTACCAAAGGCAAAACAACCACCGTCATGGCAAAACAAACAGTCCCAAATGGGGACAAAGCGTGCAAAACAACACAGGTCCACAAGGTTTATGTCTGCCTACCAGATCAGGGGAGCGCGCACCCATAACCTTCCCTATGTTGGAGGCAACGATGAGAGGCACGACAATAGACCAGCTAGGGCCTTCCCATACCAAGGCAAATGTGACTGCACTCGAAAAAGCTCGATTTGGTGGCACTATGACATCCCAGTGATGACGGAGGAGGTTTGTTATTAAGTCATATTATTAACTTCTCCATCATCAATCATCATGCGAGCATTTTTAACATGAATGCAACAACTAGCATGCAACATAAATATGTAGTAACAAAGCATCAAGTCTCTCAAGTGACAGTGATATCATATGAAACATGGCAATACAAAGTACTAGCAATCTCATCAGTGCACCAGAATCAGCATAACGATGATACTATTAACATCAAACTAAACTAGACAGAGGCATGATTTTATCAGCAACAACATCTAGCTAGCATGTCAACATTTTTCATAAAAGCATAAGCATGCATGGCACATAACAAAAGCATTTAGCACGAGTGAAATAACTTCACACGGAACAAGCAAGAAAATACTGCAACTAAACACATGCGAGGTGCAAGCAAACTCAATCATGCAAGTTCGGGGCTCATGATAAGAGTTTGGCTTGCCTGGGGGTCGAGGATCTCTCCGGGGAAAAGGTACGATCCACTCGCGGAAAAATTTGCCGGAGAACGGTTCTCTCTCAGAGGGGCTGAATTGAAGCAAGGGTAAAATGGGCATTTTAAGAGTGCGCAAACATCAAGAAAATAGTCCCATCAAAAAGAGCTCGACGAACAGAGAACGTGAGCGTTGGAATCACCTCATTCAGAGTCTCAGGCAAAAAGATACGGACGTTTAAAGCTTAGGAGCTAGTCTATAAAAATACTTCTACAAACAGGTCCCTGGTAGGTTAAACAGAACGTGTCTTTTCTGAGAATACGTTTTCCGGAGAGGAAAACGTATTTCGGGCCGAAGAAGAGGAAAATACACTTTCTGAAGTGGGAAACACACTCACCGGGAATACGCCTTCCACGTAGGAAAACGGCTTCGCGGCGGGGGCGCCACCACTTATCCACGCTGGCACTGGGCCAGGCCCTTTGGTCGCCGCCAGGTGGGGTCGCGTGGGGGAGGGGCCTGCCTGTCCTGGCGTCTTCAACCTCCTGCTCTGGAGTGCACCGAGCCGAGGCAGTGGATTGCCGCGACGGCGACTGCCGGCGGCTCCGGCCACCGCAGACGATGGTCGGCCCACCCACGAGCTCAGGAGCAAGAGACGTGTCCCGTTGTGGTCTCCATTGCCGGCGATGAGCACTGGAGAGGGAGTGAGGGAGTCCTGGATTAGGGGGTGTCCGGATGGCCGGACTATGACCTTTGGCCGGACTCCCGGACTATGAAGATACAAGATTGAAGACTTCGTCCCGTGTCCGGATTGGACTTTCCTTGGCGTGGAAGGCAAGCTTGGCGATACGATATGTTGATCTCCTTCCATTGTAACCGACTCTGTGTAACCCTAGCCCTCTCCGGTGTCTATATAAACCGGAGGGTTTTAGTCCATAGGACGAACAACAGTCATACCAGAGGCTAGATTCTAGGGTTTAGCCTCTCTGATTCGTGGTAGATCAACTCTTGTACTACCCATATCATCAATATTAATAAAGCAGGAGTATGGTTTTACCTCCATCGAGAGGGCCCGAACCTGGGTAAAAACATCGTGTCCCTTGTCTCCTGTTACCATCCGCCTAGACGCACAGTTCGGGACCCCCTATCCGAGATCCGCCAGTTTTGACACCGACATTGGTGCTTTCATTGAGAGTTCCTCTGTGTCGTCACCTTTAGGCCCGATGGCTTCTTCGATCATCAACCAGGACGCGGTACAGTGTGAGACTTTTCTCCCCGGACAAATCTTCGTGTTCGGCTGCTTCGCACTGCGGGCCAATTCGCTTGGCCATCTAGAGCAGATCAAAAGCTATGCCCCTGGCCATCAGGTCAGATTTGGAAGTTTAAACTACACGGATGACATCCGTGGGGACTTGATCTTCGACGGATTCGAGTCACGATGGGCATGATCTAGCTCTGCCGCCGGACAGCGCCCAGAGCGTCGCTCAGGTGTCCGCTCCGACCCTTAGCTCGGAGCCGACCGCGCCAGTCAGAGACGGACGGTTGGACGCCGCCCCGGGAGCTGCAATCTCTACGGGGATCGAGCCGAATACCAGCCTAGTCCTTTGTGAGGCCTGTGACTCCAAGGTGCCGGACTCCTTCCCGGCCTCCGAAACTTCCACACCCCTTTCGATCGAACCCAATTGGGCTCCCATCATGGAGTTCACCGCCGCGGACGTCTTTCAGCACTCGCCCTTTGGCGACATCCTGAATTCACTAAAGTCCCTCTCTTTGTCAGGAGAGCCCTGGCCGGACTATGGTCAGCAAGGTTGGGATGCAGACGACGAAGAAATTCGAAACCCACCCACCACCCACTTCATAGCCACTGTCGATGATTTAACCGATATGCTCGACTTCGACTCCGAAGACATCGACGGTATGGACGCCGATGATGGAAAAGAACAAGAACCAGCACCTATAGGGCACTGGACAACCACCTCATCACACGATGTATGCATGGTGGACACACCTAAAAGAAACGATGACGAGGATCAAAAGGGCGCAACTAGGGATCGTTCCCTCGAAAAGCAATCAAAGCGGCGGCATAAGCGCCGCGCCAAACCCCACCTCGACAGAGACCCAGCCATAGAGCAGGGCGAACTGGCGGACGACGAACATGCCGTCGAGCAACCGTCCGAACAGGGCAACTTGGATAAACAAACCGAACAACCCGTCCCCGACGAAGATAATAGTCCGGACGACCTCACGTCGGACAAGTTGCTGGAGCAGAAGAACCTCCACCAAAGGCTCGTCGCCACCGCGCGTAGCCTGAAAAGCAGAAGCGAAGCTCAAACAGCGGAAGATGCACTCAGAATCAGATGGGGCAAAGTACTCAACACCGCACACAAGTACGGCGACAGTCACCACACAAAGAGCTATCCGAAGCGAAAATTACTACCGGAATTTGATGAGGAGGCCTTAGAGCCCCCACAGTCAAAAAACAAGGAAGCCACCAGGTCGGATAGACGACCCCACGATCGACATCGAGCGACACAGGGCGCCGCACTCAATCCGGCACGCTATCCGCCCAAGGATTCGCATCAAAAAGACGGTCCAACCAGATCCATCTACGGGCCAAGAAAGCAAGCTCTAGTAAGCAATGCAACGCAACAAATATCCGAACATCGCGGCACACCCAAATACAGGGGCGCCGCACATCCCCTATGTTTCACCGATGAGGTGCTGGACCATGAATTTCCAGCGGGATTCAAGCCCGTAAACATAGAGGCATACGACGGAACAACAGACCCTGGAGTCTGGATTGAGGATTATATCCTCCACATACACATGGCTAGAGGAGATGACCTCCACGCCATAAAATACTTACCCCTCAAGCTCAAAGGGCCAGCCCGGCATTGGCTTAAAAGCCTTCCCGAAAACACCATAGGAAGTTGGGAAGAGCTCGAGGATGCTTTTCGGGCAAATTTTCAAGGGACCTATGTCCGACCTCCGGATGCAGACGATCTAAGTCATATAACTCAACAACCCGGAGAGTCAGCCCGGAAACTCTGGAACATATTTCTTACTAAAAAGAATCAGATAGTCGACTGTCTAGACGCCGAAGCCCTAGCAGCTTTCAAACATAGCGTCCGAGACGAATGGCTCGACAGACACCTCGGCCAAGAAAAGCCAAGAACAATGGCCGCATTGACAAGCCTCATGACCCGCTTTTGCGCAGGAGAGGATAGCTGGTTGGCAAGGAACAGCACCAGCGACCCAAGTACATCCGAACCCAGAGATGGAAACGGGAAACCGCGCCGTAGCAAGGAACAACGCCGGATAAAGGATAACAACCCGAAGAGCATGGCAGTCAACGCCGGATTCAAAAGCTCTCGGCAAAATCGGAAAAAGCCGCCTCCCAAAGATGACAGTGACGAGCTATCTAACCTCAACAAAATCTTGGACAAAATATGTCAAATCCACAGTACCCCCGGGAGGCCGGCAAACCATACCCACAGAGATTGTTGGGTCTTCAAGCAATCCGGCAAACTCAACGCTGAACGCAAGGGGCTCGACATACCAAGCGAGGATGACGGCGAATCCCATAAGCAGAACAACGGAGAACAAAAGAAGTTCCCACAAGAAGTCAAAACAGTAAATTCACTTCATGTGACAAAAGGAAAAAACAGATTGGCGCCTACGGAGATACGCGCCATACGGCCTGTCCCAGAGGAATCCAGCCACTGGTTGTTACAACCAATCACCTTTGACCATCAGGATTACTCCAGAGGTATCCGGAACGCAGGCCGGACTTCCTTGGTCTTAGATCCGATAATTAACGGACTCCACTTTACACAAGTCCTCATGGACGGCGGCAGTGACCTAAACTTACTATATCAGGACACAATCCGCAAGATGGGGTTAAACCCAGCAATAATCTGCCATGGCAGCACTTTCTTTAAAGGGGTCACGCCAGGCCCAGATACCCATTGTATGGGTTCCCTCTCGTTAGAAGTTATGTTCGGCTCCCCCGACAACTTCCGAAGCGAAATGCTAACCTTCCATATCGCCCCATTCATAAGTCGCTATCAAGCGCTACTGGGACGCGAAGCTTTCGCCTGCTTTAACGCAATACCGCATTATGCATCCCTTACACTCAAAATGCCCAGTCCACGAGGCATCATCTCATTAAAGGGAAATATCAAGTGTTCCCCGAGCACGTAGGATGGCGCGGCTGCCTTGACAGCCGCACACTTACCCAGCTTTATTACTCAGAGCACCTACATAGGTCGTTAATGACCCCGGACATGGCTCAACGAATCCGGCGTAAACATGCAAAGGGTTCATAGCCGCATAACCCTGTACAAGGGGCTCCGCGCGGCAATAAAGCTCAATCATACCCATGTTTTTGTATTATGCTTTGTTTACTTTAACATAGATTTCTCGCACGATTGATTTTCCACTAAGTTCCTCTCTTTTGCAGACAAACGCCGTGCTACACCCGTCCAGGATACGGCACAACGGAGACACAGGCGCAGACGTGCAACAGGGACCCGTTTCAAGGATTCTTTTCAGATTAAGACCCTGCGTAAACCTTTTTTACTGTCTCTTGTTGATAAGATCCCCCGGGTTTTGCTATCACCGAGGAGGAGGCTGTCGTCTTTGCATGTGCCCACACCAGAATTTTGCACGTACCTGGACACCAGGGGCTTTTTTACCAAGGGCTTTTGTTCGGCCCGTCTTTATAAAGACCGAACACCTTAGGGAGTGTTCGGCGTCGCGAGTTTGGCCTTATATGCATCAGCTCCGAATCATGTCTTTGGTCAAATGTTGGGTTTGCCCGGCTCCTGTGTTTTGCTGCCTTACGTTCCGCTCTATCGGCTAAGGCGGCACCAGGAGAACTACTGCGATTGTGCCCCGGTTCGGCCAGGCGAGCACCTCAGTAGAGAAAGCCGAAAACTGACTGTCATGATCTAGCGAGAGACTGGTCAACCACTCGATGACCTGCCGGAATCTTTAGGATTCCTCCGCATTAACGAAGGGCCGTTTCCCGGTCAGGCACACACGCGCCCCGAATTCGGGCGAGCGCGGTGCCACTAGGGGCTATTCAGTAGCCCCACTGTCAAACTCCTATGGCTAAGTGAAAGTGATAAAGCATTATAGTTCGTTTGCCTAGTTCACTGCGCTATCACCTCCTTTATAGGACCAAGACGTTGGGTCAAGTGTGAAAAGGCGCCTTTTGCGAACACCCCCGCATTATATGCGTGGGGGCTGAAGCCAACGACTGCATCTTTCAGGTTATATACACATATACATTAACGGCCGCACAGGAGGCATTATGATTCTTGAAAGCACAAGTATAAAAAGCTTTTACATCCTATCAAAATATTGTTTTACAATAGCACATGTTATTCGAACACAACATCCTTCGAGCACTGCGTCTCTATTAAATGAGCGCCCTGAAGAACTTCCTCAAAGTAGTGCTTGGCAGGTACTCGGCTTTCGTCCGAATCCTGGGATGCATCAACACTGGCCTTCATATCCGGCTAGTATGTCTTGACACGGGCAAGAGCCATCTGTGCACCCTCTATGCACGCTGACCTCTTCATTGTATCAACATGCGGCACCGAACCAAGGAACTGCTGCACCAAGCTAAAATAACTCTTCGGCTCTGGCTCTTCCGGCCACAGACGACTCGCGACGTACCTCATAGCGAGTCCGAATAACCTGTTCAGCTCCGCCCAAGCGGCCAAACGGTCGGATACCGAAAGTGGGCGCTCTGGATTATGGAACTGCGACCAAAATAGTTCTTCCAATTTATGGTCATCCAGACCCCGGAAGTGTTCGGTCGCGTCCGCGGCACTTGCCGCCAAATCCAGATAAGTGTTCGCCGCACTCCACTTCCGGTCCAACGGAGCATACTTAGGATCCCCGAACTTCATCCGCAGCATATAGGGCTTTCCAGCCGCGATATCTCCGGCCTGACGTAGCTCCTCCTTCATAGCTCTCATTGCAGAGCGAGTGTCCTTGGCCTCGACAGTGACCTTTTCTAGGTCCTTCTGTGCCATCCTATCTTCTTCTTCACAAAGCTTACAACGGTCGGCAGCATCCTTCAATTTTATAGCCATCTCGGCCATTTCCTTCTTGCTTTGGCACTGAGCAGCCTGTTCGGCTTTTAGCTCTTCAGCCGCTTTGGCGCCAGCCGCATCACTCTTCCTCGCTTGCTCCTTGGCTCGGGAAAGTTCCGCCCGAAGGTACTCCACGGAAGCGGCACCATCTGCATTAAGCACATATGTTATAAGGCACGAGCATCAAGCTCCTCTTATCAGATGTCTTTGGAGACATTACATACCTTGTGCCTCGTCTAGCCGCTTATTTATAAGCGCGATGTCGGCATCTGCTACGTCAAGTTGCCGCTTTAGCTCGGCAGATTCATCAGTCCGGCTAGCCACCGAATGCCTGGCCACCTACATAGGAAAGGCGACATATTATACCTGGGATTATGATCCTCTGTGCGCCGTCATTTTTGACAACACACAGTGTCTCAGGGGCTACTATTTATACATGGCGCATTTTATATATGCGGCTCGGTCAAAAGGTACATCTTTTTGCGTACCTCAAAATTTGTCAGTAAACTCCTGGTGGCCTCGTACAATCCCCTTTCCACGGATGAAATCCTTCTAATCACCGTGTCCATCAACACACGGTGTTCGTCTGAGATAGACGCTCGCTCGAGCAGATCTTGAAGCCCCTCCGACCGTGCACCTAAATGTGCCGGACTAGTCCGACGAACTTTTTCAAAGTCCGGATTTGAAGAAATCCTCCGAGATGACACCTCGGGATCGCCAGCCTCGCAAGATGGTATAGCAGGGGGGAGGCATTTTGCTCTCCATCATCTCTGGACGAAGATCCCCGGAAGATGAGCTATGCTGAGAAGGGTTGAGATCCGAACTGCAAGGTAAAATTTTGGTTATCTTCCTCAGACAGAAAATAGGGATATCACTCATTTTAAACCCCCCCCCTCTTTACTTATGGCTTGTTGGAGAGCTGATCCCCTTGGGGGCACAATGCGGCCGGAGCACCCTCCGGCGTCGGACCCTCTGACGAACATTTCTTCCCCCGCTTTGAGGCCATCGCCTCCGGGTCTTTAGAGGTGGTCCTCTTCTTTCCCTGGATAGAGGAATTCTCGATTCCTCCTTTCCTGACAGCTTCCTTCGCGGAGGCGGTAGCTTCTTTGTTCCCCTCTTCGCCTTCTTCCAAAGGCGCAATCTCCAGCATCCTGGTCAACACGGGATCCGGCGTGGTCTCAGGGAGGGGGGCCGGACACCTGATAAGATTTGCTTTCGCTATCCACTCCTGTTTGAAGGATAGCTCTTTTAAGGGCAATGTTATGATAAATGTACGGATAGCGTGTTTGGGTACAGGGCTACTTACTTGAGTGTCCGGGCGATTACAGCTCAGACCTGCGTCCCCGGACAAGTCCGGACACATTGGTTGTGATCCGAAGAATAATTTGTACATCTCCACGGGCAACGTGCCCATAGAGTGTTGGAGGGCTCGCGGTCCTTCCGGATTAAATTCCCACAAGCGGAGGGGGCGACGTTTGCAGGAAAGTATGAGGCGAATCAGCATAACCTGTGCCACTACCGCCAGATTGATATCTCTTTCTAGGAGATCTCGAATGCGGCCCTGCAGCAAGGGCACGTCCTTGGACGACCCCCAGTTAAGCCCTTTATTGACCCATGACGCTAGCCGTGGTGGGGGACCCAAGCGAAAAGCAGGTGGCGCCACCCACGTGGTGCCCCTGGGGAATGTGATGTAAAACCACTCCCGTTGCCATAAGCCGAACTCCTCTTGAAAACAGCCCTCGGGCCATGGAGCGTCAGCAATCTTGCTTATAATAGCCCCTCCGCACTCAGCGTGCTGCCCCTCGATCATCTTCGGTTCTACCTTGAAGGTTTTAAGCCACAGTCCAAAGTGAGGAGTAATATGGAGGAAGGCCTCACACACGACAATGAACGATGAGATTTGGAGGATGGACTCCGGAGCTAAGTCGTGAAATTCCAGCCCATAATAAAACATGAGCCCCCTCACGAAGGGATCAATCGGGAAGCCTAGTCCCCGAAGGAAGTGAGATGTGAACACCACACTCTCACCGGGCTGGGGAGTGGGAATAGCCTGCCCTTGAGCAGGCAGCCTATGCGAGATTTCGCCGGTTTACCTGGCATCTCTCAGCTTTCGCACGTCTTCTTCCGTAATGGAGGAAGGCATCCACCGGCCTTGGAGGTCGGAGCCGGACATCATCAAAGGTCCGAAGCGCCTGAATCTTGAGCTTTGGGTGTTGGAACTCGAGGCGAGAGGTGGATTTGATTGGATTGAAAGAAAGGAGTCGAGCCTTGGTCTCTTTATAAAGAGGTTGAATACCAAGAGCCCTCCCCGTGACCGTTTGGGACTCGCTTTCAGTTAAGAAGGCATACCAATGGCACAGTTGGGTTACCCATGCTCGTATTGATGGGAATCCCGGAATAAGGGGACATGATCTTTGCTTTTACAAGACGTGCCAGGGAAAACTGCCTCGCTAAACGTGCTGAGGTGGGCCAGTAAAATGATTCGAATAAAGGCTTGGCTGTGGCATGATGTCACACTACAAAATACGTCAGCAGACTAGATTTGTGCGAATATTATTCTCTCTACGGGGGTATGTGGAAACTAATTTGCAGATCCGGACTCTATCCTTGTGTTCAACATCTTCTATGAGGTATTCGGAGGAGGAACCATCCTTGCAATGCCGAAGACAATTTGCGCGCCGGACTCGTCGTCATTGAAGCCTGGTTCAGGGGCTACTGAGGGAGTCCTGGATTAGGGTGTGTCCGGATGGCCGGACTATGACCTTTGGCCAGACTCCCAGACTATGAAGATACAAGATTGAAGACTTCGTCCCGTGTCCGGATTGGAATTTCCTTGGCATGGAAGGCAAGCTTGGCGATACGATATGTAGATTTCCTTCCATTGTAACCGAGTCTGTGTGACCCTAGCCCTCTCCGATGTCTATATAAACCGGAGGATTTTAGTCCGTAGGACGAACAACAATCATACCATAGGCTAGCTTCTAGGGTTTAGCCTCTCTCATCTCGTGGTAGATCAACTCTTGTACTACCCATATCATCAATTTTAATCAAGCAGGAGTAGGGTTTTACCTCCATCGAGAGGGCCCGAAACTGGGTAAAAATATTGTGTCCCTTGTCTCCTGTTACCATCCGCCTAGACGCACAGTTCGGGACCACCTACCCGAGATCCGGCGGTTTTGACACCGACAGGGAGCAACGCGACACGCGACAGAGAGGGTTTCGGCCGCCGGCGAACTAGGTGCTCCGGTGGGGGAAAGGAAGGGGAACGAGCGCTGGGAGGCTCGCCGGAGTGAGGCGCGTCCATTTGTGGGCTCAGATGGGGTAGGGGATGGTCGGAGGGGGTAGTTGGGCATGGTGGTTGTGGGCAAGCTCTGGCTAGATTGCCGGGCTCCAGCGAGTGATTCGGCGGGGTGCGGGTTTGGGAGGGCTCTAAGGGAGAGGTGGAGGAGCTGGAGCTGCTCGGGGGCTCGGTCTATGGCTATATATAGCCGGGCGAGGCACGGAGGAGCCGAGCTCTGCCGAAAGGGTCTGGCCAAGGCTCCATACAGCCATAGCGGTCAACGGGAGGAGTGGGAAGGCGATGAGGGGGAGCGCACGAGTGCCAGGGGGGTCACAGAGTCGAGCTACGCTCGTGGACGAGAGAGAGAAGAGGATAGGATCAAGGGAGGCATCGATGCTCACGGACACGCACTGTTCGGCTGTTGCCATGGCTCATCAGAGAAGAAAACGGAGGGGGAGAGGGGTCCAGGCGAATAGCGACGACAATGCTGAGCTGGTAGACACTGTGTGACAAACCAAATGTGGCGGGAGCAGCGTTGCCAAGGCCAACAGTGGCTAGACCACCATTTTGGCCGGCAAGCACTCATGATCACCACGGACACTTCACGCTCTGGCCATCTACTTAGTGCCAAACCATGTCAACTATGGATTCCTTCCAAGGGTCATTAAAGAAGAGATGAGGCCACGGGCAGAGGTGAAGGGAGCAGAGGGAAACAAGCTTCATAAGTTTGCTATTGCAAACTTGGCCACATCTTGGTGACTGTCGGTGTCAAAACCGGCGGATCTCAGGTAGGGGGTCCCGAACTGTGCCTCTAGGCGGATGGTAACAGGAGACAAGGGACACGATGTTTTTACCCAGGTTCGGGCCTTCTCGATGGAGGTAAAACCCTACTCCTGCTTGATTAATATTGATGATATGGGTAGTACAAGAGTAGATCTACCACGAGATCGGAGTGGCTAAACCCTAGAATCTAGCCTATGGTATGATTGTTGTTCGTCCTACGGACTAAAACTCTCCGGTTTATATAGACACCGGAGAGGGCTAGGGTTACACAGAGTCGGTTACAATGGGAGGAGATCTTCATATCGTATCGCCAAGCTTGCCTTCCACGCCAAGGAAAGCCCCATCCGGACACGGGACGGAGTCTTCAATCTTGTATCTTCATAGTCCGGGAGTCCGTCCAAAGGTCTTAGTCCGGACATCCGGACACCCCCTAATCCAGGACTCCCTCAGTAGCCCCTGAACCAGGATTCAATGACGACGAGTCTGGCGCACAAGCTGTCTTCGGCATTGCAAGGCGGGTTCCGCCTCCGAATATTTCATAGAAGATGTTGAACACCAGGGTAGTGTCCGGCTCTGCAAAATAAGTTCCACATTCCTTCGTAGAGAGAATAATATGTGTATCAATTGGACCTGCTGACGTATTCTATGGTGTGACATCATTCCACAGCCAGGCTCTTTACTCATTCTATTGTTCCACCTTAGCGCATTCAGCGAGGCAGTTTCCTTGGCACATCTTGTCAAAGCAGAGATCGTGTCCCCTTATTCCGGGATTCTCATCAATACGGGCGTAGGTAACCCAACCGCGCCATTAACCGCGGCGCTTGGGGGATAAGCGAGTTTTATTAGGCTGGTATATAAGGGGATAAGAATCCGACCTTTCCATTCACACCCTCTTCCTCCTCTGCTTATCCGTCCCTGCGCGCTCGAGCTCCAGCGCCCAAGCCCGCACTTCCCACCTCAACCTTCTCCAACCATGTCAGGAGCGGGAGGTAGATGGATGGCCTCCTCCGTCACGGAGGGACAAATCAAAAACCTGAGGAAGGCCGGATACTTGTCTAACGACATCGCGCACCGGCTCCAAGATGCGGGGCAACTCATCCACACCCCCAGGCCCCATGTGAGGGTTGTTTTTCTTCCCCATTTTCTCTGCGGACTGGGTTTTCCTCTTCACCCGTTCGTCCGGGGGCTCATGTTCTACTACGGCCTGGATTTCCACGATCTGGCCCCGAACTTCATCCTCAATATCTCAGTGTTTATCATCGTGTGCGAGGCCTTCTTCCGCACCAGCCCCACTTTGGCCTATGGCTGAAGATCTTCAGCGTCAAGCCGAAGGTCGTGCAAGGCCAACAGGCGGAATGCGGAGGTGCCATGGTGGGCAAGATAGCCAACATCACCTGGCTCGAGGGTGCCTTCGTGGAAACCATCAAAGGGTGGCAATCTGCGTGGTTTTATATCACCAAGCGGCGTGACCCTAAATGGGCAGCGCCCCCTGAATTTTGATCTAGCATTCCCACCCGGCTCACATCTTGGAAAGAGACGGGCCTGTCATGGGGCAATCCAGAAGAGGTGACCGGACTCCAAACCTGCGTCCGAGACCTGGTGACCAAGAAGGTCAAACTTGTCAACGTGTTCCAGGTCAGGCTCTTCCGCCAGATCCTCCCGTGTCAACGACGGGATTTTAATTTGTGGGAGTTCGACCTGGCCCGGCACCAGACTCTATCCCAGCTCTTCGAAACAAAGCATGAGGACGCCTGGAAGGTGCTTTTCAAAAGCTCCAAGGTCTCCCCTCCTGTCACCGAGGATCGCGGGTTCTGCACCAAATGTCAAGCCTCCGAAGTAAGCTTACCTTTAGTCCCTTACGGGATATCTGAATTTCATAGTGTGACTTTATGTGGGATCTAAACTCCCGTTCCTTTGACAGGACTGGAAGAGGACATCCGGATAGTTTGACTGTCCGGCCCCTCTGCCCGAAGGCCCAGTAGACGCACAATTGGCGAAGCTACTGGTTCCGGCACCTCACATGGTGCCGAAGAAGAAGGGCAAGGAGAAGGCCACGGGGACCCGAAAGAGTTCCCGGCGCCCGGTGTCATCGGATTTGCCCGACGGCTCCAACGCACCCTCCACCTTCGAAGATGAGGAGGAGGAGGAAGAAGAAGATGCCTCTCCCCCTCCAACGGGGGGAGGAAAGAAGAGAAAGGCCGCCCAAACTGGGGAAGCCAGAGGGTCCAAGAAGGGGAAGCCCCTTCTGCCGGACTACGCCCCCGCCGCCGAAGACGGCGAGGAGGACTGGCCCTCGAGGGTCAAGCCCCTGGCAAAATCGTAAGTGTCCGGCTACCCGAATGACTTGTTGCACTCCTTTATTATTTGATAGCTTCTAACACCAAAGCTAATCATACAGTCCGCCCAGAGCTCAGCTTGGCGATTCGTCGAGCGGATCTCTGAATTCGTCGGATGTGAATAGCGCTTCACTTCCGACGGCCTCCTCCCCTCTCCCTACAGACTGCATGGAGGTGGAGTCCCGTAGGGGACAAAACCAGGAGGAGGTGGTCCTGGAAGCGCCACAAGGCGACCTTCCGGACTCCCAACCCAAAGGGGGTAAAGCCCCGGAGGGATCTAAGTCCGGCCCTGGGCCGGACACTGCTTCGGAACCATCAGTGGTTCTAGAGCCCGATAGGCGGCGCCTTCACAAGAAGGGCAAGTCCGCGATGCCGGCGACTTCCGTCCACCCGGAGGCGCCGGACAATTTGCTGGCGGCGCTCAACGGCGCCTCTCGACGAAGAACACCGCACTGTTATGAGTGCGGTGATTCAGAAGGTTCAGTCCGCCAAGAGCGGGCTGACGGAGGCCTGCACAAGCCTGTTAAAGGGCTTTGAGGTATGTGTTCAAAAACATATATAAAAATGTTACCGCATAGACAGTAGCCCCTGATGCTTAGTTCGGTGTTCAGAAAGAAAAGCCGAACTGAGGATCTTAAAAGATATATGCAGGATTCTAATAGAAATATGTCAATATGGGAATGCAGGCTGCACTGCTGACCTCTGCCGCACTGACTGCGGAGGTCAATGCCTTGAAGGAAAGCCTCGATCGGTCCAAGAGCTTGCTCGGCCGTGCCAAGAAGCAGCTCGAGGATAGAGAGGGTACGTAGTACCTCCTATAAATGTATATAGAAATACTTGGTTGCATAATAATAACAGGACCAACGTTAATGTTGCAAGAGCCACGACCGAGGTGGCGACCCTTAAAGAGGCGGTTTCGAAGGCCGAAAAGAATGCGGCCTTGGAGCGCACCGAGCGAGAGAAGCAGAAGGCGCGGGTGACGGAGGTGCGGCAAGAGCTCCAGGCTCTCGTGGAAAAACACGAGAGTTTGGAGCGTGACTCGAAGACTCGAGAGTCCGAGCTTGCCTTGGCTCTTGATAGTGCCAAGACCGCGAAGGCCGAAGCCCAGAAGGCCCTTCAGGAGATCGAGGCGATGAAGAAGATAGCGGCGGGTGAGGCATTCTTTATGCAAAGAAAAAATATAAAAGTTAGTTATCTACTACTTACCCGAATCCGAAGTTCTCCAGGAGCGTTCGCCGATCTGCTCCGTAGTGTGTCTGATGCCGACGCATACTACCGAGCCGAAGAGGGGAGCTCGACGGAAAAAGTGTTCTGGTCTTAGTATGCTGAGGCCGAACATCCGGTGCGCCTGAGCGACCAGCTGAAGCAGCTGGTTGAGCTCCACAAGGTGGCCAAATAGGCCATGAAGGGCCTCATAGCTCGACTGTGGCCTGGAGAAGTCATGCCTGGGAGCTACTTCGGTCTGGTGCGGCGGCTGGTGGACGCGTGTCCGTGGATAGAGGTCGTCAAGCGCTCCACTTGTATTGAAGGTGCCCGTCGGGCCCTTGCGCGTGCTAAGGTGCACTAGGGCAAGCTAGACGCGGAGAAGCTGTTGACGGACGCGCCACCGCCGGGCAAGGAGTATCGTACGCTCGAGATGTATTATAATGGCGTTCTGAAGGGTGCCCGCCGCATAGCGGATGAGTGCTCCAAAGATGTAATTTTTGAGTAAACTCGCATTTGTTATCCTGTACGCTGAATCTTTGTTCATATGCGTTAAGCAACGCTTGTTAATTTAAAATATTACCTTCTGTGCGGCCGTTTATCAAATCTGAGAGATGCAAGTCGTCGGCTTCGACCCCCATGCCACGAGTGCTGGGGTGTTCGGGATAAACCTGAGCGCTCTTGTTCCCATTCTTGGGTCCATCTAGGGAGGCGTTCAGCACAGCGAACCAGGCCGTCGGACTTATAATGCTTTATCACTCTCACTTAGCCATAGAATTCTATAATTTTAAATTTCGGCGAAGCCCCTAGTATTCAGAAGACCGAGTTCGGGGCGCTATCCACGCCTAGGCCGGATAAGTCCGGTTCCTCGCTTGAAGCGGCATAAGTCTTTAAGGACTCGAAAAAACCTCGCGGACAGCGACCGGTCTCTCGCACTATCATGACAGTCAGTTTTAGCTTTCTCTACTGAGGTGTTAACCCAGCTCAACTGGGGCACAATCGCAGTAGTTCTCCCAGCGCTACCTTAGCCAACAATGCGGGATGTAAGGTACCAAAACATGGGAGCCGGGCAAACCCAACTATTGACCAAAGACATGATTCGGAGCCGATGCATATAGTGCTATAAGTTCGGGGTGCCGCACTTGTTAGAGTGTTCGGTCTTCTCACACCACGTTATGGGGTGTTGTAAGCCCCTGGTGTATTATCCGTACCAAAGTGTACGGTTGCATAGTGTCATGACTGAACATATTTGCATATAAAAATAGATAAGTACAATAATGGGTAAGAGCTATGTATTGTTTATTAAAAAAGGGCTGCTGCGAAAGCAGAACGATACAAAAAGTGCGGTAAGCAAGAGATGGGAGTATTTGACATATTCCCCTTCAGGGGCAAGCTGCAGGATTGTAAGAGAAACAGGTATTAAACTCGTTATAGAGACCACCTGGACTTTTGACGTGGCTTGCTTCCTCCCTGGCTATTGCATCGTTCGTTCGGGGAGAGTATTGCCGGATAGGCCTTCCGAATAGTTGGGTCCTAAAAGTGTGTGAAAAGGAAAACGGTGAAATAGGGAGCCCCTTAGTGCGGTTGAGCCACATTCTGGGCATGCTGTTGTTGTTTCCCTCCCCTTATGCCCATGGTATCTCTAAGGAATAATTATGTACGCGTGGTACCAGTATCGCCGTTTGACGGGGGCCGGGGTTGGGGCCGCACTGCTATGCTTGCTCGGAACGTGCCAGCCGGATTTGTTGTAGGTTACTTCGGGCTCGCTTGACGTTGTCCGGACGTTTGGCACCTGGATTGGAGAACTGCCTTGAGAGGCTACTCTGTACTTCCGCTGCCAGGGCTGCCGTGTGCTCCTCCGTTCGGAGAGAGCGTTCGGTGTTTCCGTTTACTGTGATGACTCCGCGAGGTCCTGGCATCTTGAGCTTGAGATATGCGTAGTGCGGCACCGCATTGAATTTGGCAAATGCAGTTCGCCCGAGCAGGGCGTGATAGCCGCTGCGGAATGGGACTATGTCGAAGATTAACTCCTCGCTCCAGAAGTTATCCGGGGATCCGAAGACCACCTCGAGTGTGACCGAGCCTGTACAGCTGGCTTCTACCCCTGGTATGACACCTTTGAAGGTTGTCTTTGTGGGTTTAATCCTTGAAGGATCGATGCCCATTTTTCGCACTGTGTCCTGGTAAAGCAGGTTCAGACTACTGTCGCCGTTCATTAGGACTCTGGTAAGTTGGAATCCGTCGATAATTGGGTCTAGGACCAGTGCGGCGAATCCGCCGTGACGGATGCTGGTGGGATGGTCCCGTCGATCGAAGGTGATCGGGCAGGAGGACCATGGGTTGAACTTTGGGGCGACTGGCTCCAGCGCATAGACGTCCTTGAGAGCACGCTTCCGCTCCCTTTTGGGGATGTGGGTTGCGTATATCATATTCACCGTCCGAAGTTGCGGGGGAAATCCCTTCTGTCCTTTGTTGTTCAGCGGCCGGGGCCCCTCCTTGTCATCGCTATGTAGCCCCTTGTCTCTGGTCTCGGCACTTAACTTGCCTGCTTGCTTGAACACCCAACAATCCCTGTTGGTGTGATTGGCTGGTTGTTCGGGTGTGCCGTGTATCTGGCACGAGCGATCGAGTATCCGGTCTAAGCTGGATGGGCCCTGAGGGTTTCTTTTGAATGGCTTTTTCCGCTGACCCGGTTTAGAGCCTCTGAATCCGGCATTGACTGCCGTATCTTCAGTATTGTGACCGTTAATGCGGCGTTTATGCTTGTTGCGACGTGACCTGCTGTTGTTATCCTTGGTATCCGAATTGCCGGGGCTCTTGGTTATGTTGTTGCTACGAGCTAGCCAGCTGTCTTCTCCCGCGCAGAAGCGGGTCATGAGTGTCGTGAGGGCTGCCATAGACTTCGGCTTTTCCTGTCCTAGGTGCCGGGCAAGCCATTCATCTCGGATGTTGTGCCTGAAGGCTGCGAGGGCCTCGGCGTCCGGACAATCGACTATTTGGTTTTTCTTGGTCAGGAACCGTGTCCAGAATTGTCTGGCCGATTCCTCTGGCTGCTGGATTATGTGGCTTAGGTCATCGGCGTCTGGTGGTCGCACATAGGTGCCCTGGAAGTTGTCAAGGAATGCGGATTCCAGGTCCTCCCAACAACTAATTGACTCTGCTGGCAGGCTATTAAGCCAATGTCGAGCTGGTCCTTTAAGCTTGAGCGGGAGGTATTTGATGTCGTGTAGATCATCACCACGGGCCATGTGGATGTGAAGGAGATAATCTTCGATCCATACCGCAGGATCAGTTGTGCCAACGTATGATTCGATGTTTACGGGCTTGAAGCCCTCGGGGATTTGATGATCCATTACTTCGTCTCTGAAGCATAGTGGGTGTGCGGCGCCCCTATACTAGGCTATATCGCGACGCAGCTCGGACGAGCCTGGTCTGTTGTATTCGGCCGGGCCATACATATTATGTCCGGTGTGGCGGCTAGCGTCACGTGAAGCGGGGCGCCCATGCGATCCGTAGATCGATCTTGTTTGCCTTGCCTTATTCTCCAAGATGTCTCGCAGGTCTGTTGCGTCTCCCTGTACTCTAGTATGTTTTGAGCAGTGTCGGGGTGCGGCTTGGGTTGAGGGCCTGAAGGCCTCCCTATCGCGGCCACGGGGTGGCCGATTGGGCGCATCGTACGCTGGTGATGAAGGTTTAGTTGCTGCCTCCTCAAGTTGGGGAAGCAGCCTGCGCTTCAGGTAGCTCTTGGATGGGCGTTCTAGTTTATACTCTTCGGCCGCCAGGACTTCGGTCCATCTGTCGACTAGCAAGTCTTGGTCAGCTCTAAGCTGCTGCTGTTTCTTCTTGAGGCAGCTTGCCGTGGCTACGAGTCTGCGTTTGAAACGCTCTTGCTCGACGGGATCCTCTGGCATGACGAATTCATCATTGTCGAGGCTTGCCTCGTCTTCGGAGGGAGGCATGTAATTTTCGTCCTCATCCTATTTGTTGGCCGTTCTCTCATGAGGGCTGGCCCCTTCGTCCTCCTGCACTGAATCCTGCTGGAGGGAGTTGTCTTTGGCACTGTCCGGCGTATTGTTATTTCCGGTGTCGGAATCGCCGTTTTTGCTTTGGCGGGACTTAGAGCGTCGCCGCTGACGTCGGCGCTTGGGTTGCTTCTTGGAGGGCTCATCCTCCATTTTCTCCTCGCCATCCCCCGCTTTGGGGGTGTCCACCATGTATATGTCATATGATGATGTGGCTTTCCAGTTCCCTATAGGCACTGGTTCTTGATCGTCTCCTTCATCGGCGTCCATGTCGTCGATGTCTTCGGAGTCGAAGTCGAGCATGTCGGTTAAATCGTCGACAGTGGCTATGAAGTGGGTGGTGCGTGGGCTACAAATTTCTTCGTCGTCCGCATCCCAACCGTGTTGGCCGTAGTCCGGCCATGGCTCTCCTGACAAAGAGAGAGACTTTAACGAATTCAGGAAGTTGCCGAAAGGCGAGTGCTAAAAGACATCCGCGGCGGTGAACTCCATGACCGGAGCCCAATCGGGCTTAACCGGGAGAGGTGCAGGATTTACAGAGTTCGGATCAGAGTCCGGCACCTTGGAGTCACGGGCCTTGCGAGGGACTAGGCTGGTATCCGGCTCTATCGCCGTAGAGATTGCAGTTTCCGGGGTGGCGTCTAACCATCCGTCCCCGACTGGCGTAGTGGGCTCCGGGCTAATGGTCGGAGCGGACACCTGAGCGACACTCTAGGCGTTGTCCGATGACAGAGCTAAATCGTGCCTATCATGACAGTGCAGCGCGCCCGGTTGTGGCTCGAATCCGTCGAAGATCAAGTCCCCGCGGATGTCGGCCGTGTAGTTTAAGCTTCCAAACCTGACCTGATGGCCAGGGGCGTAGCTTTCGATCTGCTCCAGATGGCCGAACGAGTCGGCCCGCAGTGCGAAGCCGCCGAATACGAAGATCTGTCCGGGGAGAAAAGTCTCATCCCGGACCGCATCGCAATTGACGAGCGAAGAAGCCATCGGGCCTAAAAGGCGACGACACAGAGGAACTCTCAATGAAAGCACCAATGTCGGTGCAAAACCGGCGGATCTCGGGTAGGGGGTCCCGAACTGTGCGTCTAGGCGGATGGTAACAGGAGACAAGGGACACGATGTTTTTACCCAGGTTCGGGCCCTCTCGATGGAGGTAAAACCCTACTCCTTCTTGATTAATATTGATGATATGGGTAGTACAAGAGTAGATCTACCACGAGATCGGAGTGGCTAAACCCTAGAATCTAGCCTATGGTATGATTGTTGTTCGTCCTACGGACTAAAACTCTCCGGTTTATATAGACACCATAGAGGGCTAGGGTTACACAGAGTCGGTTACAATGGGAGGAGATCTTCATATCGTATCGCCAAGCTTGCCTTCCACGCCAAGGAAAGCCCCATCCGGACACGGGACGGAGTCTTCAATCTTGTATCTTCATAGTCCGGGAGTCCGGCCATCCGGCCATCCGGACACCCCCTAATCTAGGACTCCCTCAGCGACCCTCATATATAGTGAGCTTAAGGACTAAACTTGATGTCTGGCAGGCTTAGGTAGCAAGGACTACAGTCCTGGGGGTTATGAGGCCATTAGGATAAATATTTAGCATAGTTGCTTTGCAACTGCAAAAATATGTCCAGAAACTAAATGAGGAAGAAGCACTCAGTAGGAGTGTTGGATAGGGCTATAACTTGGCAAACCATAATGATTTGGTCATATGTAGATCCTGCAAACATATCATACCAAATGGACTTTCCAAATTGGTACTTGTTTCACAAGCATCACTTCTGACCAGAAACTTGGGAAAATTCTAGGAAAATATTGGCTACATGAAATGAGCCAAATCTCATGGAAGTGGATTATATGGATAGGAGAAGGCTTGGAAATATTTTCAGCCATAATGGAGCAAGATAAAATATACTTGCTTCACAAACTGAAAATTTGGACGGAATACAAGAATTGCTCCTGTGCTCACATAGTTCAATAAAATGAGCTGAATTTAGGTGGAGGCTAATGATTTGGGATACTTGAGAAGATGAGAAAGTTTCATCCCATTTGGAAACTCTATGAAGGTACTTGCGTCACAGAGTTGCATTCTGGTGATGAGACTTTGAAAAATTGCATAGGGAGCTAGGATGAATGGATTGAGTTGATCTTTGGTATCCATGGGTGTTTATCATTGTTAATCACCCTGCCAAATTGAAGTTCAAAAGGAATTAGGAATAAAGCACTTCCTTTGCAAAATTTTAGAGAAGGAAAGAACTTGCATTCGATCATGTGCCAATTTTTGATCTATGGAACATGAGATAAGGATGTAACTAGTGATTATATAGCAAGGTCAAGCTCCACAATTTATGTGGGAATTTTCTCTACTATAAAAATAGTAGTTCCTTTAGAAAATGGCAGAAATGCAATATTGGCATTAAATAGGAAAATGCAATTGTCCTTATTTAATTATGGCCAATATCTTTGCCAGAGCTTGGATTAGGCATAATTATCAACTACACCAATCCTCATTAATTTAGGAGATGACTAGATATGCCTTTGGATTTTATTCCTCAAAAAGGCAACAAAAGGAATAAATCATAATTCAAAAATATTGCATGGGACTTGGAAATATTTTTTCATATCCAAGGTTTCGAAAGGTAGGAGGGTCTCTAGGAACAGATGGGATGATCAACAGATCAAAGAAAATGATAGCTCCTTTGTAATCACAAAGGCCATATTCAAACTCCAAAAATTTGGAATTAGGGTTTGAGAGGCTTGGAGATGATGCAAATGAGGTCTTCCCCACTAACAAAGACATGAGCAAGATTTTGAATGGTTGGAAATGACAAGAATTCTTAGGGTCATCCAAAAACTCAGGAGAAAGATTTAGAAAATGATTGCCAGGAAGGAATAATAGCACACAAATTGATAACGCAATTTTGGGGCTGTTACAACTCTTCCCCCCTTAAGAAAAATCTCGACCTCGAGATTCCTAGGGTTATAGCACAAATGAAAAGATAACCACTTCGGGGAAAACCTCTGGGTTGATTTTAACCCTTTGGTCAAATTCGAACGAGTCGGGGCACCGATAATCGGTACACCCAGAGAGGGATATGGCAAACATGGTTATTTCCACGGCTAGGGGCACTCGAGATCAAACTCCCAAAAAATTGCTAGATGCACCCCAGTGAATAGTGGTTTCACCTACTGACACGTGGGTCCAGGGCCCACTAACAGCCTCCTTCTTCTACCTCCGGCTTGCTGCTTCTACTATGATGCTGCTTTGCGTGCGGCTTGGCGCAGCGCGCATCTAGCTCCTAGGGTGATGAGGACCATACAGTTGTAGTGTGTGGCGTGCATGACACCGGTGTAGCAAGCACTCACGTCGTAGGCCAGCACCTTGTCGGCACTTCTCGTGGATTCGCCTCCTCCACGTCGGTGATCTGGCAGCAAGCGGTTTTCCTAGACCTCGCTCAGCATACACCGGGGTTGGGCTACAAAAACGACAGCGCGGCTCTCTTCCAACACACAAACACAATTCCGCTCTACTACCTCTTTGGTTTGGATGGGAACGAGCTGAGCTCCTTCGACGAGGCCGTGTTCCTGGTGGCGCTATGGTGGTTCCTAGCTGCGATGATGGGCACGCTGATCGGCTCGTCGTTTCTCTTGGTGATACTCATCAGGAACGAGTGGGCTCGAGGCAACGCGCGGCCAGATGTGGTGGCTCGAGATGCGGATGAAGATGGTGCACGCGATGGTCCTCCGCCACGCTCGATTCTCCGTCGCGTCGCGCCGGTGGAGTAATCGCGTGCTGCGGTGGAGCGGTGGTGGCGACTTGCTTGCGCCACGCAAGGCAGTGACGGTGGTGGTGACGGGGATCAGATGCGGGTGAGATGGATGCACGAGCTCAAGAGTTGCATTAGGGCATGAGAAAAATTTCACGGATAGCTCCACGAAATGTAGGCATCGAGATAGAATCGGGGTTGAAATCTGTATCGGGGCAGATGTACTGGATCGAGTGAAATAAAGCTGGCAGCGTTTCTCCGGAAACACAATTAGAGCTAACGATAAAGAATTAGGGATGAGAAATGGCCAGGGAAATGCCTCTTTGAGGCTCTGAGTTTGGAAAATCTAGCACACGGGATATGCACAGATAGAGGTAAGGATGATTTTGCATTCCCCGAGGACTGCTCAAATGTACTCTTGGGTGAACCAGGGCTGCGTGCGACATGTAATTCAGTCTATACTAACAAAACGACAGATGCAATATACATGCATGCAATGGAAAAACACACCAGACAAATCACACTAAGGCGTTTTTATGCTAGTGGGTGTATGTACTCCTGATATACATAAACCTACATCAGAGCGCATTTTATTAGTGACTCAGGATGAGTCAATGTTGTTTTTAGTGTATGTGCTCTACTGATTAAAATATTGTTAGCAACATATTGCCAACCCTATCAAACATTTCTGCTTCACAGAGAGACAAGCAAAAACAAACAAAAAACAAAAGCACAAAAGCATACATAACAAACGGGTTACAATAGTACCAATGTACAACAAGCACGAGCGAGATATACGCTAAATGAAACTATAAACTCCAGTATACATGGTTCTATCCTCATATCGAGGAGGAACCGACAGACCGACCTACTCGCAGAAACACCTGACTGCATGACTGAGGTCATGCAGAAGATTGGCCTTGTTGGGGCTCTCCTGGAAGACAAAGACTGAGCCAATCTCCATCTTCATTGTCCGACTCTACTATGGGTTGGGGCTCTACTGCTGGAGGGGTGGCTGAAATTGATCGAAGCAAATGCTGCTAGTGGATCCGGAAAAGAGCATTGTTGAGGGTGACGATGTTTGGCTTAGGCCACAACACAGGTTGAGAGGGTAGCACTTGGTAGGATGGGGTTGGGTGACGGCTTGAGATGCAAATTTACGAGCCTCATGATAAGCTTCCTTGACAACTCGTACTGCATCGTTGTCCATGGTTCTAAACTCAGCAAGCATCTTTTCAATTATCATCTCCTGGGTAGTGATATATTGCATCAGGCGAGCGATTGCGGGGTCATCTCCTTGGATAGTGTTAGAAGGCTGAATTCCTGCTTCTGTCACAACGGGGGAAAGGCAGAACTCCCGCCTCGTTGCCACTTGCGGGCACTTGGTTCGGAGGTATATGATAGCCTCCATAGCAGTGGCCTGAATTGCCAAATCAGTGGTAGGCATGGCTCGACCATGAAAAACCAAAGGTTGACCATCTACTGCGGGGCCTGGGCTAATGTGCACTCTTGTATCATAGCGGTGAAGGTGAGGGATGGGTGTCGATTGGAACACCAGGTAATCGGGGCTAGCATTATAGCCAAAGGCTTTGGTGAGCATCTCAGTAAGAAGGGGTGGAAAAATAGCATGGTTGATGGCAAAGGTTCGGGTGTAAAACTCGGGAGCTTTGAGAGCGCTAGTCATGGCTGGAGAGTTACAAGCTAGGCTTCTCTGTAGGTACATGGCTGACTGAGGGGTGAGCGATACAGCTAGCGGAAAGGGGATTTTATAGGCAGCTATGCGGGACAAGCCCGCATGGTGTGGCCCCTTTCCCTTAATGGCGAAGGGTAAGCGGTGCGGGCGACCAGAAAGGATAGTGGTGCTATTCGTTCCATGGATAACTAGGTGGGAACAGCAGGGTGAAGACATGACTGGCAAGATTACGGCCTAGCACGACGGAACAAGCGAACAATTCGGGCACTACCTATAAAACTGGCATGACATGCCAGGTTAGTACATTGAATGTACTTGCAAGACAACCAAATACATAGCATCCAAACATACTGATGAAAAAGCAAGAACCAAGCATATGTAACAATCTACTTCATCATAATTACTAAGCATGGTATGATATTAACTAGAGTCAGAATTCAACTAAGCATGAACGACATCATGGCATGTACTAACATTTCAATAACATGGTATATCAAAACTTACTTCTAACATGACAACAACAAACACATGGCATATCATAGCATAACATGACATTATCTAGCAATTCAATTCAACATGGCATAATCTATTAGTTCAATCAAAACATGGCATGGCATCATAGAACTATGCTGAAAATAAACTACCAGTCATATCCAATCCATACATATCATGTTATCTTTTATGCAACCATCTCCTGTTCTACCATGGATCTTTAAATGCAAACAAATACATGTTACTCATGCAATACAACCAAACTTATGCATCGAGTCCCTCGGACTCTCTTACCAACGGGTCGCCTTGCAACCAAACGGTGATCATTCACGGATCACAAACAGAACCACTCTTGGTTCAACACTCACCGAGACCTCGTCTCGTGATCATATCGAAACATCACCGGGACTCCTCATGACTATCTCATAGTCCAAGTCACCACATTATTTATTACACATTATTCATCAACTTACTTATTTCAGGTTTATCCTCCATTTCGACCAAGACCTGATAGTGTGACCTAGTATGAACTTGTGCCCATGAACGAGGACGCGACTATCGATAGATTAACATACACTCTGCAGAGGTAGCGCACTATACCCACACTACAGAACCCATGGCCTCGCACTCCCATTCGGGTGGACCAATGGCGTTCCGACAAAACCTATCTATTGCCATGACACTCTCCTGGCCACTCCAACCAACACCCCTTTTTGGGCTCAGTCCTGGATGACCGAGCCTACGAAAGGCAAAACAGCCACCGTCGTTGAGGGAGTCCTGGATTAAGGAGTCCTCGGACAGCCGAACTATATGCATGTGCCAGACTATTGGGATATGAAGATACAAGATAGAAGACTTCGACCCGTGTCCGGATGGGACTCTCCTTTGCGTGGAAGGCAAGCTTGGCGATACGGATATGTAGATTCCTTTCTCTGTAACCGACTTTGTGGAACCCTGGCCTCCTCCGGTGTCTATATAAACCGGAGGGGTTAGTCCGTACGACATCAAAAATCATAACCATAGGCTAGCTTCTAGGGTTTAGCCTCTACGATCTCGTGGTAGGTGAACTCTTGTAATACTCATATCATCAAGATCAATCAAGCAGGAAGTAGGGTATTACCTCCATAGAGAGGGCCCGAACATGGGTAAACATCGTGTCCCCCGCCTCCTGTTACCATTAGCCTTAGACGCATAGTTTGGGACCCCCTACCCGTGATCCGCCTGTTTTAACACTGACATTGGTGCTTTCATTGAGAGTTCCACTGCGTCGTCATCATAAGGCTTGATGGCTTCTTCAATCATCTACAACAATGCAATCCAGGGAGAGATCTTTCTTCCCGAACAGCTCTTCGTATTCGGCGGCTTTGCACTGCGGGCCAACTCACTTGGCCATCTGGAGCAGGTCGACAGCTATTCCCCTGGCTATCAGGTCAGGTTGCATGCTTGAACTACACCGCCGAAATCTGCGGAGACTTGAACTTTGACGGATTCGAGCCCATGGCAGCCGTACCTTGCCGCCATGATGAACATGACCTAAATCTGTCATCGAATTGTGTTCAGGAGACAACGCCTGTTACTGCCCTGGCACTAGATCCAGAGCCGATTGCGCCATTGGAGGATGGGAGGCTAGACCCCGCCACGGAAACCGCAGACTCAACAGCATTAGAGCCGAACACAGATCTGACCTCCAATTAGGACTGTGTCATCGGAACTTTAGACTCGATTCCGGCCATAAGTTCCAAACCGCGTATATCCGCGCCCATTAAATCCGGCTAGGCTCCGATCTTGGAGTTCAGCTCCATGGACGTTTTTCAACACCCCCCCAGGTGATGTGTTAAACTCATTGAAATCTCTCTCCTTATCAGGAGATTCGGCGCCGAACTATGCCCGACTTCTGTGGGAAGCGGACGATGAAGAACTTCATTACCCACCCACCACCCACTTGATAGCCACTGTCGACGACTTGACCGACATGCTTGATTTCGACTGCGAAGACATCGACGGTATGGATGACGATGCTAGAGAGGAACAGGAACCACCGCCCACAGGGCACTGGATAGCCATCTTATCATATGATATATACATGGTGGATACACCCAAAGAAGATAATGGCAAGGACAAAAAGGATCCAGTCGAGGCTAAGCCTCCTGAGAAGCAGCCGAAGCGCCTACGTCAGCGGCGCCGCACTAAACTACGCCATGGTAAAAAAACAACACCAACACAAGAGACAACAGCACTCCGGACGATGCCGAAGACAACGACGACCCCGCCCAGCCAAGTTTCGAATAGGCCGAACGGGAGGACGGGCGAGCCTGCCCTGACGAACAGGCCATGAATGAAGACTCGGAGGATAGTAATTACATGCCTCTCTCCGAGGATGAGGTGAGCCTCGGCGATGAAGAATTTATCGTGCTTGAGGATCCCGCTGAGCAGGAGCGCTTTAAGCGCCGGCTTATAGCCACTGCAAAAAGCGTGAAGAAGAAGCCGCAGCAGCTTCAAGCTGATCAAGATCTGCTCACTGATAGATGGACTGAGGTCCTGGCAGCTGAGGAATATGGACTCGAACGCCCAACCAAAAGTTACCCGAGCGCAAATTGCTACCTCAATTTGATGACGAGGCACTCGAGCCAGCACTACCAGCGCATAATGCAGCTGACAGACCACCGCATGGCCGAGGTAAAGCGGCAAATTTGCCCGAACACCATCCCACACCACGTCGCCGAACAAATAGAAACACAACAGCTCGGGGATACATACCTGACCTGCGGTATGACTTGGAAAACAGAGCAGGACAGACCAGATCAATCTATGGATCGCGGGGGTGTGCCCCAATGCACAACGATGGCCACCATGCCGGATATAACAAATACAAACCTGTCTGGGCCGAATACCATAGAACAGCTTCCTCCGAGCTGCGTTGCGATGTAGCCGGCATAGAGGCGCCGCACACCCCCTATGCTTCAGTGATGAAGTAATGGAACATGAATTCCCAAAAGGGTTTAAACCCATAAACATCGAATCATATAATGGGACAAAAAGATCCCACGGTATGGATTGAGGACTTCCTTCTCCATATTCATATGGCCCGTGGTGATGATCTCCATGCCATCAAGTATCTCCCGCTAAAAGTCAAGGGACCAGCTCGGCACTGGTTGAACAATCTGCCCAAAAACTCTATTGGCAGTTGGGAGAACCTGGAAGACACATTCCTTGACAACTTCCAAGGAACCTATGTCTGACCTCCGGATGCTGATGACTTAAGTCATATAATCCAACAGCCTGGAGAGTCAGCCAGGAAATTCTGGACTCAGTTCTTAACTAAAAAGAACCAGATTGTAGACTGTCCGAATGCCGAAGCCCTAGCGGCCTTTAAGCACAACATCCGTGATGAATGGCTTGCTCGACACCTCGGCCAAGAGAAGCAGAAGTCCATGGCAGCCTTTACGACACTTATGACCCGCTTTTATGCGGGCGAGGACAGCTGGCTAGCTCGTAGCAATAGCACCTCAAGTAAACCTGGAACTTCTAAAGCCAAAGATAACAATGGCAAGCCCCGACGCAGCAGACACAAGCGACAAAACAATGGCGATAGCGCCGAAGACACGACTGTCAACGCCGGATTCAGTGGCTCTAAGTCCGGTCAACGGAACAAGCCATTTAAAAGAAACAATCCGGGCACATCCAGTTTGGACCGCATACTCGACCGTCCATGTCAAATTCACGGCACCCCAGGTACACCAGCTTATCATACCAACAGAGAATGCTGGGTGTTCAAACATGCCAGCAAGTCAAACACCGAAAGCAAAGAGAAGGGGTCGCAAAGCGATGATGATGACGTGGAGCCCCATCCACCGAAAACAGGAGGGCAAAAGAAGTTTCGTCCACAAGTCAAAACAGTGAATATTATATACGCCACCCATATTCCCAAAAGGGAGCGGAGGCGCGCACTCAGGGACGTTACGTGATGGAGCCAGTCGCCCCAATGTATAACCCATGGTCGTCCTGTCCAATCACTTTTGATCACAGGGATCATCCGACCAGTATCCGTCACCACGGTTCAGCCGCACTGGTCCTTGACCCAATCATTGAAGGATTCCACCTTACGCGAGTCCTTATGGACGGCGGCAGCAGCCTGAACCTACTTTGTCAGGACACAGTGTGCAAGATGGGTATCGATCGCTCAAAGGATTAAACCCACCAAACCCACCTTCAAAGGTGTCATACCAGGTGTTGAGGCCTGCTGTACGGGCTCAATCACACTAGAAGTGGTCTTCGAATCCCTGGATAACTTCCGAAAGGAAGAGCTAATCTTCGATATCGTCCCTTTCCGCAGGGGCTATCATGCACTGCTCAGACGAACCGCATTCGCTCAATTCAATGTGGCGCCACACTATGCTTATCTCAAGCTTAAGATGCCCGGCCTTAGCAGCAGAAGCACAGAGCAACCTTTTTAGATCGAACCTCAATTTGGCGGACAAGCTCTTGGACACTCCTAAAAGAGTCCGAACTACACTGCAGCAGGACTAGCAATTCGGCCTCTGTGCCTACCCTGAGCAAACTGCGGCCTTCGTTCCACCCGTACATAACTACGCATTAAAGAAACCATGGGGACAGACAGAGGCACAACTAGGTTGTGTTCCACAAATGCGGCTCAACTGCCCCAGGACACACATACATCAATTTACATTTTCGTTTTTTAGGACAAATTTTGTCTAGGCCATCACTGGCAACCTGACGACCGGACCTGTCAAGGGATAGATATACCAAGGAGGGAAGTAGCTCGAACGCGTGAGGGAATCCCTAGACATTCTTCTCGATGATCATCCTATCGCTCTTTGAATCCACACGCGACTCCCACCTGGTCTCAGCAGGTTCCGAAGTCATATTTTTTATCACATTACTTGTACTTATACGCTTTGATGTATTATCAAATTACAACGAAAACAATTTGCAGCCCTATCTATATGACATTCACCTGTTTCTTTTTTTGATATTTTTGTCAAATAGCAGCCATACACTCTAGTACGCTTTAATTCGCCAGGGCTTTGTTGTACCCCATAACACAGTAAGAAAGTCCGAACACCTTCACGGTTGTCCGGCACCCCGAACTTATAACAATATATGCATCGGCTCCGAATCATGTCTTGGGTCAATAGTTGGGTTGCGCGGCTCCTGTGCTTGCTACCCTACATTCCGCTATATCGGCTAGGGTAGTAAAGGGAAAACTACTGCGATTGTGTCCCGGTTCTTCCAGACAAGCACCTTAGTAGAGAAAGCCGAAAACTGACTGTCATGATGCGGCGAGAGCTGGTCAGCTGTTCGAGAGGTCACAAAATCATTAGCGATTTATTCCGCATTATGTAATAACTAATGCATCATGCGATGGATCGGTTTTTACCCAATCAAGTTCTTATAGAACCCCATGTTCGGTCTTCCGAACACTAGGGGCTGCGTCTACCTTTATTTTGTCAAACTCCTATGGCTAAGTGAGGGTGATAAAGCCTTATAGTCCAATTTCTTGGTTCGTTGCGCTAAACACGTCCTTCAAGGACCAAAATCTGGAGTAAAGAGTATTTAGATTTATCCCGAACACCCTCGTACTTCCTACATGGGGGCAGAAGCCGACGACTGGCCAACTCTCAGAATTAACATAAAAACGGCCGCACAGGAGGTAAAAATTCAAATAACAAGCACTATATTACATAAACTACCTTGTTTCATATTACAACACAGGATAATATCCTTGGCACATTGCTCTGCCACAAGGCGGGATCCCTCCAGGACACTGTCATAATACATCTCAGGCTTGCGGTGCTACTTCCCTGTGGGCGGTCCTTCGGTCATTAGCTTTGCAGCATCCATCTTCGCCTAGTGCACCTTGGCGCGGGCAAACGCCATTCGCGCACCTTTGATGTAGACCGACCGCTTGATGGCATCAAGCCGAGGGCAGGAACTAACCAGCCGCTTCACGAGCCCGAAATAACTATTGGGAATCGCCTCGGCAGGCCATAGCGGGATAATCAAATCCTTCATGGCTAGTTCGGCCGCCCTATGCAGCTCGATCATCTGTTTCAGCTGATCGATAAAGGGCACTGGATGTTCTGGCGCAAGATATTGCGACCAGAACAACTTCTCCGTAGAATTGTGCGGCATTAGACACGCTGCACGGCAGATCCGCAAGCACCACTGGAGAACTCCGAATTCGAGTTAGTAAAAGGAATCTCTCCTTCACATATTTTCTTTGCATAGTAAAATCCTTACCCGCCACGATCTTTCTGGCCTCCTGGATTTCCTGGATGGCGCCTTGGGCTTCACCCCAGGCATCGTGTGCGATTTGACGAGTGTTGGTGAGTTTGGATTCTCTCTCTGCCATACTCTACTCCTAGGTCTCGCACTTCTTCACGGCCTCTTGGAGCTCTTGTTGAACCTCAATGACCCTGGCCTCTTGTTTTTCACGAGTGGCCTGCTCATTGGCTGCCTTCTTCTCGGCCTCGGCTACTGCCTTCTTAAGAGCCTTGAGCTCGGTCGCCGCTCCTAATACATATCATGACATTTTTTTCGTCACATTCAATCATTCATTCATATTGAATACAAACAAGGTTTTGCACACCTTGGTTATCCTCCAGTTGCTTCTTCACTTGGCCGAGCTCTTTTTCGGCCCGCTCCAGACTCTGCTTCAGTCCGGAGACTTCCGCAGTATGAGAGGTGGCAGTCAATAAAGACGCTTGCTTATTCAAAAAGGTATTGCATGGTAAGTCTCCTGCGAAATATATTTGATCCTCTGTCTGGCTTTTCTTTTCGAACACCAAACAGTGCATCAGGGGCTACTATCTATATTGTGACACTCTTTTAACTTCACTACTTACCTCAAAGCCTGTTAGAAGGCTGGTGCAGGCTTCGGTCAGCCCGCTTTTGGCAGACTGAATCTTCTCAATCACCTCACCCATAAGGGTACCGTGTTCTTCAATGATGGAAGCGTTCTTCAGCGCTGCCGATAAGGTATCCGGCACCTCTGGCTGGACAGAGGCCGCCGATGGAATAGGCGCACCCCCTTCTATTGAAGGAGGTTGCTTGCCTGAATCCGGAGCCGCATTGGTCTCCGAAAGTGTGTCCGGTTGGGGGACGAATTCAAGATGACCCCCGCCGTTAGTATCCATGGGGGTCTGCTCCCCCATGTGCCCGGCTGTCGAGGTTTGACACGTTGGCGCCGCCTCGACGGTCTCCTGAGCTCCTCCCCATCCTGGGCCCCTTTGGCACGACACTTTAGTGTTGTCCATGTGTTTCGGGGAGGAATCCATCGGGAGAGTCTCGCTGTCCATTGCGTTCGGGCCCAGCTAGTCTTCCGACGAAGATTGCTCGACGTTAGACCTGGCCGGACTACAAAATGCGTGACTCAATACATTAATGCAATAGTGAGACTGGATATATGAATGTGTCCGGGTTTCCTTGTACTCATGATTTGGCCAGGGGCTTGACCCTGGGATCCCACTCTGGGCTGCTGTCGGTGGCTATGGTGGATTCGTCTGGAAGGGAGGCATTCCCCTTCTTAGGCAATTTGGCCTCCAAATGTTTGGAGGCCGTCCTCTTTTTTCTCCCCCTTGCTGGGGGGGGGGGGGGTTGGCTTTCCTTTTCTTCCACCTCCTCTTCCTCGTCTTCTTCGGAGGATGAGTGGGCCTCAAAGTCTTCGGACACCACGTCCGAAGTACCCTTGCGATGGAGGCCGCCCCTGGTCTCCTAGGCCTCCTTCTCGACCTTCTTCTTTGGCGCCTTATAGGGCGCCAAAACCAGCATCTTCATCAGAAGTGGGCCTGCTTGTTCCTCGGGCAGCGGGGACTGACAATAGATCTGCTCTGCCTTCTTCACCCTGTCCTGGGGGAATCATTAGGGAAAGGTTAGGTGTTTTCCTCGAGTATGGAAATAAAGGGAACATCTTGAAAACGTATAAAGACGTACCGAACTTGCAGGATGGGACAATTTGTACTCGCATTCCTCGGCCGAGTCCGGCCATGACTTGCCGGGTTTGAAGAGCACCTTACATATATCTTCGTGCGTTGTGCTGAAGAACTCCACCAGGGTCTGTTGCTTGGCAGGATCGAACTCCCATAAATTGCTAGTCCTAAGTTGGCATGGGAGATTCCAGCGAACTAACATCACCTGGACCACATCAACAAGTTTGATGTTCTTGTCTCCCATGCTCTAGATGTGCGCCTGGAGCATCGTTAGCTCATCTCACGAAGACCAGTCTAGGCCCTTCTCGGTCCAGGACGTGAGTCGCAATGGGCCTCCAGATCGGAATTCGGGAGCTGCGGCCCATTTGGTGCCGCGTGGCTCGGTAAGATAGAACCACTTTTGTTGCCATCCTTTGTCGAACTCATTGAATGTACCTGATGGCCATTTGACGTTGGGCATCTTGCTCACCATGGCACCTCCGCACTCGACGTGCTCGCCGCCTACCACCTTCGGCTTACGTTGAAGATCTTTAGCCACAGTCCGAAGTGTGGAGGGATGTAGAGGAAGGCCTCGCACACGACGATGAATGTCGAGATGTTTTGGAAAGAATTGGGGGATAGATCATGGAAATCAATCTCATAGTAATATATAAGGCCGCGAACAAATGGGTGTAGGGGAAACCCCAACCAGCGGACAAAGTGAGGGAGGAATACAACCCTTTCGTGGGGTTCCGGAGTAGGGACGACCTGTCCCGCTGCCAGGAGACGGTGCATGATCTTCTTGGCTAGGTACCCGGCCTCCCGTAGTTTCTTGATATCCTTCTCCTTGACGTAGGAGGCCATCCACTTACCTTGCGCTCCAGATCCGGACATGGTTGGAGTGTTTTTTGGGCGGAAGGGATGAGAACTTGGGCGTTGGAGCTCGAGAATGGGAAGCAGTAGAGAAGGCGTGGGTGAAAAAGAGGAATCCTTATTCCTTTATAAAGGAAGTAAAAATCATGCGCCTCCCCACTACTAGGAAAAGGGCTATAGATGAAATGAACACTAATGGTGCACCACATGTGTGGTGCGCCACTGCTATATAGCAGTGGCGCACCATATATAGGTACGCCATTAGAATCCACATACTAATGGCGCACCACATACACGGTGCGTCACTACTAACAATTTTTTTTACCAAAACTAGTAATGGCGCACCAGGTGATAGTGGTGCGCCATTACTATTTTAACTAGTAATGGCGCACCACACACTCAGTGCGCCACTACTAACATATTTTTTTTCAAACTTAGTAATGATGCACCGTGGGTGTGGTGCGCCATTACTAGTTTTAACTACTAATGGCGCACCAGACCCACGGTGCGCCATTACTAACATTTTTTTCAAAGTTAGTAATGGCGCACCGTGGGTGTGGTGCACCATTACTAGTTTAACTAGTAATGGCGCACCACACCTACAGTGCACCATTACTAACTTTGACCAAAAATTCCCCCGAATGCACACCCCCCGGTGGACCGCCTTTTTAGTTTTTAAAAAAATAAAAGAAAATGATGGAAATGTCCAAAAAATAAAAGAAAATAAGTTTCCCATGTGATATGTGGTCTAGTTGTTGGGAAAATTTACAAATATGAATTTTGACTTTATTTGCAAAATCTCTCTGGAATTTGTAAAATGGGCATAACTTTTGCATACGAACTCGGATTAAAAAGTTTTTTATATGAAAAATCGTCATCTCGAAAAGTTACTACCGAATTTAACCGGGGGAACCCAGTTAAACATTTTCAAGATCCTCAAAAACCTAACAGAAAAAAGTTACGGGGCTTCTAAGATCTGGAGGCAAAAAATTCAAAAAAAATTCAAACTTACTAGTGGCGCACCATTTCCTAGGTGCGCCACTAGTAACAAGAAAATTATTTTCGAAATTTTTTTTGGGATTTTTTTTTTCAAAATATGATGCGTAATATGAACGGAAGTTTGAAATATTTTTTCAAAATTTCATCACACTCATGAACATGAACAAAGTCCTAAACATCAACAAGGTTTAATAGGATTGATATGCTAGATATATCAACAAGTGCGTGTTAAGTGAGCTGGTGCTGGGGTTGGATAGAACTTTGAAGTTTAGTGTGCTTGGGCTGGAGTAGTGTGAGGATGGGTGACCTTTCGAGAAGTTTGACCATGGAGTGCGATTTGACCTGAGATTAAGCATATTGACCCGAGATTAAGCCATAGTGACCCGAGATTAAGAAAAAAACGAAAAAAATAAAAATAAAAATTTGGATTTTTTTTTGAAATTTTTTTGTTAGTAATGGCGCAATTCAATGTCGTGCGCCATTACTAAGTCAGATAGTAATGGCGCACCTCTAGGCATACTAATGGCGCACTACAGGTGCGCCATTAGTATCTGGTATACTAATGGCGCACCAATGGTGCAATATTAGTAAAAAATTCTAATGGCGTAATGCTAGTGGCGCACCGATAGTGCGCCATTAATAGCCAAAACAGGTGCGCCACTAGCAGGCCTTTTCTAGTACTGCCCCACTCGCCCTAAAACTCGCATATTCCCCAAGCATTGTGCTAATAGCACAGTTGGGTTACCCATACCCATATTGATGAGAATCCTGTGATAAGGGGACACGATCTCTGCTTTGACAAGACGTGCCAATAAAGCCGCACCTCGATGTTGGGGAATGTAGCAGAAAATCAAAAAATTTCCTACGTGTCACCAAGATCTATCTATGAAGAGACTACAACAAGAGAACGGGGTTGAAGGAGTCGTACTCGTCGTGATCCAAATCACCGGAGATCCTAGTGCCAAACGGACGGCACCTCCACGTTCAACACACGTACAGCCTGGTGATGTCTCCCATGCCTTGATCCAGCAAGAAGAGAGGGAGAGGTTGGGGAAGACTCCATCCAGCAGCAGCACAACGGCATGGTGGTGGTGGAGGAGCGTGGCAATCCTGCAGGGCTTCGCCAAGCACCGCGGGAGAGGAGAAGAAAGAGAGGTAGGGCTGCGCCAACAGGAGAAGAACTTCGTGTGTTGGGCTGCCCCTTTGCCTCCACTATATATAGCGGGAGAGGGGGGGCTGCGCCCCCACCTAGGGTTCAACCCTAGGGGCGGCAGCCAGCCCAAGATCCCATCTGGGGGCGGCCAAGGGGGGGAGAGGGGAAACATGCCCCCCAAGTTAGGTGAGTGCGCCCCCTCCCCAAACCCTAGGCACCTTGGGCCCTTGTGGGGGGGGGGGGGCACCAGCCCACCTGGAGCTGGCCCCCTCCCACACTTGGCCCATGCTGCCCTCCGGGGATGGTGGCCCCACTTGGTTTACCCCCGGGACCCTCCCGGTGGTCCCGGTACGTTACCGATAATACCCGAAACTTTTCCGGTGACCAAAATAGGACTTCCTATATATAAATCTTTACCTCCGGACCATTCCGGAACTCCTCATGATGTCCGGGATCTTATCCGGGACTCTGAACAACATTCGGTAACCACATACAAACTTCCTTTATAACCCTAGCGTCATCGAACCTTAAGTGTGTAGACCCTACGGGTTCGGGAACCATGCAGACATGACCGAGACGTTCTCCGGTCAATAACCAACAGCAGGATCTGGATACCCATGTTGGCTCCCACATGTTCCATGATGATCTCATCGGATGAACCGCGATGTAGAGGATTCAATCAATCCCGTATACAATTCACTTTGTCTAGCGGTATTGTACTTGCCCAAGATTCGATCATCGGTATCCCGGTACCTTGTTCAATCTCGTTACCGGCAAGTCTCTTTACTCGTTCCGTAACACATCATCCCGTGATCAACCCCTTGGTCACATTGTGCACATTATGATGATGTCCTACCGAGTGGGCCCAGAGATACCTCTCCGTTTACACGGAGTGACAAATCCCAGTCTCGATTTGTGCCAACCCAACAGACACTTTCGGAGATGCCCGTAGTGCACCTTTATAACCACCCAGTTACGTTGTGACGTTTGGTGCACCCAAAGCATTCCTACAGTATCCGGGAGTTGCACAATCTCATGGTCTAAGGAAATGATACTTGACATTAGAAAAGCTTTAGCATACGAACTACGATCTTTGTGCTAGGCTTAGGATTGGGCCTTGTCCATCACATCATTCTCCTAATGATGTGATCCCATTATCAACGATATCCAATGTCCATGGTCAGGAAACCGTAACCATCTATTGATCGACGAGCTAGTCAACTAGAGGCTTACTAGGGACATGGTGTTGTCTATGTATCCACACATGTATCTGAGTTTCCTATCAATACAATTATAGCATGGATAATAAATGATTATCATGAACAAGGAAATAATAATAATAATAATAATAATAACTAATTTATTATTGCCTCTAGGGCATATTTCCAACAGTCTCCCACTTGCACTAGAGTCAATAATCTAGTTCACATCGCCATGTGATTAACACTGATAGGTCACATCACCATGTGACCAACATCCAAAGAGTTTACTAGTGTCACTAAACTAGTTCACATCACCATGTGATTAAGACTCAACGAGTTCTAGGGTTTGATCATGTTTTGCTTGTGAGAGAGGTTTTAGTCAACGGGTCTGCAACATTCAGATCCGTATGTATTTCGCAATTCTATATGTCATAGTATAAATTCTACTTCCACGCTCCACTTGGAGCTATTCCAAATGGTTGCTCCACTATACGTATCCGGTTTACTACTCAGAGTTATTCGGATAGGTGTTAAAGCTTGCATCGTCGTAACCCTTTACGCCGAACTCTTTATCACCTCCATAATCGAGAAACATGTCCTTTATTTACTCCAAGGACAATTTTGACCGCTGTCTAATCATCCATTCCTGGATCATTCTTGTACCCCTTGACTGACTCATGGCAAGGCACACTTCCGGTGTGGTACACAACATAGCATACTATAGAGCCTACGTCTGAAGCATACCGGACGACCTTCGTCCTTTCTCTCTCTTCTGCCATGGTCGAGCTTTAACTCTTAACTTCATACCTTACAACTCAGGCAAGAACTCCTTCTTTGACTGATCCATTTTGAACACCTTCAAGATCATGTCAAGGTATGTGCTCATTTGAAAGTACCATTTAGCGTTTTTGATCTATCCTCATAGATCTTGATGCTCAATGTTCAAGTAGCTTAATCCAGGTTTTCTCTTAAAAAACACTTTTCAAATAACCCTATATGCTTTCCATAAATTCTACATCATTTCTGATCAACAATATGTCAACAACATATACTTATCAAAAATTCTATAGTGCTCCCACTCACTTCTTTGGAAATACAAGTTTATCATAAACTTTGTATAAACCTAAAATCTTTGATCATCTCATCAAAGCATATATTCCAACTTCGAGATGCTTGCTCCAGTCCTTAGAAGGATTGCTGGAGCTTTGCATGCTTATCATCGTCTTTCTGGATTGACAAAACCTTTTGGTTGTATCACATACAACCTTTCCTCAAGGATACCGTCGAGGAAACAATGTTTTGACATCCTATCTGCAAGATTTCATAAATCATGCCGTAATTTGCTAATACAATTCCAACAGACTCTTAGCATTGCTACGAGTGAGAAAGTCTCATTGTAGTCAGAGCCTTGAACTTGTCAAAAACATCTTAACGACAAGTCGAGCTTTCTTACTGGTGATACTTACCATCATTGTCTGTCTTTCTTTTAAAATCCATTTGTACCCAACGGCCTTACGACCATCAAGTATTTCTTCCAAAGTCATGGATCCTTTCTTAGATTTTATGGCCTCGAGCCATTCGTCGGAATCCGGGCCCACCATCGCTTCTCCATAGCTCGTAGGTTCATTGTTGTCTAGCAACATGACCTCCAAGACACGATTACCATACCACTCCGAAGCAGTACGCGTCCTTGTCGTCCTACGAAGTTCGGTAGTGACTTTATCCGAAGTTTCATGATCACTATCATAAGCTTATACTTCAATTGGTGTAGGTGCCACAGGAACAACTTCCTGTGCCCTGCTACACACTAGTTGAAGTGATGGTTCAATAACCTCATCAAGTCTCCACCATCCTCCCACTCAATTATTTCGAGAGAAACTTTTCCTCGAGAAAGGACCCGTTTCTAGAAACAATTACTCTTGCTTCCGGATCTGAGATAGGAGGTATACCCAACCATTTTGGGTATCCTATGAAGATGTATTTACCCGTTTTGGGTTCGAGCTTATCAACCTGAAACTTTTTCACATAAGCATCGCAGCCCCAAACTTTTAAGAAATGACAACTTAGGTTTCTCCAAACCATAGTTCAAATGGTGTTGTCTCAATGGAATTACGTGGTGCCCTATTAAAGTGAGTGCGGTTGTCTCTAATGCCTAACCCATGAGCGATAGTGGTAATTCGATAAGAGACGTCATGGTACGCACCATATCAATAGGGTGCAACTATGATGTTCGGACACAACATCACACTATGGTGTTCCAGGCGGTATTAATTGTGAAACAATTTCCACAATGTCTTAATTGCGTGCCAAAGCTCGTAACTGAGATACTCATCTCTATGATCATATCATAGACATTTTATCCTCTCGTCACGATGATCTTCAACTTCACTCTGAAATTACTTGAACCATTCAATAATTCAGACTTGTGTTTCATCAAGTAAATATACTCAGTATCTACTCAAATCATCCGTGAAGTAAGAACATAATGATATCCACTGCGTGCCTCAGCACTCATTGGACTGCACACATCAAAATGTATTACTTCCAACAAGTTACTTTCTTGTTCCATTTTACTTAAAACAAGGCTTTCAGTCATCTTGCCCATGTGGTATGATTTGCATGTCTCAAGTGATTCAAAATCAAGTGAGTCCAAACTTTCCATATGCATGGAGTTTCTTCATGCGTATACACCAATAGACATGGTTCACATGTCTCAAACTTTTCAAAAACGAGTGAGTCCAAAGATCCATCAACATGGAGCTTCTTCATGCGTTTTATACCAATATGACTTACATGGTAGTGCCACACGTGGCACTATCATTACTATCTTATATCTTTTGGCATGAAAATGTGTATCACTACGATCGAGATTCAACAAATCATTCTTTTAGGTGCAAGACCATTGAAGGTATTTATTCAAATAAATAGAGTAACCATGATTCTCCTTAAATGAATAACCGTATTGCGATAGACATAATCCAATCATGTCTATGCTCAACGCAAACACCAAATAACAATTATTAAGGTTTTAACACCAATCTCGATGGTAGAGGGAGCGTGCGATTCTTGATCACATCAACCTTGGAAACACTTCCAACACTTATCGTCAGCTCACCTTTAGCTAGTCTCCGTTTATTCCGTAGCTTTTATTTCGAGTTACTAACACTTAGCAACCGAACCGATATCTAATACCCTGGTGCTACTAGGAGTACTAGTAAAGTACACATTAACATAATGTATATCCAATATACTTTCGTCGACCTTGCCTGCCTTCTTATCTACCAAGTATCTAGGGTGGTTCTTCTTTAGTGTCCGTTCTTCTCATTACAGAAGCACTTAGTGTCAGGTTTGGGTTCAACCTTGGGTCTTCACTAGAGCAGCAACTGTTTTGCTGTTTCATGAAGCATCCCTTCTTGCCCTTGCCCTTCTTGAAATTAGTGATTTTACTAACCATCAACAATTGATGCTCCTACTTGACTTCTACTTTCGCGGTGTCAAACATCACGAATACTTCAAGGATCATCATATCTATCCCCGATATGTTATAGTTCATCACAAAGCTCTAGTAGCTTCGTGGTAATGACTTTGGAGAAACATCACTATCTCATCTGGAAGATCAACTCCCACTCGATTCAAGTGATTGTTGTACTCAGACAATCTGAGCACAAGCTCAATGATTGAGTTTTTTTCTCCCTTTGTTTGCAGGCTAAGAAAATCGTCGGAGGTCTTATACCTCTTGACTTGGGCACGAGCATGAAATCCCAATTTTAGCCCTCGAAACATCTCACATGTTCCGCGACGTTTCGGAATCGTCTTTGGTGCCTCATCTCTAAACCGCTTAACTGAACTATCACGTAGTTATCAAAACGTGTATGTCAAATGTTCGCAACATTCACAGACCACATTCGAGGTCTAGCACACCGAGCGGTGCATTAAGGACATAAGCCTTCTACTGTCCGCATAATTGCTACTGTCAACTTTCAAATATATTTTCTCTAGGAACATATCTAAAACACCAGAACTAAAGCGCGAGCTATGACATAATTTGCAAAGGGGTTTTTGACTATGTTCAGGATAGTTAAGTTCATCTTATGAACTCCCACTCAGATAGACATCCCTCTAGTCATCTAAGTGATTACATGATCCGAGTCAACTAGGCCGTGTCCGATCATCACGTGAGACGGACTAGTCATCATCGGTGAACATCTTCATGTTGATCGTATCCACCATACGACTCATGCTCGACCTTTCGGTCTCTTGTGTTCCGAGGGCATGTATGTACATGCTAGGCTCGTCAAGTTAACCTAAGTGTTTCACGTGTGTAAATCTGGCTTACACCCATTGTATTTGAACGTTAGAATCTATCACACCCGATCATCATGTGGTGCTTCGAAACAATGAACTTTCGCAACGGTGCACAGTTAGGGGGAACACTTTCTTGACATTTTAATGAGGGATCATCTTATTTACTACCGTCGTTCTAAGCAAATAAGATGCAAAAACATGATAAACATCACATGCAATCAAAAAGTGACATGATATGGCCAATATCATTTTGCTCCTTTTGATCTCCATCTTCGGGGCTCCATGATCATCATTGTCACCGGCATGACACCATGATCTCCATCATCATGATCTCCATCATCGTGTCTCCATGAAGTTGTCTCGCCAACTTATTACTTCTACTACTATGGCTACCGGTTAGCAATAAAGTAAAGTAATTACATGGCGTTGTTCAATGACACGCATGTCATACAATAAATAAAGACAACTCCTATGGCTCCTGCCGGTTGTCATACTCATCGACATGCAAGTCGTGATTCCTATTACAAGAACATGATCAATCTCATACATCACATATCATTCATCACATTCCTTTTTGGCCATATCACATCACATAGCATACCCTGCAAAAACAAGTTAGACGTCCTCTAATTGTTGTTTACATGTTTTACGTGGCTGCTATGGTTTCTAGCAAGAACGTTTCTTACCTACGCAAAACCACAACGTGATATGCCAATTGCTATTTACCCTTCATAAGGACCCTTTTCATCGAATCCGTTCCGACTAAAGTGGGAGAGACTGGCACCCGCTAGCCACCGTATGCACCAAGTGCATGTCAATCGGTGGAACCTGTCTCACGTAAGTGTACGTGTAAGGTCGGTCCGGGCCGCTTCATCCCACAATACCGTCGAAATAAGATTCGACTAGTAACGGTAAGCATATTAAACAAAATCAGCGCCCACAACTACTTTGTGTTCTACTCGTGCAAAGAATCTACGCAATAAACCTGGCTCTGATACCACTGTTGGGAAACGTAGCAGAAAATCAAAATTTTTCCTATGTGTCACCAAGATCTATCTATGGAGAGACTAGAAACGAGGGGAAGGAGAGTGCATCTACATACCCTTGTAGATCGCTAAGTGGAAGCATTCAAGAGAACGTGGTTGAAGGAGTCGTACTCGTCGTGATCCAAATCACCAGAGATCCTAGTGCCGAATGGACGGCACCTCCGCGTTCAACACACGTACATCCCGGTGACTTCTCCCATGCCTTGATCCAGCAAGAAGAGAGGGAGAGGTTGGGGAAGACTCCATCCAGCAGCAGCACAACGACATGGTGGTGGTGGAGGAGTGTGGCAATCCTGCAGGGCTTCGCCAAGCACCGCGGGAGAGGAGAAGAAAGAGAGGTAGGGCTGCGCCAACAGGAGAAGAACTTCATGTGTTGGGCTGCCCCTTTGCCTCCACTATATATAGGGGCAGAGGGGGGGCTACACCCCCACCTAGGGTTCCACCCTAGGGGGGGCGGCCAGCCCAAGATCCAATCTGGGGGGGCGGCCAAGCGGGGGAGAGGGGAAACTTGCCCCCCAAGTTAGGTGGGTGCGCCCCCTCCCCAAACCCTAGGCACCTTGGGCCCTTATGGGGGGGGCGCACCAGCCCACCTGGGGCTGGCCCCCTCCCACACTTGGCCCATGCTGCCCTCCGGGGATGGTGGCCCCACTTGGTGGACCCCCGGGACCCTCTCGGTGGTCCTGGTACGTTACCGATAAATCCTAAAACTTTTCTGGTGACCAAAACAGGACTTCCCATATATAAATCTTTACCTCCGGACCATTCTAGAACTCCTCGTGACGTCCGGGATCTCATCTGGGACTCCGAACAACATTCGGTAACCACATACAAACTTCCTTTATAACCCTAGCGTCATCGAACCTTAAGTGTGTAGACCCTATGGGTTTGGGAACCATGCAGACATGACCGAGACGTTCTCCGGTCAATAACCAACAGTGGGATCTAGATACCCATGTTGGCTCTCACATGTTCCACGATGATCTCATCGGATGAACCACCATGTCGAGGATTCAATCAATCCCGTATACAATTCCCTTTGTCTAGCGGTATTGTACTTGCCCAAGATTCGATCGTCGGTATCCCGGTACCTTGTTCAATCTCGTTACCGGCAAGCCTCTTTACTCGTTCCGTAACACATCATCCCGTGATCAACCCCTTCGTCACATTGTGCACATTATGATGATGTCCTACCGAGTGGGCCCAGAGACACCTCTCCGTTTACATGGAGTGACAAATCCCAGTCTCGATTCGTGCCAACCCAACAGACACTTTCGGAGATGCCCGTAGTGCACCTTTATAGCCACCCAGTTACGTTGTGATGTTTGGTACACCCAAAGCATTCCTACGGTATCCGGGAGTTGCACAATCTCATGGTCTAAGGAAATGATACTTGGCATTAGAAAAGCTTTAGCATACGAACTACGATCTTTGTGCTAGGCTTAGGATTGGGTCTTGTCCATCACATCATTCTCCTAATGATGTGATCCCGTTATCAACGATATCCAATGTCCATGGTCAGGAAACCGTAACCATCTATTGATCAACGAGCTAGTCAACTAGAGGCTTACTAGGGACATGGTGTTGTCTATGTATCCACACATGTATCTGAGTTTCCTATCAATACAATTATAGCATGGATAATAAACGATTATCATGAACAAGGAAATAATAATAATAATAACTAATTTATTATTGCCTCTAGGGCATATTTCCAACACTTGAGATACGGGAGGGCAGGCGAAAACAGTTCGAATAAAGACCGGGATGTGGCGTGATGTCATGCTATGAAAAAGTTTTCAGCAGATTGGACTCGTGGGATGTTATACTCTCTACAGCGGTATGTGGAATTTGTTTTGCAGAGTCGGACACGATTCTGGTGTTCAAGATCTACTTTGGAGTATTCAGAGAAGGAACCCACCTTGCAATGCCGAAGACAATCTGCGCGCCGAACTCATAGTCATTGAAGCCTGGTTCAGGGGTATTGAGGCAGTCCTAGATTAAGGGGTCCTCGGACAGCCGGACTATATGCATGTGCCGGACTGTTGGGCTATGAAGATACAAGATAGAAGACTTCATCCCGTGTCCGAATGGGACTCTCCTTTGCATGGAAGGCAAGCTTGGCGATTCGGATATGTAGATTCCTTTCTCTGTAACCGACTATGTGTAACCCTAGCCCCCTCCGGGGTCTGTATAAATCGGAGGGGTTAGTCCGTAGGACAACAACAATCATAATCATAGGCTAGCTTCTAGGGTTTAGCCTCTATGATCTCGTGGTAGATCAACTCTTGTAATATCATATCATCAAGATCAATCAAGAAGGAAGTAGGATATTACTTCCATAGAGAGGGCCCGAACCTGGGTAAACATCGTGTCCCCCGCCTCCTGTTACCATTAGCCTTAGACGCACAGTTCGGGACCCCTACCCGAGATCCGCCGGTTTTGACACCGACAGTCGTGGCAAAACAAACTGTCCCAAACGGGGACAAAGCACGCAAAACAACACAGGTCCACAACGTTTATGTCTGCCTACCTAATCAGGGTAGCGCGGACCCATAACCTTCCCTATGTTGGAGGCACCGGTGAGATGCACAACAATAGACCAGCTAGGGCCTTACTATACCAAGGAAAATGTGGCTGCACTGGAAAAAGCTTGATTTGGTGGCACTATGACATCCCAGTGATGACAGAAGAGGTTTGTTATTAATTCATATTATTAGCTTCTCCATCATCAATCATCATGTGAGCATTTTTAACATGAATGGAACAACTAGCATGCAACATACAGATGTAGTAAAAAAGCATCAAGTCTCTCAAGTGATAGTGATATCATCTGAAACATGGCAATACAAAGTACTAGCAATCTTATCAGTGCACCAGAATCAGCATAACAACGATACTATTAACATGAAACTAAACTAGACAGAGGCATGCTATTATCAGTAGCAACATCTAGCTAGCATGTCAACATTTCTCATAAAAGCATAAGCATGCATGGCACATAACAAAAACATTTAGCACGAGTGAAATAACTGCAGATGGAACATGCAAGAAACTACTGCAACTAAACACACACGAGGTGCAAGCAAAGTTAATCATGCAAGTTCGAGGCTCATGATAAGAGGTTGGCTTGCCTGGGGGTCGAGGATCTCTGCAGGGAAAAGGTATGATCCACTCGCGGAAGAATTTGCCGGAGAACGGTTCTCTCTCAGAGGGGCCGAATTGAAGCATGGGCAAAATTGACATTTTCAGAATGTGCAAACATCAAGAAAATAGTCCCACTGAAAAGAGCTCAACGAACATAGAACGTGAGCGTTGGAATCACCTCATTCGGAGTTACGGGTAAAAAGATACAGATGTTTAAAGCTCAGGGGCTAGTCTGTAAAATTACTTCTAGAAACAGGTCCCTGGTAGTTTAAACACAATGTGTTTTTTCAGAGAATACATTTTCAAGAGAGGAAAACGTATTTCCGGCCGAAGAAGACGGAAATACGCTTTCTGAAGTAGGAAACGAACTCACTGGGAATATGCCTTCCGCGCAGGAAAATGGCTTCGCGGCTGGGGCGCCGCCACATATCCACACTGGCGCTGGGCTAGGCCCTTCAGTCGCCGACAGGTGGGGTCGTGTGGGGGAGGGGCCCGCCTGGCCTTGCATCTTCAACCTCCCGCTCGGGAGCGCACCGAGCCGAGGTAGTGGATCGCCCCGACGGCGATTCCTGGCGGCTCTGGCCACCGCAGACGACGGATGACCCACCCACGAGCTCAGGAGCGAGAGGCACGTCCCCGGTGGTCTCCGTTGCCGGCGATGAGCACTGGAGAGGGAGCAATGCGGCCCGCAGCGGAGAGGGGTTTCGGCCGTCGGTGAACTGGGTGCTCCGGTGGGGGAAAGGAAGGGGAACGAGCGCTGGGAGGCTCGCCGGAGTGAGGCGCGTCCATTTGTGGGCTCGGACGGGGCATGGGACGGTCGGAGGGGGGGTAGTCGGGCGCGGAGACCGTGGGGGAGCTCCGACTAAATTGTCGGGCTCTAGCGAGGGATTCGGCGGGGCGCGGGTTTGGGAGGGCTCCAGGGGAGAGGTGGAGGGGCTGGAGCTGCTCTGGGGCTCGGGCTATGGCTATATATAGCCGGGCGAGGCACGGAGGAGCCGAGCTCCGCCAAACGGGTCCGGATAAGGCTCCATAAGGCCACAACAGTCACGGGGAGGAGTTGGAAGGTGACGAGGGGGAGCGGACGAGCTCCAGGGGGATCACGGAGTCGAGCTGCGCTCGCGGACAAGAGAGAGAAGAGGACAGGAGCAAGGAAGGCGGCGTTGCTCACGGACACACACTGTTCGTCCATTGGCGTGGCTTGTCGTTAAAGAAAACGGAGGGGGAGAGGGGTCCAGGCGAACAGCAACGACAATGCTAAGCTGGTAGGGACTATGGGACAAACCAAATCCGGTCGGAGTAGCATTGCCGAGGCTAACAATGGCTAGACCACCGTTTTGACTGGCAAGCACTCGTGATCACCACAGACACTACATGCTCTGGCCATCTACTTAGTGCCAAACCATGTCAACAATGGAGTCCCTCCAAGGCTCATTAAAGAAGAGATTATGTCATGTGCAGAGGTGAAGGGAGCAGAGGGAAACAAGCTTCACACGTTTGCTGTTGCAAACTTGGCCACATCTTGGTGACCCTCACAGTGAGCTTAAGGACTAAACTTGACGTCTGGCAGGCTTAGGGTAGCAAGGACCACAGTCCGGGGTTATGATGCCATTAGGATAAATATTTAGCATAGTTGCTTTGCAACTTCAAAAATATGCCCAAAAACGAAATGAGGAAGAAGCACTCACTAGGAGTGTTGGATAGGGCTATAACTTGGCAAACCTTAATAATTTGTTCATATGTAGATGCTGCAAAAACATCATACCAAATGGACTTGACAATTGGTACTTAATTCACAAGCATCACTTCTGACCAGAAACTTGGGAAAATTCTAGGAAAATATTGGCTACATGAAATGAGCCAAACTCTTGTGGAGGTGTATTATATGGATAGGAGAAGGTTTGGAAATATTTTCAGCCATAATGGAGCAAGATAAAATATACTTGCTTCACAAACTGAAAATTTGGACACAAGACAAGAATTGCTCCTGTGCTCACATAGTTCAATGAAATGAGCTGAATTTAGGTGGAGGCTAATGATTTGGGATACTTGAGAAGATGACAAAGTTTCATCCCATTTGGAAACTCTATGAAGGTACTTGCATCACAGAGTTGCATTCTGGTCAGAGACTTTGAAAAATTGCATAGGGAGCTAGGATGAATGGATTGAGTTGATCTTTGGTATCCATGGGTGATTTATCATGGTTAATCACCCTGCCAAATTGAAGCTCAAAGGAATTAGGAATAAAGCACTTCCTTTGCAAAACTTCAGAGAAGGAAAAAACTTGTATTGTATCATGTGCCAAAATTTTGATTTATGGAACATGAGATAAGGATGTAACTATTGATTATATAGCAAGGACAAGCTCCACAATTTATGTGGGAATTTTCTCTGCTATAAAAATAGTAGTTCCTTTAGAAAATGGCAGAAATGCAATATTGGCATTAAATAGGAAAAGGCAATTTTCCTTATTTAATTATGACCACTATCTTTGCTAGAGCTTGGATTAGGCATAATTATGAACTCCAACAATGCTCATGAATTTGGGAGATGACTAGATATGTCTTTGGATTTTATTCCTCAAAAAGGCAAGAAAAGGAATAAATCATAATTCAAAAATATTGCATGGGACTTGGCAATATTTTTCCATATCCAAGGTTTAGAAAGGTAGGAGGGTATCTAGGAACAGATGGGATGATCAACAGATCAAAGAAAATGATAGCTCCTTTGTAATCACAAATGCCACATTCAAATTCCAAAAATTTGGAATTAGGGTTTGAGAGGGTTGGAGATGATGCAAATGAGGTCTTGCCCACTGACAAAGACATGAGCAAGATTTTGAATGGTTGGAAATGACAAGAATTCTTAGGGTCAACCAACAAACTTAGGAGAAATATTTAGAAAATGATTGCCAGGAAGGAATAACAACACAAAAATTGATAACCCAATTTTGGGGCTGTTACAACTAGTATTGCATAATGGTGGGTGGCGGGTGTTTGTGTCTCCTACTTTAGTTGAATCGAATTTGACTATGGCTGGTCCTTGAAGAAGGTTAAAACAACAAACTTGATGAAACACCATTATGGTTTTGTTCGTAGGTAAGAACAATTCTTACTAGAAGCCCATAGCAGACACCTAAAACTTGCAACAACAAAGTAGAGAGCATCTAACTTGTTTTTGCAGGGTATGTTGTGATCTGATATGGTCAAGACATGATGTGATAAATGTTATCATATGAGATGATCATGTTTTGTAAGTTATCGGCAACCGGCAGGAGCCTTATGGTTGTCTCTTTATTGTATGAAGTGCAAGCGCCATGTAATTGCTTTACTTAATCACTACGCATTAGCGATTGTTATAAAAGCAATAGTTGGCGTGACGACCTCGATGCAACAACGCTACAATGGAGATCAAGGTGTCAAGCCAGGGATGATGGAGATCATGGCGATGATTTGGAGATGGAGATCAAAAGCACAAGATGATGATGGTCGTATCATGTCACATATTTTGATTGCATGTGATGTTTATCTTTTAAACTTATTTTGCTTAGAACGGCGATAGCATTATAAGATGATCCCTTCACTTACTTTCAAGATAAAAGTGCGCTCCCTGAGTATGCACCATTGCTACAGTTCATCGTTTAGAGACACCACGTGATGATCGGGTGTGATAGACTATAAGGTCACATACAACGGGTGTAAGATAGTTTTGCACATGCAGAATACTTGGGTTAAACTTGACGAGCCTAGCATGTACAGACATGGTCCCGGAACCCTAGAGACCTAAAGGTCGAACATGAGTCATATAGTAGATATGATCAACATAGAGATGTTCACAATTGATGAGTACCCCATCTCACGTGATGATCGGACATGGGTTGGTTGATTTGGATCATGTACCACTTAGATAACTTGAGAGATGTCTATTTAAGTGGGAGTTGTTAAGAAATTTGATTAATTGAACTTAAATTTATCATGAACATAGTCCTATTATGTTTTGCATATTTATGTTGTAGAACAATAGCTTGCGATACATCTCTCCTATATTTTTCATATGTTCCTAGAGAAAACTAAGTTGAAAGATGATAGTAGTATAAGGATGCGGACTGGGTCCGTGATCTGAGGATTATCCTCATTGCTGCATAGAAGAATTATGTCCTTGATGCACCGCTTGGTGACAGACCTGTTGCAGGAGCAGATGCAGACGTTATGAATGTTTGGAAGCTCGATATGATGACTACTTGATAGTTTTGTGTGCCATGCTTTACGGCTTAGAACCATGACTTCAGAAACGTTTTGAACGCCACAGAGCATATGAGATGTTCCAAGAGCTGAAATTGATATTTCAGACTCATGCCTGTGTCAAGAGGTATGAGACCTATGACAAGTACTTTGCCTACAAGATGGAGGAGAATAGCTCAGCCAGTGAGCATATGCTCAGAATCTCTGGGTAATACAATTGCTTGAATCAAATGGGAGTTAATCTTCCAGATAAGATAGTGATCAACAGAGTTCTCTAGTCACTATCACCAAGCCACTACAACTTCGTGATGAACTATAATATGCAAGGGATGACAAAACGATTCTTGAGCTCTTCATGATGCTGAAATCGGCGAAGGTAGAAATCAAGAAAGAGCATCAAGTGTTGATGGTTAAACAAGACCACTAGTTTCAAGAAAAAGGGCAAGGGAAAGAAACCAAACTTCAAGACGAATGGCAACCAAATTGCCTCTCCTGTGAAGAAGCCCAAAGATGGAACCAAGCCTGAAACTAAGTGTTTCTACTGCAAAGGAAATGGTCATTGGAAGCAGAACTACCCCAAACATTTGGTGGATAAGAAGGATGGCAAAGTGAACAAAGGTATATTTTATATACATGTTATTGATGTGTACCTTACAAATGCTCGTAGTAGCGCCTGGGTATTTGATACTGGTTTGGTTGCTCATATTTGTAACTTGAAACAGGAGCTACAGATTAAAGGAAGATTGGCTAAGGACGAGGTGACGATGCGTGTCAGGAATGGTTCCAAGGTCGATGTGATCGCCGTCAGCATGCTACCTCTACATCTACCTTGGTGACTAATTTTAGACCTGAATAATTATTATTTGGTGCCAGCGTTGAGCATGAACATTATATATGAATCTTGTTTAGTGCGAGACGGTTATTCATTTAGATCGGAGAATAATGGTTGTTCTATTTATATAAGTAATATCTTTTATGGTCATGCACCCTTGAAGAGTGATCTATTTTTGTTGAATCTCGATTGTAGTGATACACATATTCATAATATTGATGCCAAAACATGCAAAATTTATAATGATAGTGCAAAGTATTAGTGGCACTGCCGTTTAGGTCATATTGGTGTAAAGTGCTTGAAGAAACTCCATGTTGATGGACTTTTGGAATCACTTGATTATGAATGATTTGATACTTGCAAACCATGCCTCATGGGCAAGACGACTAAAACTCCTTTCTCTGGAACAATGTAGAGAGCTAGTGATTTATTGGAAATACTACATACCAATGTATGTGGTCCGATGAGTGTTGAGGCACGCAGAGCGTATTGTTATTTTCTAACCTTCACAGATGATTTGAGTAGGTCTTGGTATATCTACTTGATGAAACACAATTCTGGAACATTTGAGAAGTTCAAAGAATTTTAGAGTGAATTTGAGAATCATCGTAACAAGAAAATAAAGTTTCTACAATCTGATCATGGACGCAAATATTTGAGTTACGACTTTGGCCTTCGATTAAAACAATGTGGAATTGTTTCACAACTGACGCCACATGGAACACCACAGCGTAATGGTGTGTTCGAACATCATAACCGTACTTTATTAGATATGGTGCGATCTATGATGTCTCTTACCGATTTACCACTATCATTTTGAGATTATGCATTAGAGATAGTGGCATTCACGTTAAATAGGGCAACGTCTAAATCCGTTGAGACGACACCGTATGAACAGCGGTTTGGGAAGAAACCTAAGTTGCCATTTCTTAAAGTTTGGGGCTGCGACACTTATGTCAAAAGGCTTTAGCCTGATAAGCTAGAACCCAAATCGGAGAAGTGCGTCTTCATAGGATACCCTAAGGAAACAATTGGGTACACCTTCTACCACATATTCCAAGGCAAGATCGTTGTTGCCAAGAATAGATCCTTTCTAGAGAAGGAGTTTCTCTCGAAAGAAGTGAGTGGGAGGAAAATAGAACTTGATGAGGTAACTGTACCTTCACTCAATTTGGAAGGTAGCACATCAAAGAAATCTGTTCCCGTGATGCCTACACCAACATGAGAGGAAGCTAATGATGATGATCATGAAACTTCGGATCAAGTTACTACTGGACCTCATACGTCAAACAGAGCATGTTCCGCACTAGAGTGGTATGGTATTCCTGTCCTGGAAGTGATGTTACTGGACCATGGCGAACCTACGAATTATGAAGAAGCTATGATGAGCCCAGATTCCGGTAAATGGCTTGAGGCCATGAAATCTGAGATAGGATCCATGTATGAGAACAAAGTGTGGACTTTGGTAGACTTGCCCGATGATTGGCAATACATTGAGAATAAATGGATCTTCAACAAGAAGACTGACACTGATGGTGATGGTACTATCTACAAAGCTTGACTTTTTGCAATAAGGTTTTTGACCAGTTCAAGGAGTTGACAACAATGACACTTTCTCACTCGTAATGATGCTTAAAGCAGTCCAAATCATGTTAGCAATTGCCGCATTTTATAATTATGAAATCTAGTAAATGGACATCAAGACTGCATTCCTTAATGGAGTTCTTAAAAAAGAGTTGTATATGATGCAACAAGAAGGTTTTGTCGATCATAAAACTGCTAAAAAAGTGTGCAAGCTCCAATGATCCATCTATGGACTGGTGCAAGCATCTCGGAGTTAGAATATACACTTTGATGAGGTTATCAAAGCATATGGTTTTATATAGACTTAGTTGAAGCCTGTATTTACAAGAAAGTGAGTGGGAACTCTGTATTATTTCTGATATTTTATGTGGATGACATATTATTGATTGCACCTGGTATAGAATTTCTACATAGCATAAAAGGATACTTGAATAAGGATTTTTTCAATTAAAGCCCATAGTGAATATGCTTACATATTAGGCATCACAATCTATAGAGATAGATCAAGATGCTTGATAAGATGTTCAATGAGTACGTACCTTGACAAAGATTTTGAAGGAGTTCAAAATGGATCAGTCAAAGAAGGACTTCTAGCCTGTACTATAAGGTGTGAAGTTGAGTAAGACTCAAATCCCGACCGCATCAAAAGATACAGAGAGAATGAAAGTCATTCCATATGCCTCAACCATAGGTTCTATAATGTATGTCATGTTGTGTACCAGACCTATTGTGTACCTTGACATGAGTTTGTCAAGGGGGTACAATAGTGATCCAGGAGTAGATCACTATACAGGGGTCAAAAATTATCCTTATGTACCTAAAGAGGACTAAGGAAATGTTTCTCGGTTATGGAGGTGATAAAGAGTTCGTCATAAAGAGTTACGTCGATGCAAACTTTAGCACCGATCCAGATGACTCTGAGTCTCGATCTAGATACATATTGAAAGTGGGAGCAATTAGCTAGAGTAGCTCCATGTAAAGCATTGTAGACATAGAAATTTGCAAAATACATATGGATCTGAATGTAACAGACCCTCTCACAAGCAAAACGTTATCACACCATAGTACTCTTTGGGTGTTAATCACATGGCGATATGAACTGGATTATTGACTCTAGTAAACTCTTTTTGGGTGTTAGTCACATGGCAATGTGAACTATGGGTATTAATCACATGTCAATGTGAACTAGATTATTGACTCTAGTGCAAGTGGGAGACTTATGGAAATATGCCCTAGAGGCAATAATAAAATGTTATTATTATATTTCCTTAATCATGATAATGGTTTATTATTATGCTAGAATTGTATTGATCACAAAATTTAATAGATATGTGAATATATAAACAAATACAGTGTCCCTAGTAAGCCTCTACGAAGACTAGCTCATTGATCAAAGATGGTTAAGGTTTCCTAACCAAAGACATGTGTTGTCATTTGATAACGGGATCACATCATTAGGAGAATGATGTGATGCACAAGACCCATTCGTTAGCTTAGCATTATGATTGTTTAGTATTATTGCTATTGCTTTCCTCATGTCAAATACATATTCCTTCGACAATGAGATTATGCAGCTCCCGGATACCGGAGGAATGCCTTGTGGTGCTAGCAAACGGCACAACATAACTGGGTGATTATAAAGATGCTCTACAGGTATCTCTGAAGGTGTTTGTTGGGTTGGCATAGATTGAGATTAGGATTTGTCACTCCGAGTATCAGAGAGGTATCTCTGGGCTATCTCAGTAATACACATCATAAGCTTGCAAGCAAATGACTAAGGAGTTAGTAACGAGGTGATGTATTACGAAATGAATAAAGAGACTCTCCGGTAACGAGATTGAACTAGGTATGAAGATACCAACGATCGAATCTCGGGCAAGTGACATACTTATAGACAAAGGGAAATAAGTATGTTGTCATAACAGTTCGACCGATAAAGATCTTCATAGAATATTAGGAGCCTATATGGGCATCCAGGTTCCACTATTGGTTATTTGCCGGAGAGTTGTCTCGGTCCTGTCTACATAGTTCTCAAACCTGTAGGGTTCGCATGCTTAACGTTCGTTGATGATATAGTATTATATGAGTTATGTGATTTGGTGACCGAATGTTGTTGGGGGCCCCGGATAAGATCACAGACATGACATGAGTCTCGAAATGGTTGAGAGGTGTAGATTGATATATAGGACGATAGTATTCGGACACCAGAAGTGTTCCGGAGGGTACATGGTACTTATCGGGTCATCGGAAGGGGTTTCGGGCACCCCCGACAAAAGATATGGGCCTTATGGGCCAAGAGGGGAAATGCACCAGCCACAAGGGGCTGGTACGCCCCACATATGGGCCGTCCAAGGTAGCTAAGGAAATGGGAAGAGGGAAAGGAAAGAAAGGGAATGCAATTCCCCCTTCCATTCGCCCTCCCCCTCTTTCCTTCCCCATCCGGCAAATAAGGAAGGGGGGCGCACCAGTTGGGAGGACCCCAAGTAGGATTCGGCCTACTTGGCTCGCCCTCTTGGCTGCTCTCTCCTCCCTCGGACATAAATATACGTGAGGGAGAGCGCCCTAGCACATTCCAGACAATAGTTTCAGCCGTGTGTGGTCCCCCCTCCACCATTTACACACCCGGTCATATCTTTGTAGTGCTTAGGAAAAGCCGTGCGAGGATCACTTCACCATCACCGTCACCACACCGTCGTGCTGACGGAACTCATCTATTACATCAATGTCTTGCTGGATCAAGAAGGCGAGGGACGCCACCGAGATGAACGTGTGCAGAACGCGAAGGTGCCATGTGTTTGGTACTTGATCAGTTGAAGCACGAGATGTTCGACTACGTCAACCGCGTTGAGAAATGCTTCGCCTTACGGTGTACGAGGGTATGTAAACGCATCTCCATGGATAGATCATTGCGTGTGCGTATAATTTTATTTGTTTTCCGTGCAATGTAATTTCCCAACACGAGCCTCTTGTTCTTATATTTTTTTAAAGAAATTTTTTTGCTTGTATGATTTAGATAGCTACTCAAATTTTATTACTTGTAGTATTGTTTGTTATTATTTAGTGCCATGGTTTTGATATCCGCCCCCGTTGGCTCTCGTCCGGTCTATGATTCGGATGTGGTATATTATATTTTATAACTATTTGTTTCATTTAGTGTTTATGACAATTATGCCGACCAACTTGACATAGTTGTTTTTATATAGGAGGTATGTGAACCTGAAATTACAACCGACCCTCTTGTCGAGAGGTTAAATATAGTTGAAAAAGAAAACAATTATTTGAAATCAATTTGAAAATAATAGAAGTAAAGAAGATGAAATTGGCATTGCATGTTGCCTATGCCGTTGTTACGTCTCCAACATATCTATAATTTTTGATTGTTCCATGCTATTATATTACCTGTTTTGGATGTTTATGGGCTTTACATAACACTTTTATATCATTTTTGGAACTAACCTACTAACTGAAGGCCCAGCCCATATTGCTGTTTTTTGCCTATTTCAGTGTTTTGAAGAAAAGGAATATCAAACGGAGTCCAAACGGAATGAAACCTTCGGGAGCGTGATTTTTGGAACGAACGTGATCGAGAGGACTTGGAGTGAAAGTCAAGAAGCTCCCGAGGCGGCCACAAGGGTGGAGGGCGCCCCCCCTACTGGGCGCGCCCCCAATCTCGTGGGCCCCTCGGGCGTCCACCGACGTACTTCTTCCTCCTATATATACCCACATACCCCAAAAACCATCAGGGGCGACCATGAAAAGCTATTTCCACCACCGTAACCTTCTGTATCCGCGAGATCCCATCTTGGAGCCTTCGCCGGCGCTCCGCCGGAGGGGGAATCGACCATGGAGGGCTTCTACATCAACACCATGTTCTCCTCGATCTTCTTGGAGATCTATTCGATGTAACTCTTTTTGCGGTGCGTTTGTCGAGATCCGATGAATTGTGGGTTTATGATCAAGTTTATCTTTGAGAAATATTTGAATCTCCTCTGAATTCTTTTATGTATGATTAAGTTATCTTTGCAAGTCTCTTCAAATTATTGGTTTGGTTTGGCCTACTAGATTGATCTTTCTTGCCATGGGAGAAGTGCTTAGCTTTGGGTTCAATCTTGCGGTGTCCTTTCCCAGTGATAGTAGGGGCAGCAAGGCACGAATTGTATTGTTGCCATCGCGGATAAAAATATGGGGTTTATATCATATTGCATGAGTTTATCCCTCTACATCATGTCATCTTTCTTAATGCGTTACTCTGTTCTTATGAACTTAATACTCTAGATGCATGCTGGATAGCGGTCGATGTGTGGAGTAATAGTAGTAGATGCAAGTAGGAGTCGGTCTTCTTGTCACGGACGTGATGCCTATATACATGATCATGCCTAGATAATCTCATAATTATTCTCTTTTCTATCAATTGCTCGACAGTAATTTGTTCACCCACCGTCATACTTATGCTATCTTGAGAGAAGCCACTAGTGAAACCAATGGCCCCCGTGTCTATCTCTTATCATATAAGCTTTCGATCTACTTTTATTTGCATCTTTACTTTTCCAATCTATATTATAAAATACCAAAAATATATTTATCTTATCATACTATCTCTATTAGATCTCACTTTCGCAAGTGGCCGTGAAGGGATTGACAACCCCTTTATTGCGTTGGTTGCGAGTTCTTTGTTTGTTTCTTTGTGTTGGTGCGCGGGACTTGTGAGGAGCCTCCTACTGGATTGATACCTTGGTTCTCAAAAACTGAGGGAAATACTTACGCTACTGTGCTGCATCACCCTTTCCTCTTCAAGGAAAACTAACGCATGCTCAAGACGTAGCAAGAAGGATTTCTGGCGCCATTGCCGGGGAGGTCTTCACTCAAGTCAAGACATACCAAGTACCCATCACAAACTCATCTACCTCACATTTACATTATTTGCCATTTGCCTCTCGTTTTCCTCTCCCCCACTTCACCCTTGCCGTTTTATTCGCCCTCTCTTTCCCAATCTCCTTCTCTCTCTTTCGCTTTCCTTTTACTGTTTGCTTGTGTGTTGGATTACTTGTCGCCATGGCGCAAGATAATACCAAATTGTGTGATTTCTCCAATACCAATAATACTGATTTCCTTAGTACTCCGATTGATTTTCTTAATGATGTTGAGTCTTGTGAAATCAATGCTGCTTTGCTGAATCTTGTTATGAAAGATCAATTCTCCGGCCTTCCTAGTGAAGATGCCGCTACCCATCTAAACAACTTTGTTGATTTCTGTGAGATGCAAAATGAAAAAGATACGAATAATGTTATTGTTAAACTGAAGTTATTTCCGTTTTCACTTAGAGATCGTGCTAAAGTTTGGTTTTTGTCTTTGCCTAAAAATAGTATTGATTCTTGGAACAAGTGCAAACATGCTTTTATCTCTAAGTATTTTCCTCCCTCTAAGATCATCACACTTAGGAACGATATTATGAATTTTAAACAACTTGATCATGAGCATGTTGCCCAATCTTGGGAAAGAATGAAATTGATGATTCGCAATTGCCTACTCATGGTTTGAATTTATGGATGATCATACAAATTTTTTATGACGGATTGAATTTGAATTTTGCTTCTAGAAATCTTTTAGATTCAGCCGGGGGAGGCACGTTTATGGAAATCACCTTAGGAGAAGCTACAAAACTCCTTGATAATATCATGGCTAATTATTCTCAATGGCACACCAAACGATCTACTGGTAAAAAAGTGCATGCTATAGAAGAAATTAATGTTTTGAGTGGAAAGATGGATGAACTTATGAGATTGTTTGCTACTAAGAGTGCTTATATTGATCCCAATGATATGCCTTTATCTACCTTGATTGAGAATAATAATGAATCTATGGATGTAAATTTTGTTGGTAGGAATAATTTTGGCAACAATGCTTATAGAGGAAACTTTAATCCTAGACCGTTCCCTAGTAATTTCTCTAATAATTATGGAAATTCCTACAATAATTCTTATGGTAACTTTAATAGATTGCCCTCTGATTTTGAGAATAGCGTGAAAGAATTTATGATTTCTCAAAAGAATTTTAATGCCTTGCTTGAAGAAAAATTACTTAAAGTTGATGATTTGATTAGGAATGTTGATAGAGTCTCTCTTGATGTTGATTATTTGAAACTTAGATCTACTCCTCCTAAGCATGATATCAATGAGTCTCCCAAAGCTATGAGAAGTTCCATTGACGAGTGCAAAGAAAGAACCGCTAGATTGCGTGCTAAGAAATATTGCTTTATAAAGGTGTGTTCTTCTAGTTTCCATGGAAATAATGATGAAGATCTTAAAGTTATTGATGTGTCCCCTATTAGATCTTTGTTTTGCAATATGAATTTTAATAATGATGGGACTGGAGATGAGTCAACTTTAGTTAAAAGGCATCCCAATATTTCAGAGTTTTTGGATCTTGATGCTAAATTTGGTAAAAGTGGGATTGGAGAGGTCAAGACTTTAAAATGCATTGAACACACTATCTTGGATTTGAAGGAATTTAATTATGATAGATTGTATTTCCTTGTTGAAATCCGTGTTGAATTCTCCTCATACTTATAGTCAAAATAAGGCCTTTACCAAACATATTGTTGATGCCTTGATGCAATCTTTTGATGAAAAACTTAATTTGGAAGTTTCAATACCTAGAAAACTTAATGATGAGTGGGAACCTACTATAAAGATTAAAATTAAAGATCATGAGTGTTATGCTTTATGTGATTTGGGTGCTAGTGTTTCCATGATTCCAAAAACTTTATGTGATATTCTAGGTTTCCATGATCTTGATGATTGCTCTTTAAATTTGCACCTTGCGGATACCACCATTAAAAAGCCAATGGGAAGGATCAATGATGTTCTCATTGTTGCAAATAGAAATTTGATGCCCGTAGATTTTATCGTTCTTGATATAGATTGCAATCTTTCTTGTCCTATTATTCTTGCTAAACCTTTCCTTAGAATGATTGGCGCGATTATTGATATGAAGGAAGGGAATATTACATTCCAATTTCCATTAAGGAAAGGAAAAGGAGCACTTTCCAAGAAATAAAATTAAATTACCTTATGAATCTATCATGCGAGCTACTTATGAATCAAGTGTCAGAGATGGCACTACTTAGATCTATCCTCGCTTTTATGCCTAGCTAGGGGCGTTAAACGATAGCGCTAGTTGGGAGGCAACCCAATTTTATTTGTGTTTTTTTGTCTTTGTTCCTGATTAGTAATAAATTCTGCATCTACCTTCTGTTTAGATGTGTTTTCATGTTTTATTTAGTGTTTGTTCCAAGTAGAACCTATAGGATAACCTATGGTGATAGTTAATTTGATTCTGCTGAAAAACAGAAACTTTGCGCTCATGAGAAAAATTCAATAAATCGCAGAAACGTGTTTTTGCGTTGATTCTTTTTGATGTACATCAATAGACAAATTGCCTCAGACGTCCTATTTTGGTAGGAATTTTAGTGTTCCAGAAGTATTCGAAAGTTACAGATTGCTACACACTGTTCTGTTTTTGAAAGATTCTCCCTTTCATGTGTTGGTTGCTTATTTTGATGCATCTATGACTAGTATGTTGTGACAGCCTGGTTTTTGCCCTCTTTTTTCTTTTCTTGATTTTCAGGTGAGTTGGTTTTGGGTTTGGAGTGTTGAATCATTTCATTTGGACTTAACCACTTGGGTATCCCTTGATTTTCACCCGATTGTTCCCTCTCCTCCTCAAAGCCATCATTTCACCCCTGGTCAACCCAACAATATTGCTTGGAATATTTTTCTTAAATGAAATCATTTTGGCCTCCAAAACCCTAGCTATCTCTTTGAGCTCCAAAGCAACCCTGATATTTCTTTGCCCAAAAATCCTGAGAAAAATCCCAAATATTCTTTGGACACTAGGGCACATTTCTGAGCAAAACAATTTCACCACTCTTTGGAATATTTTGTCTACAAAAAATTAAATCACTTCTGGGCTGAACTGGTAGTTTCTACAGCAACTACCTTTTTACTAGCTCCAATGTAGCTGGTTTTCCCTGAGCTTATTTACCTTAGTAAGAGACAATAAAACCCCAAAGCTCAACCCTTGAATCCTTGTGGTTTGACCATAGTAACTCCCCAAAGTTTCTGCCCAGTAACTTAACCTCATCACCATTTCACTTCATCTGCACCTGGAACCAAACCGAGCCATGGTAACACCTCAGTTTACTAAGAACTACACGCCATACATGCTTGTTAGTGCGTAGGTGGCCTGATGTCACGGTCCACGCGGTGACCGCATTCGTTCGAGCATGCTGGCATGCCAAACAGGCGCTCTGCGCGTCGCCAGCGCCTCTGTTGAGTGCGTGCTTGCTGCTCGGCCAGCCAGAGAGTGTCCCCCCTCGCCACCATCCTCGTCTCCACCTCCATAACTCCACCCTGCCGCTCGCCGGCGCTGGAGCTTGCCGCAGTGAGCACGGGCACGATCCGGCCAACGGCACAGTGCGCGCGCACTGTGTTCGTCTCTTTCCCCCTCGATCCTGTGCTTGTCCACGCCCGCGAACAGTGGCTGCGTGACCTCCGTCGCCTTCACCATCGCTCTCCGGCACCTTTCATTGCCGGGCACCGGGGACAGGTGTCCTCCGGCGGAGCCCGAGCCCTCCTCACCGCCCCGCCTATAAAAGCCCCCCTCCGCAGTCTCTTGGAGCATCGCAAACCCACTCTCACCCCCTCCTAGAGCCACTAGAAGCCACACCCCGGCCGGGCAGGCCGCTGGCTACCGTCTCGGAGCCGAGCTCGCCGGCGATCCCCTCTGGATCGTTCCCGCAGCTCCGGCCCCTCCCAAGCAAAGGCGACCCCGCCAGGGCCTCCGCCTCTCCTCCATGAAGCCAACGTACCTAGCTAGAGCCCCTGGAGCCCCAGAAGCCGCCGTCTTCTCCAACTCCGGCAACCTCCGCCCTCTGTCGCCGCTGGAGAGGTCAAATCCGACGCCGACCGTCCACCGTTAGCCATGCTACGGGTACGGGCAGGTGCGCAATCATCTTCTCCGTCGATCCCTCCCTCTCGTTCGCCTCCAAGAAGTCTCAACGCCGGCGTGAGCTCCGGTGAAGCGCCGCGCCTCTCTGTTTTCGTCTCCCCTCCCTCCGGCCTTACTAGCAGTGCCCGCTAGTCAGCCACTCATTATGTGCGCGAAGCGGTATGAGTGATGGTGCCCCGAGAGATTACTCCTTCGACTTCACCCCCTCTGTTTATTATTTCAAATTCATTTAAATTCTAGTAGCATTCAAATAGCCACAACTTTTTACCTGAAAGTCCAAATGCATTGATTCTTTTTTGCATCGTGTTCCGTGTCCAAAAATCTAACAAGACCCAAATGATGGGAGTTTTCCTTGCTGTCTGGATTTTCTGGCATTTTTCAGAAGGTTTCTTGATATTTTATATTTGTGGTTTTGAATATTTTCTGCAGAACCAGCTTGTCTTGAGGATCACCAGGAGCTTTGTGAACCTCACCAGTACTAAGGCAAGCCACAGTAACATTTTCATGGTGCCACTTCAATATTTATGATTTTCATATTTGAACCTATGAATATTGATGCATTTAAATTAGCTATATAATAAATATATTCTGTTATAAGCTTGATGTGTTGGAATACTTGAACTTCAGAATGTTTGAAGTAAATATGGTTGACAAGATAAGGAGAACTTAGTTGCAGGTAATAAATAAATAATATGGTCATAGAGTTTTCATGAGTAGTTTAAATATTATTTTGCATGTTGAATAATGATGAGAATGCTAGAAATGGTTCTGGTGTAAGTAAAGTGAGATTTTAACCAGAATAGTAGCATGTGTTGATGATGGCTCCATGGGAGCGTGGTTGATGCAGTTGTTTGCATGATTATGTGATGCATATGTTAAGTGATGCATAGTATGGCATTATGACACCGGTTATTTTTTTCACATTAAGTTGAACCTGATTAATAATTCAACTTGAACATGTTGTTAACCGGGTCGTGGTTCCGCTGAAGCGAGTCTTTCCCAGTGCAACCACATTTGCCGGTATGGGACGGCCTTAATGCGTTTCATTGTCGTGCCTCTGGTCGGTGCCTCCAATTAGGGAAGGTTATGGGAGTGCTGTACCCTGGCCCGGTAGGCAAGCAAAACCTTGTGAGCCCGTAGTTAAGTTAATTTTGGTACCGGGTCCCAGAGTGAATCATGGCCACGACGGTGGTCGAGGTGTCTGGAGGTAGACACGGGGCCACCCAGGACTAGCCCGTTGGGGTCTGAGTTGGAAGGGCCGGGAGAGTGTCATGACAATGAAATGGTTTCGTCGGAATGCCGTTAGTCCACCCAAATGGGAGTGCGAGGCCATGGGTTCCGTAGTGTGGGTACAACGTACTAACCTCTGCAGAGTGTTTTTAATCTATCGATAGCTGAGTCCACGGTTACGGACACGCTCGAAAGTTGGGTACACCATGGGTCAACACTTAATAAATATGCACACTAAATTGCACTAAGGATGGCAGTGAGGCCATCGTGTTGAGTTGACCACGAGTTGGTCGGGTTGGGATCGCCGTAAGGATCACGGGCCACGAGTTGGTCGGGTTGTGATCGCTGTAAGGATCACAGGCCACGAGTTGGCCGGGTTGTGATCGCCGTAAGGATCACCGCCATGAGTTGGTCGGGTTCTGATCGCCGTAAGGATCATGAGTGTGTTTTGGTATTATCATGTTTATTGGTCACATCTGGTAAGCCAGTCAGGAGAATGAGTACCTATTGAGCATAATTACAGCATGTTGGATATATGGTTGCATTGTTGTTTAATTGGTTAAATATCGTCATATTATCAGTCATCATGTTTATGCTTATTGTGAGCTTGCAAGTACATTCAATGTATTGACCTGGCGTGTCATGCCAGATTTCAGGAAAGTCTCGTTGGAAAGGAGTGATGTCCGAGTCTAGACCGTGTCCACGTCGGTGTCCTTGTGCTATGGAGTCCCGCTACGACGTTGTTCCGCTACCGAGTAGTTGTCATGATCGAGGCCCCCTTTATGTTCACTAAATAATGTATATATTGTTCAGCCGCACCGTGTGTGCCGCTTGGCCTCACTCACTGTTGTAATATGAGCTATGCTCCACTAGCATGAATAAAGCGGTTGTTTTCTGTACCATGTTGTTGTGTGTTGCCAGAAGACAAGGTCTCCGGGCTGGCAATCCAAGCTAAACCGGTTGCTCTGAGACGGGATGCCACAACGCTTGGTATCAGAGCCGCGCTGACTGTAGGCCATGCTAGACTAAGCTGAGTTAACTGGACGCTAGATACAAGTTGTAGCTGAGTGTCGGTAATAACTGTAGCTGGTTGTTGCATTGCTTGCACTGATTATACTTTTCTATGCTAACCTGCTAATGGTTATGAGTGTAGATGGCTTTGGTGCTGTATCCGTGCTAGTTGCAGCTGATGCCGTACACGTCGCCGCATCTCCTTCGTAACGTGTGGCGTTGGCTATACCCTCACGGAGACGATCCAGTCTATCGTGTGTACCGGGAGAGCTTAGCTGACTCAGTGTATGAGTATCACGCCATGGTTACTCTGCGCACCAGTTCCGATTCCGGCTCTTACACTCGTACCTCTCGTAGCGGCTACACTTCTTCCGCTTCTCGGGTTGTCCAGTTTGCTGCATTCGAGGTACTTGTTGATCTCCTCTACAACAAGGTCCGGATGCAGAATCACCCAGGTTTCCATTACTACCCTTCTCTCCACGATAATGGTCGTCTTTGTTTCCCTATCATTAATCCAGAGTCTGATAGTGTAGCTAGCCACCTTTCTCGCTACATCACTGCTAACTATCTTCTGAACTACGAGCTGGCTCGTGAGCTGAGTCGTACTCGTACTGCTTTAGCCGCTACTTTAGTCTCTGCTCGCTCAGGCACTACTTCTCCATCCGTAGGATTTATTCCCTACGTTCCTGCCAGTTCTAGATCCCCTGTTTCTCCGGTTACTCCCCCGAGTAACTCGGGCACCGTGACTGCGACTCTACCTAGTGCTCTGGCCGAGTGGGTTTCACTCCTCGCCACTCCTGCAGCCCCGATGGTCCACCCTCCACCTACCCCAGAGGGAGAGCCCTCGAGGCAGCGTCGTCGTGTCACTTTTAACCCGGAGGTCTCTGTTAACCCCGTTAGTTCTGGATCCGAGTCTGCTTCAGGAGAGGAGCCCGCAGCGCCAGCCGAGCAGTAGAGCTCTCAAGTATTCTCAGTCATCGGGATGGAGTACGGATGTAGTAGTACGAGTTATGATGTTTCATTTCATGTATGAGGGTAGTTGGACCTGGCATGTTGTTATCTTTCATGTATGAGTCTATGTATAATTATGCTGGACTTTATTTTATTCGCTGTTTTTTTCTTCGCCTTTTCGGTTTCGCTTGGTTTTGTTGCTGGCTTCTCCCCAGTTTTTGTTGAATGCTTCTCATCTCGGTTGCGTTGACTTGGGAAAAATCATATTAGGATGATGCGGGGAGGCTGCAGTAGCAACGTTCGCAAGGGTTCCCCTGTTCGGCGTTCCGCACGACAGGCAGGACAATCAGCCAAGCCGTACGTTCCACCACCACCTCCACCGCCAGATCCGCCCTCCACCGAGCTAATTATGCGTATGTTCGAGGAACAACGAAACAATGATCTAATGGAAATATTCAGAAGTATCCAAGCAATGGTGGGACAGAATGGAAATCATCCCGCCCCTCACTCTAAGCTATCTGATTTTCAGAGGACTAAGCCTCCCAGTTTCAGTCAGGCCATTGATCCTTTGGATGTAGATGATTGGTTAAGAACTATGGAAAAGAAACTTGAGGTTGCTCGAACTGATGAAGAGGATAAAGTGCCATTTGTAACACATTATCTAGAAGGTGCTGCTGCTATATGGTGGGAAAATGAGAAAGCCATAGGGACTGAGAATGAAGCAATTACCTGGTCAAGATTCAAGGAGCAATTCTGGAAATATCACATCCCTGCGGGAATTATGAAGACTAAGCAGCATGAATTTCTCATGCTCCTTGTCGGTGTCAAAACCGGCGGATCTCGGGTAGGGGGTCCCGAACTGTGCGTCTAGGCGGATGGTAATAGGAGACAAGGGACACGATGTTTTACCCAGGTTCGGGCCCTCTTGATGGAGGTAAAACCCTACGTCCTACTTGATTGATATTGATATTGTGGATGTTTACAAGAGTGGATCTACCACGAGATCAAGGAGGCTAAACCCTAGAAGCTAGCCTATGGTATGATTGTAATGGTTGTTGTTGTGTCCTACAGACTAGAGCCATCCGGTTTATATAGACACCGGAGAGGGCTAGGGTTACATAGAGTCGGCTACAATGGTATGAGATCTACGTATCCGTATCGCCAAGCTTGCCTTCCACGCCAAGGAAAGTCCCATCCGGACACGGGACGAAGTCTTCAATCTTGTATCTTCATAGTCTTGGAGTCCGGTCGATGATGATAGTCCGGCCGATGCTAGTTCGACCGATGATGGTAGTCCGGCTATCCGGACACCCCCTAATCCGGGACTCCCTCAGTAGCCCCCAAACCAGGCTTCAATGACGATAAGTCCAGCATGTGTGTAGTCTTCGGCGTTGCAAGGCGGGTTCTCCTTCAAGTTCTACGTACCTGCCGAATAGTGTCCGGCTTCCTCATCAATGTTGCGTGTCTTGGCTTCCACGCCCAATAATGGCCTTCTTCCACGCGTCGCGCGAATGTGAAAAGCCAGGGTGTCTTTTATGTTTTACCCCCTAGTTGTGTGAATAATCTGCCTATAAGGGAGGCAAGAATCCAGATCCAAATCACCATCTTCCTCCCGCAAATACTCATCGGAGCGCTTTCGACCAAGAATCCATTCCATCATGGACCGTCAATGCGGCTCCTCTTCTCGCGCTCCCAGCCGTTTGCCAGGAGATTGGAGGAGATGCTCTGTTCCGCACAACGAGCTGGTCAAGCTCCAAGCGGGGGGATATCTCCATCCGGCCTTTATGGTTCCGGTTCAAGCTGGGCTGGCCACCTACAAAGGTGGGAAGCAAGCGGAGGTTACCCCAAGTCCCAACAAAGGGGAGCGGGTGTGCTCCGTCCCCTATCTAATAAGGGGGCTCGGATTTCCTGTACATCCATTCCTCTGCGGGCTCCTGGAGTTCTACGGACTCCAGCTTCATCACCTCAAGCCCGCCTCAATCCTGCATATTGCGGGTTACGTAGCTCTTTGCGAGCTATTCCTGGGCGTCGAGCCCCATTTCGCGCTGTGGAAGAGGTTGTTCTGCCTTGTACCCCGCTCTCACGAGGGTTCCATATATCAAGTGGGCGGCGCCGAAATATGGCGCATTGCTGGGACCGGATATCCATCCGGAACCCCTAAGAAGGCGTCCGAAGACCGGCCTTCGGAATGGTTTTATATAGAAGACGCTCCGCTGCCGGACCCTGTTCGGATCGGCCTCCCGGAGTTCAGCAATGCTCCTCTAAAGAAATGCCTTAGTTGGCGTCCGCGGAGCCCCCAACTGGAGGAAGACAAGAGCGTCCATTATTTGATGGGCCGAATAAGGTTACTGGCCCATTCCGGGTTGACCATGATTGGAGTCATGGCAACATGCATTATGCGGGGGGTGCAGCCACTACAATACAGGGGCCACCCCATGTGGGATTTCAACGGGGAGGACGATGCCACCCATCATGGCCGCAAAGGGCCGGATTCGGTCGAAGACCTGGTGATGATCCTGTCCGGCCTGTATAAGGGGGAGAAGGAGGATTTCCTTCGGACGAACCCGTTAAATGGGTTCTCCATGAATAATCCCCGGCCTTGGGTAAGCGAACACTCTGCGTGCCCGACCCATGCTTTTTGAAACTTAAGTTTCTCATGTTGTGTTCTTCTTTCGATGCAGGAGCTGCGCCGGATCGTGGAGGACATGCTAAGTCCAGCTCCGCAACCCGAGGATCCAGCGAGATCCTGGGATCCGGCCTCTGAAGAGGATCCGGACATAAAGGTGGAGCTAATCGACGGGGTGGGCCACTAGCTCAGCATGGACAATGCTTTAGTCGCCATCATGGCCGACTATCCCGGACTATATCCGGCTTCCCAGGTGATTGCGACCGAAGTCTTGACACCATCATTCCTTCCTTGCTTATTTCTGACCATCGTATATGATGGCGCTGTGCAGGAGGCGCCCCTAGGGCGAGAAGCCGAGCCCGCGGTGGCTGACCAACAAAGGCCAGTCCGGACCGGTAGGCAGAAGAGGAGCGCGGCGCGGACTGAAACGTCGCCGCAAAGGTGTAGCTCACAATTCATTATTTAGAGCAACGTTCCTAGGAAGCGTTTGGGTGCTCATGACTTTTGTAGGGAAAAAAGAACCCACCGTACTGCGGGCGTGGAGGTTGCCAATCCAACCTCTACCAGCCAGGCTCCAGCACCTGGTCTGGAGGGGGAGGCGAGCGCAAGGCGCGAGCCGGACGTTCCTCCGACGGAGGACGCCGACAGACTGTCCGCCACCAAGTCTGAGGTGGAGAGTGCCATGAATCACAGGCGCCGCCGGACAGTATTTCGTGACGCGTGCTTCTCCCCCGAGGCGCTGAATGCCTTTAACGCGGGGGACGCGCACCTTCGTGCTGCTCAAGATGGTTTTACCAGAGCCACGGAGCAGTATGTAAAAGTCATACGGGTAAGAGAATTTAATAGTTATATATGCCAGTAGCCCCCGAGACTTAAAGTAGTTATATTAACTGATTTAAGGATCATATGAAACGTAGGATCTTACCGAGAAGAATACCCAACTGTCTCAGGAGCTGCAAGAGTGCAAGGCCCAACTTGAGGCCGCACTCTCTGGCGCAGGAGGAAACACAGGGACCTCTCCTGGTAACGCATTATTTGAGAAAGATAAGTAGCGTTTGGCCTTTGTGCAAGTCTCAAAAATGACGTTGCAGGTGCTGCCGGACAAGATCTGGACAAGCAAGAACTTCTGCGCCAACTAAAGGCCGGCGAGAGGGTGCTGCATAAGGTGCAGCATGAAAGGAACAAGCTCCAGGATGCCCATGCCCAGCTTGGAGAAGAACTGAAAGGCGTTCGGGCCGAGCTGTCGGGCTCCGTTAAGGAGAATCAGCGGCTTCGTCGCGGCATCTATAGTAAGTGCTTGAGCGAACTCCTTTGAAAAGAAGAGTTCGGCGAGGAAGTCAATTTGACAGAATATGTCTGCAGGTATGCTCACAGGTCGCCCTGCGGAGGAGATGCCCATATCAACGGGTGATCAACTTCCCGAATTGTTGCAACTGATCGAACGAGTTCGGCATGCAATGAGCGGTGTCATCCAGGCTTTATGGCCAGCCTTCTCCTTACCCGAGGGTCTTGGGGAGCTTGCGGAGAAGCTTCAGGGAGTGCGGCAGTGCTTCCATTTATGGAAGATTTCGGCCTGCCGCCAAGGTGCCTGGGAGGCCTGGGCCATGGTAAAGACGCGGTACAAGAAGGCGGATCCCAACCACATGGCCGAAGTCGGACCTGTGGGGCCTGATGGGAAGGAGATCCCTGTGAGTTTAGTATACGGCCAAGTAGAGTTGGCCGCTAAATTTTCCCAACAGGACTGTAAATTAGACAACCTGTTAGACGGGATTGAGGAAGAATACAATCAGTCGATTTGACAATGTATTATAAAATGACCTGTAAAATGCCTTCTAGCCAGATTGTAGATCGTTTGTCTTTGCTGACCTTTTCTCTTCGACCTCGGGACCCTAGATTCCGGAGTGTGTCCGAATACCTTCTCGGTTATGAAACAACCGGGGTATGCATGGCGACCAGGCGTAGGGGTCATTAGTGCTTTATCAGACAAGTGCCCAACTAGTTATGTTATATTACATGGGTAGTAAGAAACATCTTCCAGGGAGAATAGTTCCGTTAAGGGTTCCTTTCCCCTGGGGGTGGCATGCCCTAAAGTGCATGTCCGGACTGCGAAAAGAGCAGAAAAACATCTGGGGGCAGATAAATAAGTGGATAAAAAATCATCTTTTAAGTCACCGACCGAATATTCCCTTAAGAACGCTAGCTTTCGGCTTCACCCAGTCTGAGGTACACATCCGGCTGACCTGGCAGTAACAATCACAGAGGTGCTCCCTTTACCTCCTAGCCGAACAATCGGGAACGTAGGGGTAAGCACAGGAGCCAGGCAACCCAGCTTGGCCAAAACTTAAGCCATATCGATCCATATAATGGTGAATAAAAGGTACATGTGGAGGCTTGACACATGTGCTGGGCATGAAGCCCTTATAATTAAGCTTTTGGTAAAGAAGCCCCCAGGTATAATGAGTGCGGATAGCACATCAATTGCGCATGATCGATGCGCAAGTAGGCCTTTTAAGGCTTTGATGAATAGGGTTGAGAAGAAAAAGATAAACAAAAGGCAGCTGAAGTAAAAAAAATTGGACGGGGGGAAAGGGACGAACTCTAAGTCCGGAGCTAGGCATAGAATCTTCAGAGGCGGGCTGCGTTCCATGGGTTCGGCTCGAGTCGGTTATCCGACGCATTTCATAGATGGTACGCTCCGCCGGTCAAGACTTTATTGATGATGAAGGGGACTTCCCATTTGGGCTTGAGCTTGTCCTTTTTCTTGTCCGGCAGGCGTAGAACTAGTTCACCAACGTTGTAAGTCTTGGCCCGTACTTCTCTGCTTTGGTATCTTCGAGCCTGCTGCTGAAAGAATGCGGAACAAGCCTTGGCGACATTGCGTTCTTCCTCCAATGCGTCCAAGCTGTCCTGCCGATCCAACTCGGCTTCTCTTTCTTCGTACATGCGCACTCGAGGTGAGTCATTAATGATGTCGCAGGGCAAAACTGCTTCTGCGCCGTATACCATAAAAAATGGTGTGAATCCGGTAGTACGGTTAGGCGTTGTCCGCAGCCCCCAGAGTACGGAGTCGAGCTCCTCTACCCAGTGCGTGTCAGATTTCATAAGGGACCGCACTAGTCTGGGTTTGATGCCGCTCATTATTAGACCATTTGCTCGTTCCACTTGACCGTTGGTTTGAGGATGATAGACTGAAGCGTAATCGAGCTTGATGCCCATATTTGTGCACCATGATTTAACCTCATCGGCCGTGAAGTTTGTGCCATTATCGGTGATGATGCTGTGGGGGACACCATAACGGTGTACTACCCCGGATATAAAGTCTATCACTGGTCCGGACTCTGCCGGTTTAACTGGCTTGGCCTCTATCCATTTGGTGAATTTATCCACCATGACCAATAGGTACCTTTGCTTGTGGGTTCCCCCTTTAAGTGGTCCAACCATGTCAAGCCCCCAGACCGCGAACGGCCAGGTAATGGGTATAGTTTTGAGGGCGGTGGGTGGCATGTGGCTCTGATTAGCAAAGAGCTGACAACCGACGCATCTTTGGACTAAGTCCTGAGCATCTGCCCGGGCCGTCGGCCAATAAAATCCTGTACGGAATGCCTTTCCTACAAGGGCCCGGGCTGCGGCGTGGTGTCCGCCTAGTCCGGCATGAATTTCAGCCAGAAGGTCTCGCCCTTCCTCTTCGGAGATACACCTTTGAAGGACTCCGGTTGTGCTTTTCTTATAGAGTTCTCCCTCATGGACCTTGTAGGCTTTAGATCGCCGGACTATGCAGCGGGCCTCATTATGGTCTTCGAGGAGTTCCTGCCTAAGCAAGTAGGCTAGGAACGGCTCTGTCCATGGGGCGATTACTGCCATTATGTCGTGAGCTGAGGGTGTTGTTTCCTCGACTGGATCGCCAGTTATGTCAGATTGCTCTGCGGCTGCCTTCGGTTTTTTATTTCCGGACTCCTCTTCCCATAGTACGGATGGCTTGAACAGCCGTTCCAGGAAGATATTTGGAGGGACAGCGTCACGTTTTGCGCTGATGCATGCCAATACGTCGGCCGCTTGGTTATTATCTCTGGCTACGTGGTGGAATTCAAGTCCTTTGAACCGAGCTGACATTTTAAGGACAGCGTTGCGATAGGCTGCCATTTTTGGATCCTTGGCGTCAAAGTCTCCATTTACTTGGGATATTTCGAGGTTTGAGTCCCCGCGCACCTCTAGGCGTTGGATGCCCATGGAGATTGCCATCCAGAGGCCATGTAAGAGGGCCTCGTATTCGGCTGCGTTGTTGGAGTCCGTGTACATTATCTGAAGTACATATTGGACTCTGTCCCCGGTTGGGGACGTTAGTACGATGCCAGCCCCCAATCTGGCCAACATTTTGGAGCCGTCGAAATGCATAATCCAATTGGAGTATGCGCCGTACTCTTTAGGGAGTTCGGCTTCAGTCCACTCAGCGACAAAGTCAGCCAAAACTTGCGACTTTATAGCTCGCCGGGGTTTGTAAGTTATGTCGAATGGTAAGAGCTCAATGGCCCATTTTGCAATCCTGCCCGTTGTGTCGCGGTTATTTATAATGTCATTTAGGGGTACTTCGGAGGCCACTGTTATCGAACATTCTTGAAAGTAGTGTCGGAGCTTCCGGGATGCCATGAACACCGCATAAGCTATCTTTTGATAGTGTGGGTAACGGGACTTGCAGGGGGTTAAAACAGTGGATACGTAGTACACTGGTTTTTGAAGAGGGAATTTATGCCCTTCTGTCTCTCGTTCTACGACGAGCACCGCGCTTACTACTTGATGTGTTGCCGCGATGTATAACAACATAGGTTCGCCCAGGTTGGGCGCAGCCAGGACCGGATTCGTTGCCAATATGGCCTTTATTTCTTCGAGTCCGGCCGTGGCAGCATCCGTCCACTCGAAGTGTTTGGTGTGCCTGAGGAGGCGATAGAGGGGCAATGCCTTTTCTCCTAGGCGGGAGATAAAGCGGCTGAGAGCTGCCACGCATCCAGTCAATTTCTGGATCTGTTTGATGTTTTTTGGAATATCCAGCTATGATAGGGCTCGGATTTTGGCTGGATTTGCTTCAATTCCTCTACCGGATACAATGAAGCCCAAGAGCTTTCCGGCTGGTACGCCGAAAACGCATTTTTCTGGGTTCAGCTTGATGTCATATGCTCGGAGGTTGTCGAATGTGACCCTCAAGTCGTCTACTAGAGTTTCGACGTGTTTGGTTTTGATGACTACATCGTCTACGTATGCCTCTACTGTTTTGCCGATCTGGGTAGCCAGACATGTCTGAATCATGCGCTGATATGTTGCGCCAGCGTTTTTAAGTCCGAAGGGCATCATGTTGAAGCAGAATGGTCCATATGGAGTAATGAACGCCGTTGCGGCTTGATCCGCTTCTGCCATCTTGATTTGATGATAGCCGGAGTATGCGTCCAGGAAGCACAATGAATCGTGCCCTGCAGTGGCATCGATGATTTGGTCGATGCGGGGGAGGGGGAAGGGATCCTTTAGGCAGGCTTTATTTAGGTCTTTGAAATCGATGCATAGGCGCCAGGATATGTCCTTCTTTGGTACCATTACCAGGTTTGCTAGCCAATCCGGATGTTTGATGTCTCTGATGAATCCGGCTTCGAATAGTTTGGCTAGTTCTTCTCCCATTGCCTGTCTTTTGAGTTCGGAAAATCGTCGAAGAGCCTGTTTGACTGGCTTGAACCCTTTTAGGATGTTTAGGCTATGCTCTACCAGCCTGCGAGGGATTCCTGGCATATCTGAAGGATGCCAGGCGAAAATGTCCCAATTTTCCCGAAGGAATTCTCGCAGCGCGGCGTCTACATCAGGGTTCAACTGTGCCCCGATGGAGGCCGTCTTTGTCGGGTCCGTTGGGTGGACCTGGAATTTTATAATTTCGTCTGCTGGTTTAAAGGAGGTGGACTTGGATCTCTTATCGAGTATCACGTCGTCTCTGTGCATCGTAGCGTGCAGCGTGGTGAGTTCCTCTGCCGCTAGGGCTTCGGATAGTGCCTCCAGGGCTAATGCGGCTGTTTTGTTTTCGGCGCGGAGTGCTATGTCCGGATCACTAACGAGAGTGATTATCCTGCCGGGCCCAGGCATTTTGAGCTTCATGTACCCGTAATGGGGTACGGCTTGGAAAATTGTGAACGCCTCTCGTCCTAATATAGCGTGGTATCCGCTGCTGAGCGGGGCCACTTGGAACGTGATTTTTTCGGACCTGTAATTGTCCGGTGAGCCGAACACCACATCGAGTGTGATTTTTCCGGTGCAGCATGCTTCCCGGCTAGGTATTATTCCTATGAAGGTTGTGCTGCTTCGCTCAATGCGGCTCCAGTCTATTTCCATTTTTTGAAGAGTTTCCTCGTAAATGAGGTTCAATCCGCTGCCGCCATCCATGAATAGCTTGGTAAGTCGAAATCCGTCCACTATTGGACTGAGGACCAATGCGGCTGGTGCTCGGGCTGTTCAGAATTTAGGTTCGTTGCTGGTGTTGAAGGTGATGGCCGCGTCGCTCCAAGGATTTGTTGTTGCTACTTGGTAGACTTCGGCAAGGCTGTGGATTGTTCGTTTCCGCATATTGTTTGATGCGAAAGTCTCGAAGACTGTTGATACCGTACCGGTATTGTTGGTGTGGTTTCGCGGGGCCAGAAGCTCCTCGCCACTTTTGGCCACCTGCCGTAATATCCAACATGCACGAAGGCTATGTGTTGGGGTGGCGCCCTTGGTACTGTGAATTGAACAGGGTTTGCTGAGCCATCCCTCCAGTACGGTTCCGTTCCCTTTAAGGGGCTTCTGTTTTTTGGTTCTTGTACCTGGTGCCTGAGTGTAATGCACCCTTTTGTTGCGGACTGGGGCTATGTTCGGGGCCGGATTATCCCAAAACCTATCTTCGGTTTTCTGGAAACTTTCTATGGCACAGTACTTTCGCACTATGGATGCCAAGTCGGCGAAACGTGTGATTTCACGATGGCTGACGGCGTTCAAGATTCCCCTATTCGTGCAATTGTTGCAAAAGATCGAGATTGCGTTTTCCTCTCGGCAGTCCTTTATCCGGTCCATGACCAGGAGGAATCTGGCCCAGTAATGATGTACTGTTTCGGCTGGCTCTTGCCGGATTAGAGATAGATCGCATATATATGGACGGGCGGGCCTAATTGAGTCCGGGGCCCTGCCCATCTCGAGGCTCAAGGGCCGAGAAGTTTCCGAATTTGGAAGCTTGGAAAGTGGAACACTGTCCAACGAGTCCGGTCCGACGCCTGACTTTATGTTCAGTGCTTGATCGGAATCCGCTCCTCCGCGGGAATCTGGCATGGAGGGTTCGGTAGCCCGGACACGACTAGTTTTCAATATGGGAGAAGGATCGTCGCGATGTTCCTCTACCATCATGACGTGGTGGGTAACCTGGGGAGAGTTAATCTCTCTCAGATCGGTTTTAAGCCCGATCCGATTGTAGTCTGTAGCGACTCCCAGGGCGGCGATCCGATCCAAGAGTTTGTTTACAGACGAGAGCTCTGCTGGATCTAACTGCTCGGCGAATTCCGAGTTGATGTGAAGATTGCTCTCGATGACACGAGAGGTCATCGTTGAAGCGGTGGCCGGACAGGCGGTCATAAGAAAACCTCCTAGCCGGATAGTTTGTCCGGCGGCCAAGGCTCCATCGGCGAAGATGCCGTCCTTGAAGACGGGAAGAGGCATCCTTCCTATCGGTGATGGCACAGAGGAACTCTCAATGAAAGCACCAATGTCGGTGTCAAAACCGGCGGATCTTGGGTAGGGGGTCCCGAACTGTGCGTCTAGGCGGATGGTAACAGGAGACAAGGGACACGATGTTTTACCCAGGTTCGGGCCCTCTTGATGGAGGTAAAACCCTATGTCCTGCTTGATTGATATTGATATTGTGGATGTTTACAAGAGTGGATCTACCACGAGATCAAGGAGGCTAAACCCTAGAAGCTAGCCTATGGTATGATTGTAATGGTTGTTGTTGTGTCCTACAGACTAGAGCCATCCGGTTTATATAGACACCGGAGAGGGCTAGGGTTACATAGAGTTGGTTACAATGGTAGGAGATCAACGTATCCGTATCGCCAAGCTTGCCTTCCACGCCAAGGAAAGTCCCATCCGGACACGGGACGAAGTCTTCAATCTTGTATCTTCATAGTCTTGGAGTCCGGTCGATGATGATAGTCCGGCCGATGATAGTTCGGCCGATGATGGTAGTCCGGCTATCCGGACACCCCCTAATCCGGGACTCCCTCACTCCTCCAAGGAAGTCAGTCAGTGGGACAATATTTGCAGAAATTCAATCACCTGTCACGTTACTCTCAATATGACATGGCCACTTAAGAAAGGAAGATGGACAGATTTCTTGGTGGACTAAACCCGTGACTTTGCTATGCCCTCAGTGTGTTCGATTTCCCAGATTTCCAAACCCTGGTGAACAAGGCTTTCATTGCTGAATGGGAACACAAGCTCGTGTCAGTTATTAAGTCTGCCCATAATGATCACAAGCGCAAGTTTGAGTCCAAGAAGGAAATACAACCAGTGCAGAAGGTTCGTACCTGGCAGCCAACTCCAGTGGCATACCAGCCTAGTTGGCAACAAAATGTTAACAAGACCACCACCCAAGTCAAGAATGACATGCTCAACCCAGTTATGGAAAATCGATTGCGCAACAATTCCTTTTACAGTTGCGGACAAACCGGACATTATGCCAAATAGTGTCCCAAGAACAATCGGACCAATGCTATGTTCAAGCCTCAAATCCATTATCTGGAAGCCGCTCCGAGTCAGCACGACGTCACGGGATACGTTCATGACATTTCAGCCGATGAAGCCCAAGAAAATCCCGAAGTCGTCATTGGTATGTTCCCTATTAATAACATACCTGCAATAATTTTATTTGACTATGTGGCTTCCCACTCTTTTATTTCTCGGAGTTTTGTTGCCCAAAACAATTTCCCTTGCTCACTTTTGGGCATGAATATGCTGGTACAAACCCCGGGATCCCTTATCCAAAGCAATCTTGTCTGCTTCAATCTGGAAGTCAGTATCAACGGAATCCGTTTCCCAACGTCTTTGATACTTATTGAGTCTGATAAATTGGATGTTATCTTGGGTATGAATTGGCTGACTCAGTACCAAGTATGCATAAATCGTGCGACATGAGAAGTCAACTTGCCGGACAAGATGGGCAAGCTACCAAGTTTATTGCTCGTAGAAGCATACCCTCCAAGGAAATGGGTTTTACAGCAATAGCAGAAATGGAATTAATTCCGGTGGTCAGTGAGTTTCCTGTTGTATTCCCAGAAGAAGTGCCAGGCATGCCACCTGACCGAGAGCTTGAGTTTGCAATAGAACTTGTGCCCGGAACCACACCAATACACAAGAAATATTATCGAATGTCGTCATCCGAATTGGTGGAGCTAAAGAAACAGCTCGATGAAATGCTCCAAAGAGGATACATCCGCCCCAGTTCCTCGCCATGGGGATCAACCGCAATTTTTGTGGACAAGAAAGATGGCAGCCTTCGTATGTGTGTGGACTACCGACAGTTGAATGATGTCACGATAAAAAAATGCCCTCTACCAATAATTGATGATTTGTTTGATCAGCTCAGTGGAGCCAAGGTATTCTCAAAGATTGATTTGCGGACTGGATATTACCAGCTCAAAATTAAAAAGGAGGATATTCCCAAGACCGCATTCACCACTCGCTACGGTCTCTATGAATATACTGTTATGTCCTTCGGCCTCACCAACGCCCCCACCTTCTTCATGCACATGATGAATAAAGTATTCATGGATTTCCTCGATAAGTTCGTGGTTGTCTTCATCGATGATATACTTATTTACTCAAGAAGTGAAGAAGAGCATAAAGGACACCTCCGCGCAGTGTTACAACGACTCTGTGAGCACCAGTTATACGCCAAATTCGGTAAATGCGAGTTTTGGCTCAAGCAAGTTGGATTCCTCAGGCATGTGCTATCCACTGAAGGTATAGCCGTGGACCCAAGCGAGGTAAAAGATGTGCTCGACTGGTTGCCACCCGCCACCGTATCTCAGATTCGGAATTTTCTTGGATTAGCCGGATACTACTGTCGTTTCATTGAAGTGTTCTCCAAGATTGCTAAGCCCATGACGGAGCTGCTTAAAAAGGATAAGAAGTTTGAATGGACTTCAGACTGTGAGAAAAGTTTCACCGAGTTAAAGAAACGCTCGACAACTGCGCCAGTGTTAACACTTCCAGATATCTACCGCAGCTTTGACGTGTACTGTGACGCTTCCCAGCAAGGACTTGGATGCATGCTTATGCAAGATGGTAAAGTAGTGGCTTATGCCTCACGGCAGCTAGGACCTCACGAAGGAAATTACCCCACTCATGATTTGGAATTGGCCGCGGTAGTCCATGCTTTAAAAATTTGGAGACACTACCTCATTGGAAAAAGGTGCCAAATTTTTACCGATCACAAAAGTCTCAAATATATATTTACTCAACCGGATTTAAATCTCCGTCAACGAAGATGGCTTGAGTTGTTCAAGGATTATGATCTTGGAATAAATTATCATCCGGGTAAGGCCAACATGGTGGCCGATGCACTCAATCGAAAGCCCGTCAGTTTCAATGTCATGTTGGAATCGTTGCCCTCCGAACTTAAAGAAGAGATTGCACAGCTCAACCTGGTCATAGCTGAGGCTGTCCTTGACAATATCCTAACGGTTACCCCTACTCTTGAGGAAGAAATCCATAAGGCCCAGTCAAGCGATGCCGATCTGCAGAAATGCATCAAGTCATCCGATTTCTCGAAGGATCAGTGCGGTACCCTCCGATTCCGGGGAAGGATTTGTGTGCCTAATCAAGCTGACATAAAGCAGAAAATTTTGTCAGAAGCCCATGAATCCTCATATTCAATCCACTCGGGAGGTACAAAAACGTATGAAGACCTTCGACAAATATTCTGGTGGGATGGAATGAAGAAAGACATTTCGTATTTCGTGGCCTGTTGCGACATATGCAACAAAGTTAAGGCAGAACATCAGAAACCAGCCGGACTTCTCCAACCACTGCCCGTGTCACAATGGAAATGGGACGATGTCTGTATGGATTTCATCACAGGACTACCTAGGACCCGGCGAGGCAATAATGCGATATGGGTCATAGTGGATACATTAACCAAGGTATCCCACTTCCTCCCAGTCAAAACCTCATACCGAGCAGATGAACTTGCCCGACTGTATGTATCCAGGATTGTCAGTTTGCATGGAGTTCCCCGAACCATCACTTCTGATTGAGGTTCGCTTTTCACCTCTGCTTTCTGGTCCCGTCTCCGTCAGGCCCTAGGGACAGAGTTAAAATACAGTACTGCTTATCATCCACAGACGGATGGGCAAACAGAAAGAGTAAATCAGATACTCGAAGATATGCTCCGAGCCTGTGTTTTGGCCCAAGGATCCCAATGGAAGACTTCTTGCCGTACGCCGAGTTCTCGTATAACATTGGGTTCCAAACCAGTTTAAAGATGTCACCATATGAAGCCTTGTAAGGCCGTAAGTGACGCACTCCATTAAGTTGGTCTCAAACCGGAGATAGCCGTATTTTCGGAACAGATCTCATGCTGGAAGCCGAAAAGCAAGTCAAGGAGATTCGAGACAGATTACAATTGGCCAAGTCATGACAGAAAAGTTATTACGATACAAAGCACCGGCAGATCAATTTTGAACCCCGAGGACATGTCTACCTTCGAGTCATGCCCATGAAAGGAATAAAAAGGTTCCAAACTCGTGGAAAATTGGCACCCAGGTTTATTGGTCCATTTCCCGTTATGACGCGAGTAGGTGCTGTGGCATATCAATTGGAACTGCCCCCTGAACTATCAGACGTGCACAACGTGTTCCATGTTTCACAGCTGCGATGGTGCATCTCAACACCCGAGAAAAAGACCGATTTGGCAGAGATAGAGCTAGAAAAGGACTTGGCCTACAAAGAGAGGCTAGTGAAAATTTGGAATCAGATGGAAAGGGTCACTTGCAGTAAATCACGAAGGTTTTACAAGGTTCAATAGATGCATCATACCGAGTCAGAATCAACCTGGGAATCAGAAGAATTTCTAAGGGCATGTTATCCAGAATGGTTTTCTCAAGCAACCGAATATCGAGGACGAGATTCATTATATGTGGGGGAGGTTTGTGAGAGCCTGGTTTTTGCCCTCTTTTTTCTTTGCTTGATTTTCAGCTGAGTTGGTTTTGGGTTTGGAGTTTTGAATCCTTTCATTTGGACTTAACCACATGGGTATCCCTTGATTTTCACCCAGGTGCTCCCTCTCCTCCTCAAAGCCATCATTTCACCCCTGGCCAACCCAACAATATTTCTTGGAATATTTTTCTTAAATGAAAAATATTCATTTTGGCCTCCAAAAACCTAGCTATCTCTTTGAGCTCCAAAGCAACCCTAATATTTCTTGCCCCAAAAATCCTGAGAAAAATCCCAAATATTCTGTGGACCCTAGGGCACATTTCTGAGCAAAAATATTTCACCACTCTTTGGAATATTTTGTCTACAGAAAATTAAATCACATCTGGGCTGAACTGGTAGTTTCTACAGCAACTACCTTTTTACTAGCTCCAATGTAGTTGGTTTTCCCTGAGCTTATTTACCTTAGTAAGAGACAGTAAAACCTCAAAGCCCAGCCCTTGAATCCCTATGGTTTGACCATAATGACTCCCCAAAGTTTCTGTCCAGTAACTTAACCTCATCACCATTTTACTTCTACTGCACCTAGAACCAAACCGAGCCATGATAACACCTCAGTTTACTAAGGACTACACGCCAGACATCCTTGTTAGTATGTAGGTGCCCTGATGTCATGGTCCATGCGGTGACCGCGTTCGTCCGAGCATGCTAGCCTGCCAAACGCATGCTCTGCGCGTCGCCAGCGCCTCTGTTGAGCGCGTGCTCTCTGCTTGGCCAGCCAGAGCATGTCCCCCCTTGCCACCATCCTCGTCTCCACCTCCATAACTCCACCCTGCCGCTCGCCGATGCCGAAGCTTGCCGCAGCAAGCATGGGCGCGGTCTGGCCAACGGCACAGTGCGTGCGCACTGTTTTCGTCTCTTTCCCCCTCGATCATGTGCTCGTCCGTGCCCGCGTACAGTGGCTGCGTGACCTCTGTCGCCTTCTCCATCGCTCTCTGGCACCGTTCCTCGCCGGGCGCCGGGGATAGGTGTCCTCCAGCGGAGCCCGAGCCCTCCTTGCCGCCCCGCCTATAAAAGCCCCCCTCCACAGCCTCCTAGAGCATCGCAAACCCACTCTCACCCCTCCTAGAGTCACTAGAAGCCGCAGCCTGGCCGGGAAGGCCACGGGATGCCGTCCCGGAGCCGAGCTCGCCGGCGATCCCCTCTAGATCGTTCCCGCAGCTCCGCCCCCTCCCAAGCCAAGGCGACCCCACTAGGGCCTCCGTCTCTCCTCCATGAAGCCAACGCACCTAGCTAGAGCCCCTGGAGCCGCCCCAAGCCGCCGTCTTCTCCAACTCCGGCAACCCCCGCCCTCTGTCGCTGCTAGAGAGGTCAAATCTGACGTCGTCTGGCCACTGTTAGCCACGCTACGGGTACGGGCAGGTGCGCAATCGTCTTCTCCGTCGATCCCTCCCTCTGGTTCGCCTCCAAGAAGTCTCAAAACTGACATGAGCTCCGGCGAAGCGCCGCGCCTCTCTGTTTCCCTCTCCCCTCCCTCCGGGCTGAAAAGCGGGGCCCGCTAGTCAGCCACTCATTAAGCGCGTGAAGCGGTATGCGTGGTGGCACCCTGGGAGATTATGCCTTTGACGTCACCCCCTCTGTTTATTATTTCAAATTCATTTAAATTCCAGTAGCATTCAAACAGCCACAACTTTTTACCTGAAAGTCCAAATGCATTGATTCATTTTGCATCGTGTTCTGTGTCCAAAAATCTAACAACACCCAAAGGATGGGATTTTTCCTTGCTGTCTGGATTGTCTGGCATTTTTCAGAAGGTTTCTTGATATTTTCTTTTTGTGGTTTTGAATATTTTCTGCAGAACCAGCTTGTCTTGATTATCACCAGGAGCTTTGTGAACCTCACCAGTACTAAGGCAAGCCACAGTAACATTTTCATGGTGCCACTTCAATATTTATGATTTTCATACTTGAACCTATGAATATTGATGCATTTAAATTAGTTATATAATAAATATATTCTGTTATAAGCTTGATGTGTTGGAATACTTGAACTTCAGAATGTTTGAAGTAAATATGGTTGACAAGATAAGGAGAACTTAGTTGCAAGTAATAAAGAAATAATATGGTCATAGAGTTTTCATGAGTAGTTTAAATATTATTTTGCATGATGAATAATGATGAGAATGCTAGAAATGGTTCTGGTGTAAGTAAAGTGGGATTTTAACCAGAATAGTAGCATGTGTTGATGATGGCTCCGTGAGAGCGTGGTTGATGTAGTTGTATGCATGATTATGTGATGCGTATGTTAAGTGATGCATAGTATGGCATTATGAAACCGGTTATTTTTTTCACATTAAGTTGAACCTGATTAATAATTCAACTTGAACATGTTGTTGACTGGGTCGTGGTGCCGCTGAAACGAGTCTTTCCCAGTGCAACCACATTTGCCGGTATGGGGCGGCCTTAATGCGTTTCATTGTCGTGCCTCTGGTCGGTGTCTCCAATTAGGGAAGGTTATCGGCATATTGTACCCTGGCCCGGTAGGCAAGCATAACCTTGTGAGCCCGTAGTTAAGTTAATTTTGGTACCGGGTCCCAGAGTGGATCGTGGCCACGACAGTGGTCGAGGTGTCTGGAGGTAGACACGGGGCCACCCAGGACTAGCCCGTTGGGGTCTGAGTCGGAAGGGCCGGGAGAGTGTCATGACAATGAAATGGTTTCGCCGGAAGACCGTTGGTCCATGGGAATGGGAGTGCGAGGCCATGGGTTCCGTAGTGTGGGTACAGTGTACTAACTTCTGCAGAGTGTTTTTAATCTATTGATAGCCGTGTCCATAGTTATGGACACGCTCGAAAGTAGGGTACACCATGGGTCAACACTTAATAAATATGCACACTAAATTGCACTAAGGCCATCATGTTGAGTTGGCCATGAGTTGGTCGGGTTGTGATCACCGTAAGGATCACGGGCCACGAGTTGGTCGGGTTGTGATCGACGTAAGGATCATGGGCCACAAGTTGGTCGGGTTGTGATCGCCGTAAGGATCACGGGCCACGACTTGGCCGGGTTGTGATCGCCGTAAGGATCACGAGTGTCTTTTGGTATTGTCATGTTTATTGGTCACATCTGGTAAGACAGTCAGGAGAATGAGTACCTGTTGAGCATAATTACAACATGTTGGATATATGGTTGCATTGTTGTTTAATTTGTTAAATATCATGATATTGTCTGTCATCATGTTTATGCTTACTGTGAGCTTGCAAGTACATTCAATGTACTGACCTGGCGTGTCATGCCAGATTTCAGGAAAGTCCCGTTGGAAAGGAGTGCTGTCCGAGTCTAGACCGTGTCCACGTCGGTGTCCTTGTGCTATGGAGTCCCGCTACGACGTTGTTCCAATACCGAGTAGTTGTCATGATCGAGGCCCCCTTTATGTTCACTAAATAATGTACATATTGTTCATCCGCACTGTGTGTGCCGCTTGGCCTCGCTAATTGTTGTAATATGAGCTATGCTCTGCTAGCATGAATAAAGTGGTTGTTTTCTGTACCATGTTGTTGTGTGTTGGTAGAAGACAAGGTCTCTGGGCTGGCAATGCAAGGTAAGCCGGTCGCTCTGAGCCGGGGTGCCACTTATGTAAGGGTATAAACCATAGAGAACTTGGAATACATTAGGTTTAACACCAATATAAATAAATAATGAGTTCATTACAGAACCTTATGTGGTGGTTTTTCTTTCTTTCAGTAACGGAGCTTATGAGATTTCTTGTTGAGTTTTGTGTTGTGAAGTTTTCAAGTTTTGGGTAAAGATTTGATGGACTATGGAATGAGGAGTGGCAAGAGACTAAGCTTGGGGATGCCCATGTCACCCCAAGATATTCAAGAATAGCAAAAAGCCTAAGCTTGGGGATGCCTCGGGAAGGCATCCCCTCTTTCGTCTTCGTTCATTGGTAACTTTACTTGGAGCTATATTTTTATTTGCCACATGATAGGTGTTTTGCTTGGAGCATCGTGTATGATATTAGCCTTTGCTTTTTAGTTTACCATAATCATCCTTGCTGTACACACCTTTTGGGAGAAGTCCACTTGATTAGAATTTATTAGAATACTCTATGTGCTTGACTTATATCTTTTGAGCTAGATTTTTTTGCTCTAGTGCTTCACTTATATATTTTAGAGCACGGCGGTGGATTAATTTTGAAGAAATTGTTGATCTCTCATGCTTCACTTATATTATTTTGAGAGTCTCTTAGAACAGCATGGTATTTGGTATGGTTATAAAATTGGTCCTAGAATGATGGGCATCCAAGTTGGGTATAATAAAAACTATCAAAGAAAGTGAATTGGATGCTATGATCAATTTGATACTTGATAATTGTTTTGAGATATGGAGGTAGTGATATTAGAGTCATGCTAGTTGGGTAATTGTGAATTTAAAGAATACTTGTGTTGAAGTTTGTGATTCCCGTAGCATGCACGTATGGTGAACCGCTTTGTGATGAAGTTGGAGCACAATTTTATTTTTTGATTGTCTTCCTTATGAGTGGCGGTCGGGGAAGAGCGATGGTATTTTCCTACCAATCTATCCCCCTAGGAGCATGCGTGTAGTGCTTGGTTTTTGATTACTTGTAGATTTTTGCAATAAGTATATGAGTTTTTTATGACTAATGTTGAGACCATGGATTATACGCACTCTCACCCTTCCACCATTGCTAGCCTCTCTTGTCCTGCGCAACCTTCTCCGGTACCATACACCCACCATATCCCTTCCGCAAAACAGCCACCATACCTACCTATTATGGCATTTCCATAGCCATTCCAAGATATATTTGTTGGGGAACGTTGCAGAAAATTAAAATTTTTCCTACGGTTTCACCAAGATCCATCTATGAGTTCATCTAAGAAACGAGTCAAGGGAGTGAGTTTGCATCTACATACCACTTGTAGATCGCGTGCGGAAGCGTTCGAGGGAACGGTGATGATGGAGTCGTACTCGACGTGATTCGGATCACCGATGACCAAGTGCCGAATGGACAGCACCTCCGCGTTCAACACACATACGGAACGGACGATGTCTCCTCCGTCTTGATCCAGCAAGGAGGAAGGAGAGGTTGAGGAAGACAGCTCCAATGGAAGCACGATGGCGTGGTGTTGGTGGAGAAGCAGCACTCCGGCAGGGCTTCGCCAAGCTCGTGACGGAGGAGGAGAGGTGTTGGGGAGGGGAGGGGCTGCGCCTTAGGTTGTGTCCTGCAGCCCTCCCCTCACCCCTCTATTTATAGGGGAAGGGGCAAGGGGGGCCGGCCCCTCTAGATGGGATCTAGAGGGGGGCGGCGGCCAGGGAGGGGGGACTTGCCCCCCAAGCAAAGGGGGCGCCCCCTCTAGGGTTCCCCCCCCCCAACCCTAGGTGCATGGGCCCAAGGTGGGGGGCGCGCCCATCCCTCCAGGGGCTGGTGCCCTGCCCCACGCGGCCCATGTGGCCCACCAAGAGGGGTGGCCCCTCCCAGTGGACCCCCGGAACCCTTCCGGTGGCCTCGGTACAATACCGATATGTCACCGAAACTTTCCGGTGTCCGCATGACAACTTCCCATATATAAATCTTTACCTCTAGACCCTTCCGGAACTCCTCGTGACGTCCGGGATCTCATCCGGGACTCCGCACAACATTCGTTAATCACATACAAGTCTTCCTAATAACCCTAGCATCACCGAACCTTAAGTGTGTAGACCCTACGGGTTCGGGAGACACGTAGACATGACCGAGACGGCTCTCTGGTCAATAACCAACAGCGGGATCTGGATACCCATGTTGGCTCCCACATGCTCCTCGATTATGTCATCGAATGAACCACGATGTCGAGGATTCAAGCAACCCCGTATACTATTCCCTTTGTCAATCGGTACGTTACAAGCCCGAGACTCGATCGTCGGTATCCCAATACCTCGTTCAGTCTCGTTACCGGCAAGTCACTTTACTCGTAGCGTAATGCATGATCCCGTGACCAAACACTTGGTCACTTTGAGCTCATTATGATGATGCATTACCGAGTGGGCCCAGAGATACCTCTCCGTCATATGGAGTGACAAATCCCAGTCTCGATCCGTGTCAACCCAACAGACACTTTCGGAGATACCTGTAGTGCACCTTTATAGTCACCCAGTTACGTTGTGATGTTTGGTACACCCAAAGCACTCCTACGGTATCCGGGAGTTACACGATCTCATGGTCTAAGGAAGAGATACTTGACATTGGAAAAGCTCTAGCAAAACGAACTACACGATCTTGTGCTATGCTTAGGATTGGGTCTTGTCCATCACGTCATTCTCCTAATGACGTGATCCCGTTGTCAATGACATCTAATTTCCATAGTCAGGAAACCATGACTATCTGTTGACCAACGAGCTAGTCAACTAGACGCTTACTAGGGACGTATTGTGGTCTATGTATTCACACGTGTATTACGATTTCCGGATAATACAATTATAGCATGAATAAAAGACAATTATCATGAATGAGGAAATATAATAATAATGCTTTTATTATTGCCTCTAGGGCATATTTCCAACAGTCTCCCACTTGCACTAGAGTCAATAATCTAGTTACATTGTGATGAATCGAACACCCATAGAGTTCTGGTGTTGATCATGTTTTGCTCGTGAGAGAGGTTTAGTCAACGGATCTGCTACATTCAGATCCGTATGTACTTTGCAAATATCTATGTCTCCATCTTGAACATTTTCACGGATGGAGTTGAAACGACGCTTGATGTGCCTGGTCTTCTTGTGAAACCTAGGCTCCTTGGCGAGGGCAATAGCTCCAGTGTTGTCACAGAAGAGTTTGATCGGCCCCGACGCATTGGGTATGACTCCTAGGTCGGTGATGAACTCCTTCACCCAAATAGCTTCATGCGTTGCCTCCGAGGCTGCCATGTACTCTGCTTCACATGTAGATCCCGCCACGACGCTCTGCTTGCAGCTGCACCAGCTTACTGCTCCACCATTCAAGATGTACACGTATCCAGTTTGTGACTTAGAGTCATCCAGATCTGTGTCGAAGCTAGCGTCGACGTAACCCTTTACGACGAGCTCTTCATCACCTCCATAAACGAGAAACATGTCCTTTGTCCTTTTCAGGTACTTCAGGATATTCTTGACCGCTGTCCAGTGTTCCTTGCCGGGATTGCTTTGGTACCTTCCTACCAAACTTACGGCAAGGTTTACATCAGGTCTGGTACACAGCATGGCATACATAATAGAACCTATGGCTGAAGCATAGGGGATGACACTCATCTCTTCTTTATCTTTTGCCGTGGTCGGGCATTGAGCCGAGCTCAATCTCACACCTTGCAATACAGGCAAGAACCCCTTCTTGGACTGATCCATTTTGAACTTCTTCAAAATCTTATCAAGGTATGTGCTTTGTGAAAGACCTATGAGGCGTCTCGATCTATCTCTATAGATCTTGATGCCTAATATATAAGCAGCTTCTCCAAGGTCCTTCATTGAAAAACACTTATTCAAGTAGGCATTAATGCTGTCCAAAAGTTATATATGATTTCCCATCAAAAGTATGTCATCTACATATAATATGAGAAATGCTACAGAGCTCCCACTCACTTTCTTGTAAACGCAGGCTTCTCCGTAAGTCTGCATAAACCCAAACGCTTTGATCATCTCATCAAAACGAATGTTCCAACTCCGAGATGCTTGCACCAGCCCATAAATGGATCGCTGGAGCTTGCATACTTTGTTAGCATTCTTAGGATCGACAAAACCCTCCGGCTACATCATATACAGTTCTTCCTTAAGATGTCCGTTAAGGAATGCCGTTTTGACGTCCATTTTCCATATCTCATAATCATAGTATGCGGCAATTGCTAACATGATTCGGACGGACTTCAGCTTCACTACGGGAGAGAATGTCTCGTCGTAGTCAATCCCTTGAACTTGTCGATAACCCTTAGCGACAAGTCGAGCTTTATAGACGGTAATTTTACCATCCGCGTCCGTCTTCTTCTTAAAGATCCATTTGTTTTCTATGGCTCGCCGTTCATCGGGAAAGTCTGTCAAAGTCCGTACTTTGTTTTCATACATGGATTCTATCTCGGATTTCATGGCTTCAAGCCATTTGTTGGAATCTGGGCCCGCCATCGCTTCTTCATAGTTCGAAGGTTCACCGTTGTCTAACAACATGATTTCCAGGACAGGGTTGCCGTACCACTCTGGTGCGGAACGTGTCCTTGTGGACCTACGAAGTTCAGTAGCAACTTGATCCGAAGTACCTTGATCATCATTATTTTCCTCTTCAGTTGGTGTAGGCATCACAGGAACATTTTCCTGAGCTGCACTACTATCCCGTTCAAGAGGTAGTACTTCATCAAGTTCTACTTTCCTCCCACTTAACTCTTTCGAGAGAAACTCTTTTTCTAGAAAGGATCCGTTCTTGGCAACAAAGATCTTGCCCTCGGATCTTAAGTAGAAGGTATACCCAATGGTTTCTTTAGGGTATCCTATGCAGACGCATTTTTCCGACTTGGGTTCGAGCTTTTCAGGTTGAAGTTTCTTGACATAAGCATCACATCCCCAAACTTTTAGAAACGACAGCTTAGGTTTCCTCCCAAACCATAATTTATACGGTGTCGTCTCAACGGATTTAGACGGTGCCCTATTTAAAGTGAATGTAGCTGTCTCTAGAGCGTATCCCCAAAATGATAGCGGTAAATCGGTAAGAGACATCATAGATTGCACCATATCCAATAGGGTGCGATTACGATGTTCGGACACACCGTTACGTTGAGGTGTTCCACGCGGTGTGAGCTGTGAAACGATTCCACATTTTCTTAAGTGTGTACCAAATTCGTGACTTAAATATTCTCCTCCACGATCCGATCGTAAGAACTTTATCTTTCGGTCACGTTGATTCTCTACTTCATTCTGAAATTCCTTGAACTTTTCAAAGGTCTCAGACTTGTGTCTTATCAAGTAGACATACCCATATCTACTCAAGTCATCAGTGAGAGTGAGAACATAACGATATCCTCCGCGAGCCTCAACGCTCATTGGACCGCACACATCGATATGTATGATTTCCAACAAGTTGGTTGCTCGCTCCATTCTTCCGGAGAACGGGGTCACTACAAGAAATATGTCAACTTGTGACCACCACTATTGGTCACTGAAAGGTCACAAATTTCCATTTACGACCATTTTGTGACCAAAAACAGAAGGTCAAAAGCTGGCCGTCGTAAACTTACTATAGCGACCTTTCTTCTGGAATGGTCAAAGACGTTTACGACCAAAATATTCCTACTGTGGCGTTTTGGTCAATAGCAACCTCCCCAAGCCACGTAGGCATCCAGCGTGGCAAGCTGATGTGGCACAAGATTCAGCCCGGTCCAATTCAGTTTTCTACATGGGCCGAGCCCATTAATTCAGCCTTTCTATATTTTTTTGTGTCAATTTTTGGTCGATTTCATGGGCCTAGCCCAACGTTGTAGCCTTTTTTACTGTTGGCCCGTGGCCTTTTATTATTTATTGCATTTCTATTTTCAGCCATTATATATTCAGGCTGGTCCCACTAGTCAAATGGGTCCCACTTGTCATGATCATCTCTCAAATTTGTCCCACATGTTAGAAATGTACAAATTTGACAGATTATTTTCATAAGTGGACCCATTGGTCAAGTTTCCATTTCACAAGTTTTCAGATCACATACATAATCAAAAAGAACACATAAATTTCATCAAATATACCACTAAATAAATCTATTACAATCTTTACAACACATATATGCTACAATATGCTACTCTTTACTAAGTAGAACTTCACGGCTTCACACTTGCTTCACACTTCACACTTGAGCATCTGTAAAAGAGGAACAGCCACAAATTTAAATCTCAATTGCAGTATAGGCCATATGCAGAAGCAGTTCAAAGTCGAAACAACATCAATTAAAAACACGCGCACAGAAACATAGGAGTCAAAATGCAGTATAGGACCAGGACAAGGAAACTCCTGTTATCAAATCAACACACAGCTTGTAGCAAAACAGCAATAGAATACATTATAACGAGAGTAAGCTTGAATCAAACAGCACAGAAACATGTGTATATCTCATGTGAGCATCATGCTGTGGTTTTATTAAACAATGATACAGCAACAGAATACAATATCTTCAATGCAAATTATGGTACTTGTAGCAAAACTGCATAAGCTTTGAATTTTCAAAGAATAAGTTTGAAAGAAAGTATAGCAGTGCGTAAGCTCAGGTTACCTGGGTTGTCGACCAGAGGTGCCTTCCACTTTGCCCTTGTTGTTCAGGTTCTTGATATTCTGAATACACAGAAATCTCAGCTCAGAACTTGTAATACACATCGCTGCTTGTCTAAGCAAATAGACTACCTAGTCATATTGCCATGAGATAGTTCATGGTGTACCTTTTGTTTCCATGGCCCCTTGAACTGGTTTGGAATGGTTGGAGTTGTCCATTTCCCATCTTATACAATCTTCACCTTCAAATAGAACAAATATATGTCAAACATAGATGAGCAGAAAATACCAACTAATCAACGAAAAAACTAACATGCAGATAGTACTCAAACAAATCAAAGAGGAAGGAAACAAGACATCTGCTTTGCTAGCTAGGAGTGGGTAAACTGAAACATGAGCATGTTGGCCTAATGTTGTCGTAACAGCCGGATGGGATGAAGCGTCGTTCTAAATAAAAGGAAAGGCGGCGGAGAGGCTAGTGCATCGTCCGATGCGCCTGCCTGCCTCGGAGATGAAGGCAAGACTAGCGGAATTTGGCTGCCATCAATTAGTTGAGCCATAAGATTGGTTAGTCTAGTAAGCATATTAATGTTTGAATGATTCAGCATTGATAAGGTTTTTACAACAAACATGTTGGCATCATGAGGCTGGCACATGCCGGATCCAGACAGAGACAAGCAACAAGACCCCCACCCACTACTAAGAAGGAGAGCATCTAACAGAACTGCGAGAGATGAAGCAAGCAAGGGGAGGCCAGCAATTCAGTTTGCCAGGAGCAGTAACAGGTTGGATAAGAATTGGGAGGCCGACAATTTCAGTCAATGGCAACAGAAAAGCTGCAGCAGGCTCTCCGTGAAAAACAAAGAGGCCAGCTCTGTATCTGTTGTTGTTCACAACTTCACACAGATTATATGCACAACATGTCAACTTATCCGAAGAAAGCAACAGATTATTTGGGACCAAAGCAATGTCTGCATTCTATAGTAGTACAAATTAAGCAAAGACACCATAGCAGAATGGAAGCTCCAAACTGCTGTTGCACAAATTTGAAGAGATGAACACGTACAGAGCATATGCATCCATTCTACTGTACTACAAAATGAACCAAAGACAAGATGCATTCAAGAAGCATTCATCCATAGCAGGACAGAAGCAAGACAAATTGTTGCTCCACACAGTCAGTCGCTGTCAGCTACTGCTCCATACAAGACGCCAAAGACAAGTTAGCAACGGCCAGTTCATCGCGCATGAAACAAAAGCACTCCCTCGGAACAGCGCATATGCAGAGTGCGGGGAAACAGAGTAAGCCGTATGCAGAAATGAAAGAACAGTAAGCAATCTAACAACATTATTATCTTTCCAGAAATGAAAGTAGCATCAGCAGAAGATTAACTGAAATGACACTCCAGAAGATAAACTGAAATTACAAGGAACTACTCTCTGCTTTGACAACAGAAGGTATACTCACACATTTATATTATATTGTTGGTACAGGAAATATGCCATAAAGCATATAAGCATACACACAAGATACTTAGGCTACTAATCGACTTCCAAAGCTATTTACAAATAAGCAAGGCCTCATTCCCACTATAGAAATCATCAAAGGTGGATGGTTTATCTGTGCTCGCATAAAATTCTTTTCAGACTTGTATCCATAAGACAAAGCAGTAGTAATTCAGTTTGCAACACTATAGATTGCTCTGAAAGTGGACCACAAACTATACATAATTAGGACAACCGGCAAACAAATGAAGAACTACAACGTTTGTAACAGCAAAGTTAGGAGCAGAAATGCGTAATGTTATCGGTTGTAACAGCAAAGTTAGGAGCATATAAGCAAACAGGTGCCAACCCAAGTTTCTACTGGTAAAGCAAGCATCACCAATGCAATGTGTAATGTTATCGGAGGAGGGGCCGAATGCGCATACTTCTCTGTGAGGTTGGGATCGCCAAAAGGGATGGAATCGTTGGAGTAGCCCGACACCGCGTTGGCCTTCATCTTCTTGGCCACCTTCTCGGCCTGCAGAAGTAGCACCATCGACAAACAAGTTAGCAATAGAAACCCTAGGCACGGCGCAGGAAGGCAGCTGAGCGGAAACCCCCACCTTCTTCTGCGCCTTCTTGAACATGTACTCCAGGATCTGCTCCTCGGTGACGCCCTCACGCTTGGCGCTCCCGCTCTGCCTCCTTCGGCGGTCCCCGGAGTCGGAGCCGGAGCCGGACGCCTGCGAATCGCTCGCACCGCTGGAGGAGGAGGAGGAGGAGGAGGACGGGGCGGCCTTGCGGCGGCTCCTGCGGCGGTGGCGGCTCCGGCCCTGGCGGGGCGAGCCACCGGAGTCGGAGTCCGAGTCCGAGTCGGACGGCGACCGCCGCCGCCGCCGCCGCGACGAGCTCCGGCTGCCCTCGGCATCGCGCTCCTTCCTAGGCATGTCGGCTATGGGAGGGAAAGGCGGCTGGTCGTGGAGATTTGGCGTGCCGATGGAGCCGAGCCGATGGCGTGCCGATGGCGTCGCGCTCCTTCCTAGGCTGGCGGTTGGGTCGATCCAGAGATCCAGAGAGGAGGAGAGGAGGAGGAGTCGTGGGTTGGAGGGTTGGAGGGGATCGATCCATATGGATCTCACCGGACAGAGGGCGCCAGAGGTGGTGGCAGATTGGAGGGGATCGATCCATATGGATCTCGCCGGACAGAGGGCGCCGGAGGTGGTGGCGGACAGAGGGCGCCGGAGGTGGCGGCGGCCAGGGAGGAGTGGAGTGCTAGGGTTCGAGAGAGAGAGAGAGGAGGGCACGAGGGGTTGGGTGCGGTTGGGTGCGTGGGAGGGAGTGCGGGTTGTGGGTTGGGCGACGTGGGTGAGACAGGCGGGCCGTTGGATCAGGAGCATCCGACGGTGATTAGGCATGATCCGCGTGAGATGCTCCTGGACCAATCAGAACGTAGTATATCAGTACTACACTTTTTGACCATCTAAATTGGTCGTAATCGACTAAAAGTAAGGTGCTAAATCATATTGGCTATTTTATGATCTGAAAAATAAAAATAAAAATAAAATACCTTCTCATGTTTCATCAAATTTGACCTTACTTTTCAGGAATAATGACAAATCGAAATAAGACAAATATCTTTTAAAAGAGTTAGGAGAAATTAGTTTTTTAAAATCATTTTCCAATTTTAAAGTGTCCAAAATGAGTTTTTTTGTGAAGGACATACTATATATTTGTTGTAAAATTTTACCAAATCAATTTTCTAAAATAATAGGCCATATATAATGCACAACTGCCAAATAGTTGAGTGTCCAAAGCTTTTATCCACCTCTCGTGAAAAAGACAAATATCCGCCGATTCAGCTGGAAGCGGGTCAAATTTGAACTGTAGCTACCTTGTAGTTTCCTCTTTATTTTTTCCAAAAATCATTTCTAGGTAAATAAGTATATATTTAATCATAGAAACACCAAAAAAATTCCAAGATTCAACCACTAGCTAGGAACAGTCAAGCCCGCCGTTTTGACCGCATTTTGAAACGGGCATAAAAAATTCAAAAAAAATCAAAAAATTGAAAAACCTTCGCATTGTGTCATTATATATGACCAAGTCTCCAGGAAAAATAATAAACTTGTAATATGGAAATTATTTTAAAAAAGTGTTCTCAGAAATGAGCTATCATGCGTGAAGATTCATGGCTTTCAAGCCAAATGATCAATCTTATGGCCACATTCATGGCATAGTTTGTTCAGATGATCTCATATTGTGCACAAGGGTGCATATTGGAATTCCAAACAATGTTGCCTAAGGGAGTTTTCACTTTCTTTGCACGAAAAAACCATTTTTCATTTTCCGAGTGCCCAAAAGGAGGTTTTTTGTGAAGGAACTACCGAATAATTGTTGCAAAATTGTACCAAATCAATTTTCTAAAATACTAGGACATATTTAATGCACAATTGACAAAATGGTTGGGTGCAAAAAGTTTTGATCCACCTCTCGTGGAAAAGACAAATTTCCACCGGTTCAGCTGGAAACGGGTCAAATTTGAACTGAAGCTGCCTCATAGTTTGCTATTTATTTTTTCCAAAAATCATTTCCAGGTACATAAGTATCTATTTAATCAGAGAAACACCAAAAAATTCCAAGATTCAAGCACTAGCTAGGAAAAATAATAAACTTGTAATACGGAAATTATTTTAAAAAAGTGTTCTCAGAAATGAGCTATCATGCGTGAAGATTCATGGCTTTCAAGCCAAATGATCAATCTTATGGCCACATTCATGGCATAGTTTGTTCAAATGATCTCATATTGTGCACAAGGGTACATCTTGGAATTCCAAACAATGTTACCTAAGGAAGTTTTCATTTTTTTTGCACGGAAATTTCATTTTTCATTTTCTGAGTGCCCAAAAGGAGGTTTTTTTGTGAAGGAACTACCAAATAATTGTTGCAAAAATGGACCAAATCAATTTTATAAAATACTAGGACATATTTAATGCACTATTGACAAAATGGTTGGGTGAAAAAAGTTTTGATCCACCTCTGGTGAAAAAGACAAATTGTCGTCGATTCAATTGGAAGCGGGTCAAATTTGAACTGCAGCTGCCTCATAGTTTGCTATTTATTTTTTCCAAAAATAATTTCTAGGTACATAAGTATCTATTTAATTATAGAAACATCAAAAGTTTTCCAAGATTCAACCACTAGCATGGAACGGTCAAGCCCGCCGTTTTGACGGCATTTTGAAACGAGCATAAAAAATTCAAAAAAAATCAAAAAATTGGAAAACCTTCGCATTGTGTCATTATATGTGACCAAGTTTCCAGTAAAAATAATAAACTTGTAATATGGTAATTATTTTAAAAAAGTGTTCTCAGAAATGAGCTATCAAGTGTGAAGATTCATGGCTTTCAAGCCAAATGATCAATCTTATGGCCACATTCATGACATAGTTTGTTCAAATGATCTCATATTGTGCACAAGGGTGCATATTGGAATGGCAAACAATGTTGCCTAAGGAAGTTTTTATTTTCTTTGAACGAAAAAACCATTTTCCATTTTTCGAGTGCCCAAAAGGAGGTTTTTTTGTGAAGGACCTCCAAAATAATGGTTGCAAAATTGGACCAAATCATTTTTCTAAAATACTAGGACATATTTAATGCACAATTGACAAAATGGTTGGGTGTAAAAAGTTTTGATCCACCTCTCGTGAAAAAGACAAATTTTCGCCGATTCAGCTGGAAGCGGGTCAAATTTGAACTGCAGATGCCTCATTGTTTGCTATTTATTTTATCCAAAAATCCTTTCTAGTTACATAAGTACCTATTTAATCATAAATACATGGTATGGTGGCGATACGTCGAGGTTTGGGCGGTGGCCGAGGCCCCCAACTCTAGAGCGTGTAAACTCGCATGCCCGCCGCATGGTCACCGCATGACCATGGCATTGCCATGTGTTCTGGGCGGTCTAGGCATGTCTAGTGGGTTGGGCACTCCCCAAGTAGGTGGTAGGAAGAAAATTACAACATAAGATTCTCACGAGGAGACCGATCGATGCTCAAACATGAATTAGCAGCCAAGTGTTTGATTAGCGGTACGGGAAATGTACATGGCTAATGGGCGTGAGTTTTGGCTGAGGATGATCAGTTACTAAGAAGACCGTCTTCACAAGTTTTCAGCTCAAAAGGAGGAGCCTAGGTGGTACTTGCTTTGCAAGCTACCACACTGGACATAAATACGAATGTTGAAGCTCAGCTCAAAATAATGAATGGATTGAGCTGGCATTTGGTGGAGGATGGTTATTTGGGCATAGGAAAGCACTGTAGAAAATGGATACTATTTGGAGATGCCAAAGTGGTACTTCCTTCACAAACTGTTGTTTTGAACAGAATAGGAAAATGAATATTTTTGAATTATTTTTGAACTAGGCAAGGAAGGTTTTTACATATTTGACAAAGATATTGCCCAAAGAATTTATGAGATTTTTTGGGGAATTTTGGGAATTACATAAATATAGGTTGCTTCACAACCTAGGGCAAAACTGCCACATGGACATGACACATAGGCAAAACTGATGAGGTGGCGCCTAGTCATAGCAACCCACCACAATTTACAAGGCTATGACCATCTATATTGGTCGTTAACAACTAGAAGTAAGGCAGCGGACTAGCGTTGTTTGCTTTATGACCATTTCATGTAAGGAAATTATGACCTTTCTGACCAAAATGGTCGCAATGGTTTAGGGTTTGGAGCCCCTCGAATAGCTTTTGACCAATTGGTCTCAAATGGTCATAAATCTATGACCAATTCTTCCAGGGTCACTGACAGAAGGTCATAAGTTGACATATTTCTTGTAGTGGGTCTCGGTCATTTTGCCCATGAGGCATGGTTCGCATGTGTCAAATGATTCATAACTGAGAGACTCTAAAAGTCCATCAGCATGGAGCTTCTTCATGCGCTTGACACCAATGTGACCAAGGCGGCAATGCCACAAGTATGTGGGACTATCGTTATCAACTTTACATCTTTTGGTATTCACGCTATGAATATGTGTAACATTACGTTCGAGATTCATTAAGAATAAACCATTGACCATCGGGGCATGACCATAAAACATATCTCTCATATAAATAGAACAACCGTTATTCTCGGATTTAAATGAGTAGCCATCTCATATTAAACGAGATCCAGATACAATGTTCATGCTAAAACTTGGCACTAAATAACAATTATTGAGGTTTAAAACTAATCCCGTTGGTAAATGTAGAGGTAGCGTGCCAACGGCGATCACATCGACCGTGGAACCATTTCCGACGTGCATCGTCACCTCGTCCTTCGCCAGTCTCCGCTTATTTCGCCGCTCCTGCTGTGAGTTACAAATGTGAGCAACGACACCGGTATCAAATACCCAGGAGTTACTACGAGTACTGGTAAGGTACACATCAATTACATGTATATCAAATATACCTTTAGTGTTGCCGGCCTTCTTGTCCGCTAAGTATTTGGGGAAGTTCCGCTTCCAGTGACCCTTCCCCTTGCAATAAAAGCACTCAGTTTCAGGCTTGGGTCCATTCTTTGACTTCTTCCCGGCAACTGGCTTACCGGGCGCGGAAACATCTTTGCCATCTTTCTTGAAGTTCTTCTTACCCTTGCCCTTCTTGAACTTAGTGGTCTTATTAACCATCAACACTTGGTGTTCTTTCTTGATTTCAACCTCTGCTGACTTCAGCATTGAAAATACTTCAGGAATGGTCTTCACCATCCCCTGCATATTGTACTTCATCACAAAGCTCTTGTAGCTTGGTGGGAGCGACTGAAGGATTCTGTCAATGACTACCTCATCCGGGAGGTTAATGTCCAGCTGGGACAGGCGGTTGTGCAACCCAGACATTTTGAGTATATGCTCATTGACAGAACTATTTTCCTCCATCTTACAACTATAGAACTTGTCGGAGACTTCATATCTCTTGACCCGGGCATGAGCTTGGAAAACTAGTTTCAGCTCCTCGAACATCTCATATGCTCCGTGTTGCTCAAAATGCTTTTGGAGCCCCGGTTCTAAGCTGTAAAGCATGCCGCACTGAACGAGGGAGTAATCATCAGCGCGAGACTGCCAAGCATTCATAATGTCTTGGTTCTCTGGGACGGGTGCATCACCTAGCGGTCCTTCTAGGACATATTGTTTCCTGGTAGCTATGAGGATGATCCTCAGGTTCCGGACCCAGTCCGTATAGTTGCTGCCATCATCTTTCAGCTTGGTTTTCTCTAGGAACGCGTTGAAGTTCATGTTGACATGAGCGGCGGCCATTTGATCTACAAGACATATTTGCAAAGGTTTTAGACTAAGTTCATGATAATTAAGTTCATCTTATCAAATTATTATAATGAACTCCCACTCAGATTAGACATCCCTCTAGTCATCTAAGTGTTACACGATCCGAGTCGACTAGGCCGTGTCCGATCATCACGTGAGACGGACTAGTCATCGTCGGTGAACATCTCCATGTTGATCGTATCTTCCATACGACTCGTGTTCGACCTTTCGGTCTCTGTGTTCCGAGGCCATGTCTGTACATGCTAGGCTCGTCAACTTAACCCTAAGTGTTTTGCATGTGTAAATCTGTCTTACACCCGTTGTATGTGAACGTAAGGATCTATCACACCCGATCATCACGTGGTGCTTCGAAACGACGAACTTTAGCAACGGTGCACAGTTAGGGGAGAACACTTCTTGAAATTGTTGTAAGGGATCATCTTATTTACTACCGTCGTTCTAAGTAAACAAGATGCATAAAAACATACTCCCTCTGTAAACTAATATAAGAGTGTTTAGATCACTATTTTAGTATTCTAAACGCTCTTATATTAGTTTACGGAGGGAGTAATAAACGTCACATGCAATTATATAGTAGTGACATGATATGTCCAATGTCATATAGCTCCTTCGATCTCCATCTTCGGGGCTCCATGATCATCTTCGTCACCGGCATGACACCATGATCTCCATCATCATGATCTCCATCATTGTGTCTTCATGAAGTTGTCACGCCAACGACTACTTCTACTTCTATGGATAACGCGTTTAGCAATAAAGTAAAGTAATTTGCATGGCGTTCTTCAATGACACGCAGGTCATACAAAAAATAAAGACAAGTCCTATGGCTCCTGCCGGTTGTCATACTCATCGACATGCAAGTCGTGATTCCTATTACAAGAACATGATCTCATACATCACAATATATCATTCATCATTCATCACAACTTCGGGCCATATCACATCACATGACAATTGCTGCAAAAACAAGTTAGACGTCCTCTAATTGTTGTTGCATCTTTTACGTGGCTGCAATTGGGTTCTAGCAAGAACGTTTTCTCACCTACGAATAACCACAACGTGATTTTGTAAACTTCTATTTACCCTTCATAAGGACCCTTTTCATCGAATCCACTCCACCTAAAGTGGGAGAGACAGACACCCGCCAGCCACCTTATGCAACTAGTGCATGTCAGTCGGTGGAACCGGTCTCACGTAAGCGTACATGTAAGGTTGGTCCGGGCCGCTTCATCCCACAATACCGCTGAAGCAAGATAAGGCTAGTAGCGGCAAGCAAGTTGACAAGATCTACGCCCACAACAAAATTGTGTTCTACTCGTGCAATAGAGAACTACGCATAGACCTAGCTCATGACGCCACTGTTGGGGAACGTTGCAGAAAATTAAAAATTTTCCTACGGTTTCACCAAGATCCATCTATGAGTTCATCTAAGCAACGAGTCAAGGGAGTGAGTTTGCATCTACATACCACTTGTAGATCGCGTGCGGAAGCGTTCGAGGGAACGGTGATGATGGAGTCGTACTTGACGTGATTCGGATCACCGATGACCAAGTGCCGAACGGACAGCACCTCCGCGTTCAACACACGTACGGAACGGACGACGTCTCCTTCGTCTTGATCCAGCAAGGAGGAAGGAGAGGTTGAGGAAGACAGCTCCAAGGGCAGCACGACGGCATGGTGTTGGTGGAGAAGCAGCACTCCGGCAGGGCTTCGCCAAGCTCGTGACGGAGGAGGAGAGGTGTTGGGGAGGGGAGGGGCTGCGCCTTAGGTTGTGTCCTGCAGCCCTCCCCTCACCCCTCTATTTATAGGGGAAGGGGCAAGGGGGGCCGGCCCCTCTAGATGGGATCTAGAGGGGGGGAGGCGGCCAGGGAGGGGGGACTTGCCCCCCAAGCAAAGGGGGCGCCCCCTCTAGGGTTCCCCCCCCAACCCAAGGCGCATGGGCCCAAGGTGGGGGGCGCCCAGCCCTCCAGGGGCTGGTGCCCTGCCCCACGCGGCCCATGTGGCCCACCAAGAGGGGTGGCCCCTCCCGGTGGACCCCCGGAACCCTTCTGGTGGCCCCGGTACAATACCGATATGTCACCGAAACTTTCCGGTGTCCGCATGACAACTTCCCATATATAAATCTTTACCTCCGGACCCTTACGGAACTCCTCGTGACGTCCGGGATCTCATCCGGGACTCCGAACAACATTCGGTAATCACATACAAGTCTTCCTAATAACCCTAGCGTCACCGAACCTTAAGTGTGTAGACCCTACAGGTTCGGGAGACACGCAGACATGACCGAGACGTCTCTCCGGTCAATAACCAACAACGGGATCTAGATACCCATGTTGGCTCCCACATGCTCCTCGATGATGTCATCGGATGAACCACGATGTCGAGGATTCAAGCAACCCCGTATACTATTCCCTTTGTCAATCGGTACGTTACAAGCCCGAGACTCGATCGTCGGTATCCCAATACCTCGTTCAGTCTCGTTACCGGCAAGTCACTTTACTCGTACCATAATGCATGATCCCGTGACCAAACACTTGGTCACTTTGAGCTCATTATGATGATGCATTACCGAGTGGGCCCAGAGATACCTCTCCGTCATACGGAGTGACAAATCCCAGTCTCGATCCGTGTCAACCCAACAGACACTTTCAGAGATACCTGTAGTGCACCTTTATAGTCACCCAGTTACGTTGTGATGTTTGGTACACCCAAAGCACTCCTACGGTATCCGGGAGTTACACGATCTCATGGTCTAAGGAAGAGATACTTGACATTGGAAAAGCTCTAGCAAAACGAACTACACGATCTTGTGCTATGCTTAGGATTGGGTCTTGTCCATCACATCATTCTCCTAATGACGTGATCCCGTTGTCAATGACATCTAATGTCCATAGTCAGGAAACCATGACTATCTGTTGACCAACGAGCTAGTCAACTAGAGGCTTACTAGGGACGTATTGTGGTCTATGTATTCACACGTGTATTACGATTTCCGGATAATACAATTATAGCATGAATAAAAGACAATTATCATGAACGAGGAAATATAATAATAATGCTTTTATTATTGCCTCTAGGGCATATTTCCAACAATATTGCCATGCAACTTTTCACCGTTCCATTTATTATGACAGGCATCATCATTTTCATATTGCTCTTTGCATGATCATGTAGTTGACATCGTATTTGTGGCAAAGCCACCTTCATAATTTTTCATACATGTCACTCTTGATTCACTTCATATCCCGGTACACTACCGGAGCCATCTATATAGAGTCATATCTTGTTCTAAGTATCGAGTTGTAATCTTGAGCTGTAAATAAATAAAAGTGTGATGATCTTCATTATTAGAGCATTGTCTCAGTAAGGAAAGGATGATGAAGATTATAATTCCCCCACAAGTCGGGATGAGACTTCTGACTTTATAAAAATCAAAGTGGCCAAGGAAGCCCATGAAAAAAAAGGCCAAAGAAGCCCTCCAAAAAGAAAAAAAAGAAAAAAAGAAAAAAAGGAAAAATAATAATAATGAGAGAACAAGAGAGAAGGGACAATGCTACTATCTCTTTTTCCACACTTGTGCTTCAAAATAGCACCATGATCTTCATGATAGAGAGTCTCCTATGTTGTCACTTTCATATACTAGAGGGAATTTTTCATTATAGAACTTGGCTTGTATATTCCAATGATGTGCTTCCTTAAAATGTCGTAGGTCTTCGTGAGCAAGTAAGTTGGATGCACACCCACTTAGTTTCTTTTGTTGAGCTTTCATATAATTATAGCTCTAGTGCATCCGTTGCATGGAAATCCTTGCTCACTCACATTGATATCTATTAATGGGCATCTCCATAGCCCGTTGATACGCCTAGTTGATGTGAGACTACTCCTTTTTGTCTTCTCCACAACCAGCCTTCTATTCCACATATAGTGATATGTCCATGGCTCACGCTCATGTATTTCATGAAAATTGAATAAGTTTGAGATTACTAAAGTATGAAAAAATTTCTTGGCTTGTCATCGGGGTTGTGCATGATTAAATACTTTGTGTGATGAAGATAGAGCAACAGCCAGACTATATGATTTTGTAGGGATAACTTTCTTTAGCCATGCTATTTTGAGAAGACATGATTGATTTATTAGTATGCTTGAAGTATTACTCTTTCTTATGTCAATATGAACTTTTATTTTGAATCATTTGGATCTGAACATTCATGCCACAATAAAGAAAATACATTGAGAATTATTCTAGGTAGCATTCCACATCAAAAATTCTATTTTTATCATTTACCTACTCGAGGACCAGCAGGAATTAAGCTTGGGGAGGCTTGATATGTCTCCAACGTATCTATAATTTTTTATTGTTCCATGCTATTATATTACGTGTTTTGGATGTTTATGGGCTTTACTTTACCCTTTTATATCATTTTTGGGACTAACCTACTAACCGGATGCCCAAACCGTATTACTGTTTTTTTGCCTATTTCTGTGTTTCGAAGAAAAGGAATATCAAACGGAGTCCAAACGGAATGAAACCTTAGGGAGCGTGATTTTTGGAACGAATGTGATCCAAAGGACTTGGAGTGCAAGTCAAGAAGCTCCCGAGGCGGCCCCGAGGGTGGAGGGCGCCCCCCTACTAGGCGCGCCCCCTATCTCGTGGGCCCCTTGGGCGTCCACCGACGTACTTCTTCCTCCTATATATACCAACGTACCCCGAAAACATTAGGGGCGACCATGAAAAGCTATTTCCACCACCATAACCTTCTGTATCCGCGAGATCCCATCCTGGATCCTTCACCGGTGCTCCGCCGGAGGGGGAATCGACCATGGAGGGCTTCTACATCAAGACCATAGCCTCTCCGATGAGTTGTGAGTAGTTTACCACAGACCTTCGGGTCCATAGTTATTAGCTAGATGGCATCTTCTCTCTTGGAATCTCAAGACCATGTTCTCCACGATCTTCTTGGAGATCTATTCGATGTAACTCTTTTTGCGGTGTGTTTGTCGAGATCCGATGAATTGTGGGTTTATGATCAAGTTTATCTATGAGAAATATTTGAATCTCCTCTGAATTATTTTATGTATGATTAAGTTATCTTTGCAAGTCTCTTCGAATTATCGGTTTCGTTTGGCCTACTAGATTGATCTTTCTTGCCATGGGAGAAGTGCTTAGCTTTGGTTCAATCTTGCGGTGTCCTTTCCCAGTGACAGCAGGGGCAGCAACGCAAGTATTGTATTATTGCGATCGAGGATAAAAAGATGGGGTTTATATCATATTGCATGAGTTTATCCCTCCACATCATGTCATCTTTCTTAAGGTGTTACCCTGTTCTTATGAACTTAATACTATAGATGCATGTTGGATAGCGGTCGATGTGTGGAGTAATAGTAGTAGATGCAGACAGGAGTCAGTGTGCTTGTCACGGAGGTGATGCCTATATACATGATCATGCCTAGATAATCTCATAATTATTCGTTTTTCTATCAATTGCTCGACAGTTCACCCACCGTCATACTTATGCTATCTTGAAAGAAGCCACTAGTGAAACCTATGGCCCCCGGGTCTATCTCTTATCATATAAGCTTTCAATCTACTTTTATTCGCATCTTTACTTTTCCAATCTATATTATAAAATACCAAAAATATATTTATCTTATCATACTATCTCAATCAAATATCACTTTCGCAAGTGGCGGTGAAGGGATTGACAACCCCTTTATTGTGTTGGTTGCGAGTTCTTTGTTTGTTTGTGTAGGTGCGCGGGACTTGTGAGGAGCCTCCTACTGGATTGATACCTTGGTTCTCAAAAACTGAGGGAAATACTTACGCTACTGTGCTGCATCACCCTTTCCTCTTCAAGGAAAACCAACGCAAGCTCAAGACGTAGCAGCCGTCAATCTACACAAGATCCAGATGGATGCAATGCACTTGAAGATTAGAAAGATCAGAAAATATGCCATTGATAAAGAGGCTTGGTATCGTTATGATGTTAGATCAATTGTTACCTTAGTTGCAATTCTGATTATATTTGTTGTTGCATTTAAATGTTTTACATAGTTGTATGTTAGTTTCAATGTATGTTTTAATTAGATGCCCCAAATAGTTGTATGTTATTTTATGAGAACTATGTATGAATTTATGTATTTATTTTTGCCGTAATAATATTTGATCACTACAGTATTTTGGTTTTAACATGATGATGAACTTGTATTAATTTGGTCATGTCTCTATCTATGATGTTCTGTAATGGTTTTTATATACTTAATTATATAATGCAGATGAACCGGCAATGGATGTACGGTGACCGATGCACTTTTAAGTACATTAAGGGCCTGCATAATTTTATCAATGTGGCTAAGGCAAACACTCAAAATGGTTTTATGTATTGTCCATGTGTTGTAGCGACTAGACCTCAAACAGTCCAGTCTCTGTGCATCAGTGTTATCTCTGGATCGGTAATGCTGACATGCCCAATACTTGAGGATTTATAACAGAGTTGCAATCACACACTTATTACATCGAATATCTCGAAAGAGAACTTATTACAATAATATGGCTTAAGGCCATCTAAAAATGATAATAGCGGAAGGCTTGGAAGATAAAGTGAGTCCATCAACTCCAATGTCATAGCTGAGTGAACGACAACGACCTATGGCACCTTATTCGTTGTCTGAAAAGTCTGCAACATAATATGTTGCAGCTTGAAACGGGTCAGCACATGGAATATGCTGGCAAAGTAACACATAGAGTAATGAACAGATATATGCTATCACTATATGCATATATTTGGCTGGTGGTAAGCTCTATGGTTACAGTTTTGCATAAAGCCAATTTTTCCCTACAACAAAGGAATACATTTTTTAACTATCATGGTGGTTGTTAAACATTGAGAAGGTTCCTCCAACTCAATCCCAATTAAGCATCATCAATTACCCAACAAAATTAATTTAGAGTGATGAGATCAACATGATAATCCAAGAACCAGATACTCAAGATGTCCATAACCGGGGACACGGCTAACCATGATTAGTTTGTACACTCTGCAGAGGTTTGCGCACTTTTCCCCATAATACTCGATCTCCTCCGTTGAATTTATTGAACTTCATGATGTTTGAGAAATGGATGACCGAGACACAGTCTTTCAGAAACATTTACTCTTTACTCTGGGTAGACAGTACCACCTACATCCCCTACATCTGCTAGTCTACCACTGAAAGAGGTCACACAACATACTCAACTATGCTAGAGCTCATAATAGCTTGTGGCTGCACACGGAAGTTTCTAGCATGAATAATCTTATGATCCCTTTGAGCCTGGGTGGCGGGCCGTAGGATGATCACATGGGTACTCCGGGATATCCTAGGACAACATTGGATTCTACAGGTGCCCGCAACCAACCCACCCAGATATGTATTTAAGTAGCCACATTAAGTTAACCATTAATTAACAATACTCACATCTGTCATGGATACACTCACCCAATCCACGTCTACGAGCATAGCATAGCAATCCCAAGCATAATGTAGAAGTAACTCCCAAAGGTTTGATAATAAAGAGGGCAATAGGTTCTACCTCATCATCTACTTCCCAAACCCACATGTTATTCAAATACTAACCATGCAATGTTTGAGGGTTGAAACTAATGCATAAAAACTGGGTAATAAAGGGATATAATCAAAGTGTTACTTGCCTTGCTGATGATCTGCAAAACCTAGAGACTCGTAGTAGCACGCTTCGCACTCTGGGAATTCTATCGCAAAAAAAAACATAACATACATGAGTATTCAACTAATGCACGGGTAAAACTCAAATAATAAGATCTAACTAAAAAGTTCAACTGAACAACTCCGGTTTGCAAAAAGAATCAAATCAAACGGAGAAACGAAACTCAACTACGACAGAAACAAGATCCGATTACTAATCTGGACTAAAGTCAACTTTGACAGTATCAAAATCTTTTTCAAGTTGGCTAAACATAAAGAAGGCTTCGAGACAAAGATCTAGGCGCTTGTTTCACCTGATTCCGATAAACGAGCGAAAAGATATACTAGAACGAAGATTAGGGCAAAGATCTCGATCGAAAATAATCATGGAAAAACCATGTGAAAAGAAAAACAGACGAACAGGCTAACGAACGAACGTTCGCTGTCTGTGCTAAACGGATGAACAACGTTCATTAAAATGGACATACAGATGAACGTCCTCTAATTAACTAAACCGAAAAAAACCGAACTAATCTAACAGAAAAACCAGATCAAGGGTTTTAAAAAAAACGATCGGTTTTAAAAAAACCGAACGACTGCGGCGGCGGCTTATACCTTCGGCGAGGTCGGTGGCGGTGGCGGCGAGATTGAGGCGGCGGCGGGCGGCTCCAGCGGTGAGCCTCCGGCGTGGTGGCGGCGGCGTGCTGCGCCGCGGGCGGCGGCGGCTTGGGTTTCGGGCGGGGTGGGCTGGCGTCTCGGGCCCGGTTAGCTCGGTAACTTTTTTTAATATAAATCCTGACATATAAAATTTAATAAAAGAAATACTAAACCGACTCCAAAAATCCTGAAATAAATTTTCACTGTCCGTTAACAATATGGTGGACAAAGTGAACATTTATTTGGGCCTCTAATGCAATTTTGAAAGACGCATTTTTTTCCTAATTCAAATAAAATAGCAATAAAACTCCAAATAGAATTCTTATTTGATTTTAGTATTTTTCCTCCAATATTTCTTTATTTTGGAGAAGTCATTTTATCCCCTCTCTTTTATTTTTGTATTAGAAATATTTCGAGAGAAAAATGATTAAAACCAAATGATCCTCCTTTCAAAATTTGAGAAAACTCAAATATGAATATAATAAAATCCCCAACTCTCTCCGTGGGTCCTTGAATTGCTTAGAATTTCTAGGATCAACCAAAAAGCAATAAAATATGATATGCAATGATGATCTACGTATAACATTCCAAATTTGAAAATTTGGGACGTTACAAACCTACCCCCCTTAAGATGATTCTCGCCCTCGAGATTCGGGTTGGCTAGAGAATAGGTGTGGGTGGTCCTTCCGTAGGTCTTCCTCTCATTCCCAGGTGGCTTCCTCCTCAGTATGGTGGCTCCACTAAACTTTGCAAAAGTTGATAACTTGGCTGCATGTGACTTTGCTGGCAAACTCGAGAATCTTCACTGGTTTCTCCTCGTAGGTCAAATTACTATCCAACTGAATAACTTCCAGTGGCACTGTATCTCTCGGTGGAATATCGGCCATCTCTGCGTGGCACTTTTTCAACTGGGAAACGTGAAACACGTCGTGAACTCCTGACAATCATTCAGGAAATTCTAGCTTCTAAGCAACTTCTCCCCATACGCTCCAATACTTTGTAGGGTCCCACAAAACGTGGTGCTAACTTTCCCTTAACTCCAAAATGCTTAACTCCTCGAAGTGGGGACACACGCAGATATACTCTGTCTCCGACTTTGTAAACTATCTCCTTGCGTTTAGAATCCTCATAACTCTTCTGCCTGGACTGGGCTACTTTGAGTCTGTCACGAATTAACTTAACCTTCTCTTCCGACTCCTTAATTAAGTCTGGTCCAAACAATTGACGGTCTCCAACTTCATCCCACAACAACGGTGTCCTGCACCTCCTTCCGTACAAGGCTTCGAAAGGAGCCATCTTCAAACCGACTTCATAACTGTTGTTGTAAGAGAATTCTGCCTACGGCAAATTGTCATCCCAACTAGATCCATAATCTGGCGCACAAGCTCTCAACATGTCCTCCAGAATCTGATTGACTCTCTCGGTCTGTCCATCTGTCTATGGATGAAAGGTTGTACTGAACTCTAGCCTGGTACCCAAAGTCTCATGCAACTGCTTCCAGAACTTTGAGGTAAACTGGGTTCCTCTATCTCATACAATGGTCCTCGGAACTCCATGCAAACATACGACCCTGGTCATGTATATCTTTGCCAACTTTGGACTCATATAAAGTGGTCTTCATTGGGATGAAATGAGCTACCTTCGTCAATCGATCGACTACAACCTATATTGAGTCATAGCCTGAACGAGTCCTGGGCAATCCCGTAATAAAATCCATGCCAAGCTTGTCCCACTTCCATTCGGGTATCAGCAACGGCTGTAACAAACCTGCTGGCTTTTGATGCTCTGCCTTCACTCTCTGACATACATCACATACGGTTACATACTCCACAATATGCTTCTTCATTCCTGTCCACCAGAAACTTTTCCTTCAAATCGAAATACATCTTAGTGTTTCCGAGGTGAACCGAATATGGTGAATCATGAGCCTCCTGCAGAATCAACTTCCTGATCTCGGGGTCATTTGGCACATATACGCGATCCTCAAACCATAAGGTATCGTGCTCATCCTCACGGAATCCTTTGGCCTTTCCTCTGCTCATCCTTTCCTTTATTTCAGCAATCTCCTTGGCTGTCTTCTAAGCTTCCCTGATCTTATCCATCAAAGTGGAATGAATTTCCAATGCGGCTACATAACCTCTCCGAACTATTTCCAAACATAGCTCACGAAGATCCTCTGCTAACTCCTTGGGTAAATCTCCGATTATGAGCGTATTGACATAACTCTTGTGATCCGTGTATACCTCCACTACAAAAAAAGACACATCCGTGACATTTTGGGCTAAACAAAATTTTTTCTATCATACTTATGACACTTCTATGATGATAATTGTGACAAAACCCGGTATCATCATAGATGTGGTGGGCTCCTACTTCTATGACAAAAAATCATTTCAGAAAATGGGCTTTTAGTCCTGGGCGGGCCGGAGACTCAGCTGCATGACATTCTTTGGGCCGTCCATGACGGAAAAACCATGGTAGAAGCGACGGCGAGGAAAATTTCGGGGAGTTCCCGTTTACGGTGGGTGGTCGGGGGCCAAGCGATGCACATTTCTCTCGTACATGTACGTGCGTCTGTGCGAGGCATTGGCTCTAACTGAACCCGAGCGAGGCGTTGGGATCTAACTGAACCCGAGTGATTCCACTTCAGGCTACGTGTTACTGAACCCGAGCGATTGATCGATGGCTGTTAACTGAACCCGATCGAGAGATTCCTTCGCTACTGCTGCTAACTGAAGCCGATCGATGCTTCCTCTGGATGAACAGTGAGCGTTGCGGGGGGGGGGGGGTGGATGAATAGTAAGCGGTGGGGGTGGATGAATAGGACCCCGTGGCATTGCCTCTGGATGAACAGGCGCCCAATCGATCGAGCCGGTTGGGGATGGATGAACAGGACCTCATGGAGGGCTGGATGAACAGTAGTCGGTGGAGGGGTGGATGAATAGTAGCCCGTGGAGGGGTGGTTGAACAGGAGCCCGTGGAGAGGGGTGGTTGAACTGTAGCCGGTGGAATAGTGCATGGTGGAGGCTGGATGAATAGGAGCCCGTGGATGAACAGTCGCGGGTGGAGGCTGGAGGAGGTCGATGGTGGATGAACAGTAGCTCGTGGAGGCTGGAGGAGGTCGACGGTGGAGATGAACAATATCCCGTGGAGTCCTGTTTTGCGGTACGCCACACCCCTTCCGATGAACAGGACCCCTGTTTCGACCATAGCGCTCCAACACAAGTCCGTTTCGTCCATTTTGCGGTTCGCCACACCCCTCCCGATCAACAGGACCCCCGTTTTGACCGTAGGAGGTTCGTTTCCTCCCTTTTGCGGTACGCCAGACCCCTCCCGATGAACATGATCCCATTTCGAACGTGGTCGGTCGAACACAAGGCCGTTTCCTCCGTTCTGCGGTATGCTAGGCCCGGTATGCTAGGCCTCGTTTCCATCGCCTGTTCCGTCCAAGCCCTCCCGATGAACACGACGACGCATTCCGTTCCGACCCAGCCGGTTGGCTCCCCATGAACACAAGGACGACGCTGTTTCTCTATTCCGACCCAGCCATGTACACGAGCCCTAGCCGTACGTATGTGTGAGTAGGCATTCGAGACCTCGCCCGTATGTACGTACGTGGCCATATTTCATTTTTTGCACCCTGGCCATTGTACGTACGTGTACATGCTACGTGCGCGCCTCTACTGAGACACGTGCGTGCCTCTACATCAACCAGCATATATGTACGTACACGTTCGTGACCAGAATGACAACGGTACGTACGCTTCGACCAGGTGGGTCCCGACTATCAGGCATTTCCTTCCACCATGCAAATTAATGATTGAAATCAAAGGAAGGATATCCGCGCGGATGACTTACAAGGGATGATAAGGCACGAGAATCGCCTCCTTGTCCTTATTGGCGAGCATGAAACTCACAACCTATTCCCTCGCGTATTGACGGTGCTTTGTGCATACTCCCAAGAAGGCTTCGTGCATGTAGTACGGGTGAGCAACACAAATATAAGGTATCTGCTCAAGCCCAATGTGTAGTTCATGTGCAAGGCATAAAGGCGAACAAACGTAAAATCAAGCTTCTTCACGTGAAACGTGTCGAATATGTAATCGAACCGAAGGAAGAACTTATCCGCGGGGAAGCAGTCGACGTACGACAATTTCCGTGGAACTTTAACCACGTAGAGTGGGTATCCTGGAACTTTTGAGGCGATGAGGCCTTTCTCTATCCGCAGCACATCGTCATGAAGTCTCCTTAGATCGCTGTATCTGGCCCCTAGCGCTCTTGCAGGTAGGATTGTTTGACCGCGGATATGCCATTTATCCGCATCGAGGATATCTATACGGTCCTGAAGTCGAGGTTGCTGAGGCGGATGGATCATAGAATTAGCTTTTTTTGCCTTTCCTCGCTCTCTTCCTAAACTTCTTTACTACCGGAAGGTCGTCCATAATACGTTCAGCCTCCGGAGACGGCAATTCAGGCACCGACTCATGACGCTCAAACCCTGAGTAGGCACCAGTATAGACATACTATTGAGTGCCATCATCATCCTCATCCTCATCCATGGCGACGTCATTAGCGACTAATGGAGCCTCTTCCTTACCCCATGCGCTATCACCCAACCCGACAACTGACGCTAATTGGGTAGGTGGGGTGTTGATGTTCATATATACCTCGGTGCTGCGTGCTCGTGGGTGTGCTCTCGGCCGCCTCCAGACGAAGTAGAATATTTGGCCACAAGAGGACCCACCCATTGCAACAATCACCAAGCCACCATGGGGTCTCGTCGTCATCCCCCACTAGTATCAGAGGAGGCAAATTCTCATGGCCTGGTTTGACACTGGCCACGGAAACCTTGAAAACATTCGGGGGATAGGCCGGCTGTGGAAAAATGGTTCCTTCGGCTCCATTATCGTCGCCTTCCCCTAATTGTTGCTAGCCACGTCGTCGCAATCACCAGAACCCTGTCCTTCATCGTTGCTAGCCATGTTTCCTACGATTAAATCTAGTCAATTAATTCTAGACCAAATAAAATGAATAATGACATAAAAAAGGCCTATTATTTTGCAGGAACGTTGACTCCTTCCCGGTGCAGCAAATCCCGGGCACTCGATATGTCCTAGTTTGTAGCACAAGTCATGCTGAAATTCACGGAAAATTTCGGCATGACCTTTGCTAAAAAGTGGACAAATCGAGAATCTGAAATTTGCCAGAACGGAAATTAATCAACATTCAGGCAAAACATAGGGCACTCAGCTTCATTCCCTGGAAACAATGTTCAAGTATCCCTCTTCGACACCGCAACACATATCCAAATATACACGAGCAACCATATGTCCAAATTTCACAAGCTAATTCAAAAACAAAGTGTAGAAGAAAATTCATTTAACTACTAATAGAACAAAATTCAGTTAACTTTAGTGCTCTATAATGATGAAAGGAAAAAAATAGTTAACTACTAATTTCATTCATTTAGGTTATTCATTTAACTTCACCTAATTAACCTACTGTACCACTACTACTAGCAGCACTACTAACCTAATTAACCTAGCAAATATCTACTACCCTAACTGAAAAATATCTAATTAACATCTACTAGTACCAGTACTGCCCTAACCTAATTAACATCTACTAGTATCACTATATACTACAAGAAGCATCTACCCTAGTTTAACCCTACTTCCCTAACTAACTTTTGCTGTAAACCAAATTTTTTGCTCTAAACTAATTTTTGCTCTAACATCTACTACTTAACATCCTTTGCTCTAAACTAATTTTTTTGCTATAAACTAACTTTTGCTCTACTAATTTTTTCTCTAAAATGTAGAGAGAGAGGAGTGGAGGGGAGGGGTGGGGGACTTACAGAGAGGGGAGAGACGGTGACGGGGAGGTGCTTGGCGATAGAGGAAGGGTCGGAGGGTGGGCTCGGGCATGGGCAACGGCGATCCTGGGTGGGCTCGGGCGGCGGTGAGGTGGAGGACGGCGATGGTGAGTTCTAGGGTGGCGGCGGTGAGGCTGAGGGCGGCCTCAGGCGGCGGCGCTGAGGATGACGGCGGCCTCGGGGGGAGAGGGTGAGGTTGTGGGCATCCATGCCGGCAGGAGACATCGGCGAAGTGGGGTGACGGCGAATTGGGGAGACGGCGGCGAGGGCGAGGGATTTGGGGAAGAAGTGGTTGCCGGCGGGACCGTTGTTTAAGTGAAACGTAGCGGTAGGGCGTTCCTGGAAACGCGCTATAGCTAAGTTAGCTACAGCGTGTTTCCTGAAAAGCGCTACTGCTATTCCTTTCTCCTTTTTTCCCTTTTTCATTTATTTTTCTTTAAATTTTATTTTATTTTTCCTTTCTCCTTTTTCTATTTCTTTCATTTTCATTTACTTTTCTACTCGTTTTTCATTTTATTTTATTTTCATTAGCAGTAGCGCCTTACACATAAACGCGATGCTACAACAAAATTAGCGGCAGCGCTGTTTCTAAAAGAGTGCTACTACTATGTGTAGCCGATCGGCTTAGTGGTGGGAATTTTTGTAGTAGCGCTTTTACAGAGGCACACGCTACTGCTATATATGTTTCTGCAGCGCGGTTTTTTCGACCGCACTACTGCTATCTAGCAGCAGCGCCCTTTTTTAACATGTGCTACTGCTAAAGTTCTGTGTATAGGCTTTTCCCTAGTAGTGCATCTTTGAAGAGAGTAGGCCAATAAAAATCGGATTGCAATACCTTATCTGTTCCTGTTCATGCTCGGGTACACAATGTCTAATAACACCATCTACTCCTTCTTTATAAACGTGTGGGTCATCCCAGAAGTAATATCTTAAATCATAGAAGAACTTTTTCTTGTGCTGATATGTAAAACTAGGTGGTATGAATTTATCAACAATGTAATTAGCATAATCAGCATACCATGGAGAAGTACGAGAAGCACTTATGACAGCTAATTGTTCATCAGGAAAGCTATCATTACTAGGTAGTGGGTGATCAAGAACATTCTCTAACCTAGACAAGTTGTCTGCAACGGGGTTCTCAGCTCCGTTTCTATCAATAATATGTAAATCAAATTCTTGTAGCAAGAGAACCCACCTAATTAAGTCTTGGTTTAGCATCTTTCTTTTCCATAAGATATTTAATAGCAGCATGATCTGTGTGAATAGTTACTTTAGAATCAACAATATAAGTTCTGAACTTATCACAAGCAAATACAACTGCTAAAAATTCTTTTTTAGTAGTAGCATAATTTCTCTGAGCACTGTCTAGAGTTTTACTAGCATATTGAATAACATTTAGTTTCTTATCAACTCTTTGTCCGAGAACAACACCTACAGTATAATCGCTAGCATCACACATAATTTCAAAGGGTAAATTCCAATCAGGTGGCTGAACAATAGGTGCAGAAACCAAAGCTTTCTTAACTATTTCAAATGCTTCTACACAATCATCATCGAAGACAAAAGGAATATCTTTTTTAATAGATTAGTCAGAGGCCTAGAGATTTTAGAAAAGTCCTTGATGAACCTCCTATAAAAACCATCATGACCAAGGAAACTTCTTATACCTTTGATGTCCTTGGGACATGGCATCTTTTCAATGGCATCAAATTTAGCTTTATCAACTTCAATACCTCTTTCAGAAATTTTATGCCCCAAGACAATGCCTTCATTAACTATAAAGTGGCACTTCTCCCAGTTCAAAACAAGACTAGTATCTTTGCATCTCTGCAAAACTCGTTCAAGGTTGCTCAAGCAATCATCAAAAGAGGACCCATAAACGGATAAATCATCCATGAATACCTCACAAATCTTTTCCCAAAAGTCAGAAAATATAGCCGCCATCATGCATCTTTGAAAAGTAGTAGGTGCATTACATAAACCAAAAGGCATATGTCTATAAGCAAAAGTACCGAATGGGCAAGAAAAAGTGGTCTTTTCTTGATCATCCGCTGACACAGGTATTTCAAAGAAACCAGAATAACCATCTAGAAAGCAAAAATGTGTATGTTTGGATAGTCTTTCTAGCATTTGATCGATAAAAGGTAAAGGGTAATGATCTTTTTAGTAGCTTTATTTAATTTGCGGAAATCATTTACCATCCTATAACCTGTAATAATTCTTTGCGGGATCAATTCATCTTTATCATTAGGAACTACAGTAATACCTCCCTTCTTAGGGACACAATGGATAGGACTCACCCACTTGCTATCAGCAACGGGATAAATTATATCTACCTCTAGGAGCTTTAGTATTTCCTTTCTTACCACTTCCTTCATCTTAGGATTTAACCGTTGTTGATGATCAATAACTGGTTTGGCGTCTTCTTCCAACTTAATTTTGTGTTGGTATAGAGTGGGACTAATGTCCTTAAGATCATCAAGAGTATATCCAATAGCAGCATGGTGCTTCTTCAGAGTTTTCAACAATCTTTCCTCTTCCTGCTCTGAAAGGTTAGCACTGATAATAATAGGATATATCTTCTTTTCATCAAGATAAGCATATTTAAGAGTATCAGGTAATGGTTTAAGTTCAAACACGGGATCACCCTTGGGTGATGGAAGATCCCCTAGGATTTCAACATGTAAGTTGTGTTTCAAAATAGGACCCTGTTTAATGAATACTTCATCTATTTCCCTTCTTTCATTCATGAACATATCATTTCCATGATCTAGCAAATATTGTTCTAAAGGATCAGTAGGAGGCACAACAATAGAAGCAAGACCAATAATTTCATCCTTACTAGACAGTTCTTTATCATGTGGTTGTCTATGAAATTTAGCAAAATTAAACTCATGAGTCATATCATCCAAGCCAATCGTGACATCTTTTTGGCAATCAATTCTAGCAATAATAGTATTTAAGAAGGGTCTACCAAATATAATGGGACAAAAGTTATCTTGTGGGGAACCAAGAATGAGAAAATCAGAAGGGTATTTAGCTTTCCCACACAAGACTTCAACATCTCTAACAATCCCAATTGGTGAAATAGTATCTCTGTTGGCAAGCTTAATTGTAACATCAATATCTTCTATCTCAGCAGGTGCAATATCAAGCATAATTTCTTGATATAAGGAAATATGTATTGCACTAGCACTAGCACGCATATCACATACGCCATGATAACAATGATCTCCTATTTTAACAAAAATAACATGCATGCCTACAACAGGTCTATGTTTCTTAGCATCCGGTTTAGCAATTCTAGCAGCTTCATCACAGAAATAAATAACATGTCCATCAATATTATCAGCCAAGAGATCTTTAACCACAACAATATTAGGTTCAACTTGAATTTTCTCAGGAGGTTTATATTTCCTAATATTACTTTTATTGACCATAGTTGAAGTTTTAGCATGATCCTTCATCCTACGAGTGGTCACGGGCTTGGAGCGGCTGGATGCATCGACTGAGAAACACCTCCAGTAAATCCATGCCAGTTACACCCTGACGGACCAACTAGACTACCCTCTCGACCAACATATCTGTCTCTACTTTCTCCGCTGGGTCACGGTCAGTGAATAAGGTTGCTGGGCTCGATCTAGGAAAAAAGGAGGAAGACCGATAGACTGACCGGGGGTCGCAATATCCTGGAAATAGAATCAGGTCGACTACCAGCCCCTGACCGACTCGGGAAGTGTCATGGTAGGAAAAGTGCTCCTCTTCCTCATCTGGATCCCTAGACCCCTGTGTCGGTGTCAAAACCGACGGATCTCGGGTAGGGGGTTCCGAACTGTACGTCTAAGGCTAATGGTAACAGGAGGCTGGGGACACAATGTTTACCCAGGTTCGGGCCCTCTCGATGGAGGCAATACCCTACTTCCTACTTGATTGATCTTGATGATATGAGTATTACAAGAGTTGATCTACCACGAAGTCGTAGAGGCTAAACGCTAGAAGCTAGCCTATGATTATGATTGTTGTTGTCCTACGGACTAAACCCTCCGGTTTATATAGATACCGGAGGGGGCTAGGGTTACACATAGTCGGTTACAGAGAAGGAGATCTAACATCCGAATCGCCAAGCTTGCCTTCCACGCAAAGAAGAATCCCATCCGGACACGGGACAGAGTCTTCAATCTTGTATATTCATCGTCCAACAGTCCGGCCAAAGTATATAGTCCGGCTGTCCGGATACCCCCTAATCCAGGACTCCCTCAGTAGCCCCTGAACCAGGCTTCAATGACGATGAGTCCGGCATGCAGATTATCTTCGACATTGCAAGGCAGGTTCCATCTCCGAATACTCCAAGATAAATTCCGAACACGAGGATCGTGTTCGGCTCTGCAAAATAATTTCCACATACCACCATAGAGAGCACAGTTTTTCATGAATCGAATTTGCTGATGATTTTTCGTAACTTGATATCACACTGTTTCTCAACCAGCTGTTGCGCATATTGTGAGGCATTTTTCTAGGCACATCTTGTCGAAGCACAGATCATGTCCCCTTATCACGGGGTTCTCATCAATACGGTCGTGGGTAACCCAACCGTACCATCAATCGCGGTGAGTGGGGAACGAGCAGGTTCTACTAGGCAAGCGGGGAGGCATAAAGTTTTTATTGCCTCTATAAAGAGATAAGGCCTCCTCTTTTTCACCCACGCCTTCTTCTCCTTCTGCTCGTCCATTCCCTTTCGCTCGAGCCCCAGCGCCCAAGCGTTCGTCTTCTCCACCAAAAGAGGTTCTCCGAAAATGTCTGGATCCAGAGCAGGAGGCAAATGGATGGCCTCTACCGTCCAGGACAAGGATATCAAAAAGCTTTGGGAGGCCGGGTACCTGGCAGAAAATCGGCCATTGTCTTTCGACGGCGAGACAGATCATCCCCATTCCGGAGCCCCATGAGAGGGTTGTATTCCTCCCTCATTTTGTCCGCAGGCTCGGGTTTCCCCTTCAACCATTTGTTCGCGGCATCATGTATTATTACGGGATTGATTTTCATGATCCATTCCCTAATTCCTTCCTCAGCATCTTGACGTTTATCGTCGCGTGCGAGGCCTTTCTCCGTATTTCGCCACACTTCAGCTTATGGCTCAAGATTTTCAATGTGAAGCCTAAGGTGGTGAACAGCGAGCGCGCCGAGTGCGGAGGCGCCATGGTGAGCAAGATGCCCAAGGTCACATGGCCGATAGGCACTTTCAATGATTCCGTCAAGGAGTGGCAGCAGTAGTGGTTCTACATCACTGAGCCGCGCGGCAAAAAGTGGGCCGCTGCACCCGAATTCCAATCCGGAGCCCCCCTACGGCTTACGTCCAGGCCCAAGAAGGGCCTGGACTGGTCCTCGTTTGACGAACTGTCGGTGCTCCAGGTGCGCGTCATGGGTATGGTAGACAAGGACATCAAGCTTGTCAATGTAGTCCAGGTGATGTTAGTTCGCCTGGTTCTTCCTTGTCAACACCGGGCCTGCAATTTGTGGGAGTACGACCCGGCCGAGCACCAGACCCTACAGGAGCTCTATGGATCCTCGCACGAGGATATCTGGAAGGTGCTCTTCAAGTCCGGCAAACCGTGGCCGGACTCCATCGAGGACCGTGGGTACCAACTGTCCTGCCCTGCAAGTCCGGTAAGTCATCAATATGCTTTGTCCATCCATGTGTTTCGTTGGCATATCCCGGGGAAGACGCTTTAACGTGCTTTCCACAATTCTCATAGGGATGGACAAAGAAGGCGGGGCGGATACACTGTCCGGCCCCATTGACGGAAGAACCGGCCGGACCACTTCTGACGAGGATGCTGGTCCCAGCGGCTTACAAGGCGCCAAAGAAAGAGGCCTACCAAGAGGCCAAGGAGACCCGGGGCGACCTCCGTCGTCGCGGTGCTTCGGACACGAAATTCGAAGACTCCAATGCCCATCCTTCCTCCGAAGAGGAGGAGGAGGATGAAGAAGACGAGTCCCTCGTGGGGGGAGAAAGAAAAGGACGGCCTCCTCATCCTTGGAGGCCGAATTGCCTAAGAGGGGAAGAACCCCCCTTCCAGAGGCGTCCACCACTGCTACCGATAGCAGCCCGGAGTGGGATCCTAGGGCCCAGCCCCTGGCAAACTCATGAGTACACGAAATCCGAACACGCCTATGCGTCCGGGATCATTAAGGAATAATATTTTAATTTGCACCACACTTTTTGCAGCCCGGTAGGTCTCCCAATCCGAACAGTCCTCGTCGGAGGATTCGTTGAGCTCAGATGCCCTAGAGAGCGAGACACCTCTGAAGGCCCCTTCCCTGAAGCCTAGGCATGACACCGAGGTGTCGTCCCAGAAGGACCCATACCAGGGAGGGCACTCCTCAGGGGCCGGATATATGGGAGCGACGGCTCCCATGAGCGTCGATGGCGGGGGTGATCTTGGATTCGGCCCACATCCGGACACAGTCCCGGAGACCTTTGAGGCTCTAGGATCAGGCAGGAAGCCCCCCTTGACTGGAGGGGGCGAGCCTGCTCCACCGACAACCTCTGTCCAACCAGAGTTGCAGGGCAGCTTATCGACATCGCTAAAGAGCGCTTCCATCATCGATGAATATCGCGCCCTTATGGGTGCGGTGATTGACAAGATTCAGTCCACTGAAAGTGGACTGAATGAATCCTGCATCAGCCTTATAAAAGGCTTTGAGGTATGTTGAAGATTGTCATAGTATGGATAGTAGCCCCTGATACACTATCCGGTGAAAGAAAGAACCGGACAGAGTATCAAATTTCTGTTCGCAGGGCACTCAGTTGATGACATATATCTCTTCCTTTATAAACAGGCATCTATAGCGACTGCCGCCTCTCATACTGCGGAAGTATCCAAACTGAAGCAGAGTCTGGAGCGGGCCGAAGAAGAACTTGGCCAAGTGAAGAAGTAGTTGTAGGACAATCAAGGTATGTCAAAACCTTGTTAAGTTTATCACAAATTAGTAGGTGTGCTTTATGAAAGTATTTGTATTGTGCGCTCTAGGGGCAAATGCCGAAATGAGGCGCTTAAGAAGGCTGTGGCCGAAGCCAAAAAGAAGGCACCCATGGAGCAGGCTCTTCGCGAGAAGCACGAGGCCAGGGTCATTGAAGCTGAACGAGAGCTCCAGGAGGCCATGAAGAAAAGCGAGACTTTGGAGCAGAGTTTATCAAGGAAAGAATCCAAACTCGCCCAAGCTCTCCAAGCCGCAAATGATGCTCGGGACATAGCCCAAGGTGCTCTGAAGGACATTCAGGAGGCGAGGATGATTGCGGCTGGTAAGGCTTTTTCTTATTCAAAGCGATTTTTATGTAGTAAAAGGAGAAATTCAAGGTGACAAATTGAATTCTGATTTCTCCAGGGGCGTTTGCGGAGCTGCCATGCAGCATATCTGATACTGCTCAATTCTAACGAGCTGAGGAGAAGAAGACTGCAGAAAAGCTCTTCTGGTCGCAGTATTTGGCGCCGAATTATCTGGTGCCATTTGTCGATCAGCTAAAGCAGCTGATCGAACTGTACAAGGCGGCCGAACTAGCTATGAAGGACTTAATTGTTCGGCTATGGCCCGCCGAGTCAATTCCAAGCAGTTACTTCGGGCTCGTGAAGCGGATTGTGAGTGCTTTCTCTCGGCTCGAAGTCATTAAGCGGTCGGTCTGTATAGAAGGTGCATGAATGGCATTTGCCCGCGCAAAAGTGCACTGGGGAAAGCTTGATGCTGAAAAGCTGATGACCAAGGGACCGCCGGAGGGGAAGGACCACCGCAAGACAGAATTATTTTATGATAGTGTCTTGAAAGGAGCCGGCCTTGTGGCGGAGCAATGTACCAAAGACATTGTATTTCCATAAAGACAGTCATTCTGTCCTTTGTAAGGCGGAACAAAGTCACTTTTATTATGAATTGCCTGTTATGTCAAAGTTTTTCCTCCTGTGCGGCCGTTTTATATATATTAATCCTGAGAGTTGGCTAGTCGTCAGCTTCTGCCCCCACGTAGGAAGTACGGGGGTGTTCGGGATAAACCTGAACACTCTTTATCCCATTTTTGAGTCCTTGAAGGAGGTGTTCAGCACAACGAACCAGGCAATCAGACTATAGGGCTTTATCACTCTCACTTAGCCATAGGTGTTTGAGTAAGGTAGGCGCAGCCCCTGGTGTTTGGAAGACCGTACGAGGGGCTCTATCGGCACCTGATCGGGAGACCGATCCGTCGCACGCTGCATTGGTTATGGCATTATGCGAAATAAATACTTAAAGATTTTACAACCTTTCGAACAGCTGACCAGCTCTCGCCGTATCATGACAGTCAGTTTTCGGCTTTCTCTACTGAGTTTCTCATCTGGAAGAACCGGGACACAATCGCAGTAGTTCTCCCAGCGCTAGCTTAGCCGATATAGCGGAACGTAAGGTACCAAAACATGGGAGCCGAGCAAACCCAACTATTGACCAAAGACATGATTCGGAGCTGATGCATATAATGCTATAAGTTCGGGGTGTCGAGCGACCGAGAAGGTGGTCGGACTTTGTTGCCATAGTATGGGTACAATGAAGCCCCTGATATATTAGGGAATGACACGATGTACGGATGCCGTTATGACAAAAGGTGTCAATGAGAAATGATAGCAGATAAGCGTCATATAACTCTACACGTTGTATTTGAGTAATACATCTATGCGTATGAGTATGGTTGAAGTTATAAAAAGAGGTATGACGACGGAACCTGCTGAGACCGGGCGGGAGGGAGCTGTGTGTGGATCCGAAGTATATCCGGATTGTCTTCGGGGGGAATATCTAAAGATTCCCCCTTTGCGCGTCCGAGCTGATTCCATGCCGTCAGTCCTGTTCTGCGCAAAAGCAAACCTGCAAAGAAAATGCTAGACATTTGTGTGCCACGGAGCGGTTGAGCCGCGGGATGTGGCCCTTCCCAACTTATGCGGGAGTGTTTAATTGAGCCCTGGTCGAGCCGAGCTATCATGCTGTGAAGTAGTTCGGGCTCCTTTATCGGTGTCCGGGAGTTTGGCTATCGAATAAAGGTTCGATTAAAAGGCGCAACTCGCTGCTTCTGTCATTAAAGTGGCAGTATACTCTTCGGCGCCGAGGTGGAGTTCGGCCTTGCCCATAATTGTGATCACGTCACGTGGGACGGGTATTTAAAGCTTGCCATAGGCATAGTGTGGTACCGCGTTGAATCGAGCCAACGCGGTTCGCCCCAGTAGTGCGTGATAGTTACTGCATAGAGGAACAATGTCGAAGACTAACTCTTCGGTATGGTATTTGTTTGGTGATCCGAAGACTACCTCCAGAATGATGGAGCCTATACTGGCCTTCACACCTAGTATGACACCTTTAAGGGACTTTTTTAGTGGGTTTGATCCTCGAGCAATCAATACCCAGCTGGCGCACTGTGTCCTGGTACGACAAGTTTGGACTGCTGCCTCCGCCCATAAGGGCTCGTGTAAGGTGGAACCCGCAAACTATTGGGTCGAGGATAAGTGCGACTGAATTGCCCTGGTTGGCATTGGCCGGACGACGGTCTATACGATCGAAGATGATCGGCCGTATTTTTATACTGTGTGGCGACTCGCTTTGTTGAGTCGACATCCTGAAGAGTGCACGTCCGTTCCCATTTGGGGATGTGGATGGTGTTTATCATGTTCACCGTTTTGATTTGCGGGGGAAATTTCTTTTGCCCTCTATTGTTTGGTGATTTGGGCTCCTCGTCGTCTTCATCGCTTTGAGACCCCTTCTCCTTGTTTTCGGCGCCTGACCTACCGGCTTGTTTGAAGACCCAGCATTCTCTATTGGTATGATTGGCTGCCGTTCCTGGGGTACCATGAATTTGACATGGGCGGTTAAGTATGCGGTCTAGGCCGGATGGGCCCGAATTGTTCTTTTGAAGTGGCTTTTTTCGCTGACCGGACTGAGAGCCACGGAATCCGGCATTGACTGCCGTATCTTGGGCGTCATCATTATTTTTGCGACGCTTATGTTTGTTGCATCGAGGTTTGCCGATGCTGTCTCTGGCCTCTGATGTGCGAGGATTGCTTGCTGTGTTGTTGTTACGAGCCAACCAGCTATCTTCGCCCGCACAAAAGCGGGTCATGAGTGTCTTGAGGGCTGCCATGGACTTCGGCTTCACTTGGCCGAGGTGTCGGGCGAGCCATTCATCGTGGATATTATGCTTAAAGGCCGCTAGGGCTTTGGCATCCGGACAGTCGATGATTTGGTTCTTTTTAGTTTGGAACCGAGTCCAGAATTTCCTGGCTGACTCTCCGGGCTGTTGGATTATGTGACTTAAGTCATCAGTGTCCGGTGGTCGCACGTAAGTGCCCTGGAAGTTGTCAAGGAACGCGTACTCCAGGTTCTCCCAACTGCAAATGGAGTTTGCCGGCAGGCTGTTCAGCCAATGTCGAGCCAGTCCTTTGAGCTTAAGGGGGAGATACTTGATGGCATGTAGGTTATCGCTGCGGGCCATGTGAATGTGGAGAAGGAAATCTTCAATCCATACCGCGGGGTCTGTTGTGCCATTTTATGATTCGATGTTTACGAGTTTAAACCCTTCTGGGAATTCGTGATCCATTACTTCATCAGTGAAGCATAGGGGGTGTTCGGAGCCTCTGTGTCGGGCTGTATCACGACATAGTTCGGATGAATCTGGTCAGTTGTATTCGGCCCGGCCAGACTTGTTTTTGGTGTATCTGGCGAGATGATTATCTTTATGCCTGGTGGCACGCCCCCGCGATCCGTAGATCGATTTTGACTGTATTGCTTTGTTAACTGGTACGTTTCGCAGGTCTTGCGTGTACCCCCTGGCCGTAGTGTGTTGGCGGTGGGGTGCACGCTGGTGTTCGGACTTTAGTGCCTCCTCCTCGAGTTGAGGTAGCAACCTGCACTTTGGGTAACTTTTGGTTGGGCGCTCGATTCCGTATTCCTCGGCTGCCAGGACCTCAGTCCATCTATCTGTTAGCAGATCTTGATCAACTTGGAGCTGCTGCTGCTTCTCCTTTGGCTTCTTGAGGTGGCTATAAGCCGGCGCTTGAAGCGCTTCTGCTCGACGGGGATCCTCAGGCTTGACAAATTCATCATCGCCGAGGCTCACCTCATCTTCGGAGAGAGGCATATAATTGTCGTCCTCCAAGTTTCCGTATGTCGCCTGTTCATCTGGGCTAGCTCACCCGTCCCCATGCTTGGCCTGCCCGAAGTAAGGCTGGTCGGGATTGTATTCGTCTTCGGCACCATCCGGATTGCTGTTGTCTCCTGTGCTGGTATTCCTGTGGCGGGGCTTAGAGCGGCACCGATGACGCCCATGCTTTGATTGCTTCCCTAAGGGGTTATCCTTTGTTGCCTCATCGCCATTGTTTTCTTTGGGGGTGTCCACCATATATATATCATATGAAGAGGCGGCTGTCCAGCGCCCTGTGGGTGGTGGTTCCTATTCTTCTCCTGCACCGTCGTCCATACCGTCGATGTCTTCAGAGTCGAAGTCGAGCCCGTCGGTTAAGTAATCGACAGTGGTGATTAAATGGGTGGTGGGTGGGTAACGAATTTCTTCCTGGTCCGCTTCCCACTCGAGTCGGACATAGTTCGGCCAAGAGTCTCCTGACAAAGGGAGAGACCTTAATGAATTTAGCACGTCACCGAAGGGTGAGTGCTGAAAGATATCCACGGTGGTGAACTCCATGATCGGTGCCCAATCAGATTCGATGGGCACGGATGCACGCGGTCCGGAACCTAAGACCGGAGACAAGTACGGGGCTCTGGTGATACATATTTCCTTAGAGGTGGAATCTGTGTTCGGCTCCAATGCCGATGAGTGTGCGGCCTCCGTGGAGGGGTCCATCCAACCGTCCACGGATGGAGCGATCTGCTCCAGATTGAAGTCTGAAGCTGCCGTAGGTGCGATATCCCGAATATTGTCTGATGACAGATCTAAGTCATGCTCGTCGTGATCGTTCGGCGCTCCTAACACAGGCTCGAACCCGTCGAAGATCAAGTCTCCGCGGATGTCAGCTGTGTAGTTTAAATATCCGAACCTGACCTGATGGCCAGGGCGTTGCTATCGATCTGCTCCAGATGGCCAAGCGAATTGGCCCGCAGTGCGAAGCCGCCGAATACGAAGATCTATCCGGGGAGAAAAGTCTCACCCTGGACCGTATTGTTGTTGATGATTGAAGGAGCCATCAAGCCTTGCAGCGACGACACAGTGGAACTCTCAATGAAAGCACCAATGTCGATGTCAAAACCCGCGGATCTTGGGTAGGGGGTCCCGAACTGTATGTCTAAGGCTAATGGTAACAGGAGGCTGGGGACACAATGTTTACCCAGGTTTGGGCCCTCTCGATGGAGGTAATACCCTACTTCATGCTTGATTGATCTTGATGATATGAGTATTACAAGAGTTGATCTACCACGAGATCATAGAGGCTAAACCCTAGAAGCTAGGCTATGATTATGAATGTTGTTGTCCTATGGACTAAACCCTCCAATTTATATAGACACCGGAGGGGCTAGGGTTACACAGAGTCTGTTACAGAGAAGGAGATCTAACATCCGAATCGCCAAGCTTGCCTTCCACGCAAAGCAGAGTCCCATCCGGACAGGGGACAAAGTCTTCAATCTTTTATCTTCATAGTCCAATAGTCCGGCCAAAGTATATAGTCTGGCTGTCCGGATACCCCCTAATCTAGGACTCCCTCACCCCACACATCTGGATCATGTGCGTCCTCTCGTCACTCAGATTCTTCTTCTTCACAGTCTGGGAGCGGATTGTAAAAATGTGCTTGAAGAGACCCAGTGCGGTCAACAACCCAAGAAGTTCTCACACATAGACACAATCGCAGCGAGATTCGTGATGGTATTGGGAGAGAAGTGATGAAGTTCAGCATCGAAAAAGTTCAGAAAACCACGGAAGAAAGGATGCGGAGGAAGGGAGAAGCCACGGTCAACATGGGTAGCAAGAAGGACGCACTCACCCGACCGCGGCTGAGGTTTTGTCTCACCCTCCGACAGCCTCGCAGCCCCGGAGGTGATCAAACCAGTGGCAGCTAGATCTTCCAAATCTTCTGGCCAGAGTGTAGATCGGATCCAGTCTCCCTAAATCCAACCCGGTAGCAACGCACACCTCGACGACGACCCCCGATTTCATCTTCTTGCCATTCGCCATCGTCGTCGCCTTCTTTGTGCTCTCTAGTGCCGCCGTCTTGTCCTTCACCATCGGGACGGGCTGTGCACTGACGGAGCGGCGGCTTCAAGGGAGAGAATAGATGCGAAGGAGAGGTAGAGGAGGAAGAAGGGGAATGAGAGCGCACATTGCGGACACCTCGTCCTCGACGCCTTTTAAGGGCCTACTTCGGAGTGGCTGACGCGTGGGCCCAAGCGATCCTGTCAAATTCCGCAACAGTAACACACCGGATACATGGCAAAAAAGGTGGCGCAGAAATCGAGGCGCCCCTGTCTATCTGTCCAGTTTACTACGATGCGCTCCGCCTCGCGCGCTTCCCCAAATTTTCGAATCCCGTGAGATCCGGGATCCGAAGTAACCAATCGCGCCAATGATTCCCCGTCATGACAACACTCGAAGAGTGCCAGCATAAGATCACTCATCAACCTGTGAATCGATCAAGGCGACTGAAATGAAGCCAAAGTTTCAGCACGGACCTCAAATCCAGGATGAATACTTGTGAAGCACAAGAGTCAGGGCAAGACCAACTTCAACCTTCTTTCCACTCAAACCTCAATCCATTCGAGGGATAATGACGATGACATAGACCTATGGCAGGGTCATAGGCCTGACCTATACGCCCCACCCAAGGTCACTACCCTAGAAGCGAAGACATTCAAAGCATAGCAGGAAGTATCGACTGAAGCCATCGAGTGCAATCCACTCGACTAGTCACCTCACTCGGATACACCTCGTTTCACTCGACCTGGAGGGAGTCATTCGACCATACAGGAAATCACTCGGAGTATAGAAGACCTAGAGTCACTCAGAGGATGGCAACGGTCAGGTGTCCACTCCATAGTCTTAAAGATCATTAAATACACTTCATAGTTGGTATCATCAGTAGCGCCCTATCTTAATGTACATTGAACCCCTGCAACGGAGGATGGCTGGGGTCCTGGCGCACTCTATATAAGCCAGCCCCTTCCTCTGGGACAAGGGTTCGCTCCCCTTGTAACACACACTCATATTCCAGTCAACCTCCTCAGGGCACCGAGACGTAGGGAGTTTACCTCCTCCAAGAGGGGACTGACCTCGTAAACTCGTGTGTACAACCTCACCGTAGCTAGGGCCTCGCCTCCTCATACGTACCCCCTATTCTTACTATCAGACTTTGTACCTCGACAGAGGCCCCGACGATCGCCAGTGAGGAGTCCCCAACGATCGCCGTAGGAGTCCCCAACGATCAGCGATGATGAGTCCCCAACGATCACCGGAGGAGTCCTCGAAGATCACATGTGAGGAGTCCCCAACAATTGCCAGAGAAGTGCCCAACGATCGCCGGAGGAGTCCCTATGTCCACCGTCATCCTTGTCGCTGCCCTACAGGAGCCGGTGAGCATGGCCCCCACGATAGTGGTATCATTTGCATGCATAATAGAGTTAATCTTGATGTGTTAATCTATATTGCAAAAGTGCATCCTGATGTTAAGTGCTAAAACTGATAAAACGTGCCATTTTGTTATTCTTGTGTGATTTAATGCAAGCATCGCTACTAGGGAAAACCCTAGTAGTAGCGCGGGTTTTGAGGCTAGCAGCAGCGCGGGTGGACGCGCTACTAATAAGGCGCTACATCTAACTCATAGTAGTAGCGCGGCCCTTACCAGCGCTACTACTGTTTACGATATCAGCAGCGCTTTTTTAGAACGCGCTACTATTACCTAGCTGTAGCGATTTCGCCATCCCTCGCTAGTGCTATAACTTTCATCATTTTCCCATTACCCCTTTCCCTTTCAGTTTCCCTTTCAGATACTAGATACTAGGTACTGCTAGTAGATATCAAATTCATAAACCATTACTAGGTAGTACTCCCTTCGTTCCAAATTACTCGTCGTGGTTTTAGTTCAAACCACGACGAGTAATTTGGAACGAAGGGAGTACTAGATAACAATTTCATGCATAGTCAACATGCATCCCTAAGTAGTACAAGGTCATATCAACGGCCATCATCATATGTAGTTCTAGGTGATATTGAGGACGATCATCATATGTAGTTCTAGATGATATAGCCACACACACATATGTAGTTCTAGATGATATAGCCACACACACATATGTAGTTCTAGATGATATAGCCAGACACGCATATGTAGTTCTAGATGATATAGCCACACACACATATGTAGTTCTAGATGATATCGAAGACAATCATCATCCTTAAGCCTGGGCGGTTGGTGTTCCTGATAGTAATTAGGATGGCCTGTCCAACACGAAGATTCTTGCCATCGAGGAATTTCTTCCACCCAACCGAGTTTAAGTGTGTGCGACCGTCCGTGTCCACGCGGTAAGTACAGGTTATGACGGAGCCCCTTGCAGTAAGGCGTAGTCCAGCCGAGCCTTCTTCGTCAGGCTCGATACCATAACTCACAGATATGCTCTTTGCCAATTTCTGAATAAGAAAAACATATCAATTAATAAATAGCCTCGCAAATAAGTACATATGGATTATCTACACTATTAATAGTTTCGTTAGATTCTACACTAATAAGCATGTGATCGAACTCTACACTAAAACATATCATCGACTAGATTCCACACAACATACCATATCATTGGACTATACACTAAGTAATTCATCGGATAAATTGCATTTGTAAGTATAACATACCATATCATGTCGATCAACCATGGTATTTGTCAAGCGAGTCACGAATGGCACCCCGACAAAGTCAGCACGTGGCGGAATTATGTCCCACAGGTTGGACACCTCCTCCTCACTCAGCCTTGTTCTTTGAGCTATGATGGCTTCATGAAGTGGGTCCTCATCATCTTCATCGAGTGGGTCCTCAGTATCTTCATCATCTTCGTCATCTTCATCATCTTCCACCATGTTCAGATTAATGTCAGCTAGCTTGGGTCTTTCTGCTCGGAAGGAGAAGCTGATCAACTCACCACCAGTAAGACGCATGCGAGTGACGAAACGGGCCCATCCATCTCCTCCAATCTGCGACATATTGCGTCCTTTCTCGACCTCCATAGTGTACGGCCCCCTAGGAGACTCAAATGTCACAGTGTCTCCTATCATCTTGTTGAATTTCAACCTCACATTGCATGGGACAATCTGTGTAAAATAAGCAAAATGACACTATGCAGTAATGCCAACACTAAAAACAAAATAGTTATTACATTTCATTTAATTTCTTACCGCCGCATGACAAAAACTCGGCTGGAAGTAGATGCCGAACAGCTTGCCAGTTGCAAGGCTGCTGGCGCATCTTGACTTGCACAGTCGACATAGTGGTGGTGGTGGTGGTGCCATTTTTCCTAAAGCAATATGAGCAAAGGATTAACGATCAACTAAATCAAAATGTTCTAAGTCAACTAAATCAACTAGCCTACTAAATCAACTAAATCAAAATGTTCTAAATCAACTAAATCAACTAGCCTACTAAATCAACTAAATCAAAATGTTCTAAATGAACTAATTAAATGAACTACCCTACTAAATCAACTAAATCAAAATGTTCTAAGTCAACTAAATCAACTAAATGAACTAGCCTATTAAATCAACTAAATCAAAATGTTCTAAGTCAACTAAATCAACTAAATGAACTAGCCTATTAAATAAACTAAATCAAAATGTTCTAAGTCAACTAAATCAACTAGCCTACTAATTAAATAAACTAAATCATATCAACTAAATCAAAATGTTGCATATGAACTAGCCAAGCTACTAAATCAAAATGTAACGGGCAGGAGGGAGAAGGAGGGGTGACTCGAGGAGGGAGAAGAGAGTAGGATGGAGGAGGAAGGCGGAGCGAGGAGGGGCCGGCCGGCGTGGCCAGTGGAGGGAGGACGGAGGAGGAAGGCGGAGCGAGGAGGGGCCGGCCAGCGGCGAGTGGAGAGGGAGGACGGAGGAGGAGGACGGTACCGAGTCCAGCAAGGAGGAGGAGGTGACGGCGGCGCAGACGGAGGAGGGGCGACGGGGGTGGACTGGCGCGGGGGATTGAGAGGGGATCCAGTGAGCTAGTGTGTGACTGTGTGAGTGTGGATCTGATAGAGGAGATGGGGCAAAACTTCTGTAGTAAATTTAGCAGTAGCGCTTATTGCAGCAATGCGCTGCTACTATGCTATGTAGCAGTAGCGCCCGTTGTTATAACGCGTTGCTGCTATAACTAGCCTCGTGGCGGGCTCGTAGGAATTATAGCAGTAGCACTTCTTTGAGCGGGCGCGCTACTGCTATATTGGTTTCAGTAGCGAGTTACTCCCGAGCACGCTACTGCTAATTAGCAGCAGCGCCTTATTTTACAGCGCGCTGCTGATAAGATTCTGTGTATAGGCTTTTCCCTAGTAGTGATCATATGAATAAACTCTATACATGTGTTTGGTGCATTTTCATGTCTACTTGCTGCTGGTATTTTTCCCATGCCATGGTAAACATGTTTAGGCACTATAAGAAGCTTGCAAACATGCTATGATACTTTTGTTGTTGTTTTACACTTGTTGAAAACTGCCAAGTCTGAAACTACCTGTTATAAAACCAGTCAACTTTGCATGATTTTGCCACTAATCGGTTGCTCATATGTATATGGTTACTTCTTGTGATTTGGTCTATGTAATGTGTAGTTTGATGCCATGACCTTGGTTGCCATGTGAAGTTCATGTAGCATGACTCAATCTTGCTCTCAAGTTGCCATCATAATGTTATTGTTGTGCATTCCCATATTTCATTAAGTCCGAAAGACAACTTATCTCATGGTTGTATATTTCCTTAATGATTCCCATGAACCTATTGCTCCTATGTTTATTACATGTTGTAATATTTGCAGAAATTATGGAACATGGCACAAACGAAGAATAGGAAGACATGTTGGAGGAAATAATCAACGAAGGAGATGATGTTATCACCTCATAGTTTCTAAACGAATTCGGTGGTGAGGGAATAGAGGGAGAAGATGACGACTCCAGTGAGGGAATGGAGGGAGAAGATGACGGCTCCGGTGTTGGAACTTAGTTATTAGAAAGTCTGGTGAGGTGTATTAATTAAGGCTCTGCTGACTAGATGCATTAGTTGATTTGTATGTACATATATTAACGCTTCTTTCTTCTTTTAGCCCTCCAGATCAAGACAATTTTCTATAAAGAGACAAGCCCTGAAAAAAGGTTGGACGAGAATGAAATCTTCACAATCGAAGAAGTCGCTGCAGATGGCAAACCGACTGCTCCAAAGCTGACCGTAAACCGATCGGTAAATCAGTGTGGAGTTATTGTCAGGGACAGCATCCCGATCAGCATTCAAGAATGGAATAAGCTAAAGGCAGATGGAGTTAGTTATGACGAGGATAGATGCAAAGAAACGCTTTGGAATACGCTCAAGACAAATTTCACCCTACTGGCAGAGGTGGATTGAAATAACAAAGTTATAGAGAGAAAAGTCAAGGCTTGGGCTCTTAAGAAGATGGCCGCACAATTCTGCAACTGGAAGAAAATATTACAGCAAGACTATGTCCTGAAAGACAAAACTCGATCCAACATTCATCGGAGCATATGAGAAGATAAAAGATCACTGGCCCGCATTTGTGAAGTACAAGACATTGGATGAAGCTAAGAAAAGGTCAAAAATAAATGAGGACAATGCTACAAAGAAGAAATATCACCATGTTACGGGGTCACATGGCTACAGGGTTGTTACGCCTAAGTGGGAGAAAGATGGGAAAAACCTAATTAATAAGGATAGTTCCAGAGCCATTGGAGTGGAATGAACGGGCAAAGACTTGGTTCTACAAGCATTGCGGACAGTTGGACCCAGAAATAGGGAAGTGTATTATACAAAAGATCAACTTGCAACACATGTCAAAGCCCTTCAAGATACAATGAAGAACATGGAGGACAGGAAGTTCATTCCAGACAGAGAGAACCACAAGCTGACACGCGCCCTCGGGAATCTTGAACACAGTGGACAAACACGAGGCACATCAGGCTCCGTTCCGTGGAAGGTTGGGTTTCCCGACTGCAGTGACACTTATACAAGCCATGGGAGAAAAAAGAAACAGGATGCAGACCGGCTGCAAAAGATAGAACAAATAGTAGCATTGAAGTAGAAGCAAATAGAGGCATTTACCAGCCAACATGCTACTAGCCCATCTCAGCGGCATGAAGATCCTGCATTTGATACTAGCAGTCCACCATCTTAGCGGAAAAGCAACATGGCACTTCCACGGAGCTTGTTTGGCCCATAGATGATGTCACGGCTCCTCTCTACCCTGTGGATGATATCACGCAGAGGGTACATTGTGATCTACATGAGAAATGCATGAACCTATCCATGAAGGGGGCGGTCGGCTTTGCCTTACCTCCTATACCTGATGGAACTTACCATTGCTCTCTGATTCCAGATGGCTATGTTGTTGTCGGGGTGGATGAAGTTATCAACTGATCCAACTACATAATGATACCAAGCCTCGGTATGAATGGCATATTTTCTAATCTTCCTAATCTTCAATCGCATTGCATCCATCTTGATCTTGTGATCATCGATGACATCCGCAATATGCAACTCCAATATCATCTTCTCCTCCTCAATTTTTCTTATTTTTTCCTTCAAGTAATTTTTGTCTTCTTCAACTAAATTTAACCTGTCGACAATAGGGTCGGTTGGAATTTCCGGTTCAACCACCTCCTAGATAAATAAAATCTATGTCACGCTGGTTGGCATAATTGTTGTAAACAATAAATGAACCAAATAGTTATCAAAAGAAAATATATACCACATTCGAATCATAGACAGGACGAGGGCCGACGGGGGCGGATACCAAAACCATCCCACTATATAATAACAAGAAATAATAAAAGTAAGAAAATTAGACAAGTATCTATCTGAAGAAAGAATTTTTTCTTTCAGAAAGAAGATAAGAACAAGAGGCTCACCATGTGGTGCCGACGACGAGATCGGCGCGGGCGATCGACGGCGGTGAAGACGGGGACAAGACGTGACGGACCGCTAAACCTAGACAAATCTCGAGAAAAATGGAGCTCGGAGGTTGAGTTTCGAGAGGAGAACGAGTAACTAGCATGGCTCGAACATTTCATCGAACACCTCATGTGCATAGGAGGTGATCTAGAGCACCCAAATGCCCTCCCCTCGTCGGCCAGAAAAAACAGAGCACTGTGGAGTGCTCTTCTGTGGCGATGCAGTATATATAGGCAACTCATTTGTCCCAGTTCGTGGTAGAAACCGGGACTAAAGCCCAACATTCGGTCCCGGTTCAAGCCACCAACCAGGACCAATGGTTGTGGGCCAGGAGCAAGGACCATTGGACCCGATTCGTGCCAGGAACCGGGACAAATGGGTCCATACGAACCGGGAACAATGCCCACGAGCCCCCCCCCCCCGGGCTCACGAACCGGGGCAAATTCCCTCATGGGTCCCTGTTCTTGACTGAACCGGGAATAATTGGCTGGCTAGGCCCGAATGAAAGCCATGTTTTCTACTAAGCAAAGTCTTCACAGAAGAAAACTAAAATAAAGTAGTGAAAGGATAGAACCAGTTGCTCGAGGAAGACTTGAGATTTGTTTTACCAGTTCTAATTGTTGTTACAACTTTACATTTGATTGGAGAGGCTGACATTCAACTCAGAAGACCATGTCTAAGATCACTTAGACCCCGGCCAATCACTCAGGTAAGTCATCAAGGTAGACTTCTCAAACCCTTCACAAACTTGTTCATCGGCAAACCAGAATAGCTCTTGGATGATCAAAACATGACACCTAATCGTCTGGAAATCCCAAGCTTCAATTGTAATAAGTCTTTGAACTCATAACAGAATGTCTTCGGTGATGTTGAATGACTTTGGGCTCTGGATGTTTTGGTTTTTTTCCTTGCAGGAAATCAAAATCTCAAATGCTCCGGAGGTGGGTTGCTTTCAAACAACAAAAGCCATGAAATAACTCGGAGCAGCCACAAACTTATGGTGGAGGAGGTGGCTATTTATAGCCGGAGTAGCAACCCGATATGATATAACCGAATGACACTGAGCCATCAATCAACAGGCACGTTTCCTAATGGTAGTATTTCAAACTCACGCGCCAAATTTATTTGGGTTGCAAGCAAAGCTGACTCAGCCAAGTTGGAAGAGATTTTTTTCTCAAAATCTTCACCAGAAGATATAGAATTTTAGCTTGAGCTTCACGTTAGTTTCTGACTATGGATCACCTCAACCCCACTTAACTATACAGTGGTTCTTATGACTTAAGAGAGAAGAACATGAAACTACCAAAAGACAAATTATTTGCATTGATCATCCACTACTAGGGAAAAGCCTAGCAGCAACGCGGGTTTTAGGCCTATCAGTAGTGCGGGCAAGAGCGCTACTGATAAGGCGCTACAGCTAATGCTTAGCAATAGCGCGCCTAGATCCACGCTACTTCTAAATTGACTTAGTAGTAGCGCTTCGTCAGAACAGCGCTACTGGTAATTAGTAGTAACGCTTCTCCTTTCCCGCGCTACTACTATTATTTAGTATTTTATTTCTTTTTTATTTCATGTTGTATTCAAACACCTTTACACAAGTTTTCATACAACAGGAATTTAGAGATTGTTTTTACATCATAATGAGTTATTACATCACGGGGTGAAAGAACCGTGGACTAGTTTCAAGTGGATGTCCATCCACTTGAAACTAATCCGCGGTTCTTTCACCCAATGATATAATAATATCATCATCATCATCATATCATTAACAACTTATCATCATAATACATCATTGTCATATAACACCTCCTCAAGATCATCGTTTTCATCAATGACATCACATAGCAAATTGGTCACTAGTCGTAATCACAAGTACTCCGCATTATCAACTCTAACACATTACCACATAATAAACATATTGTACCTCATAGGACCTACTACATTCGATTAAGACCTACTACATTTTCTAAGGTAAAATAGCAAAAAACAAGATAGCCCCTGACTCTCCATTATGGAGAATGGAGATTAGCCTGTCTCCAATTCTTGCCTTTCGCTGAATGTTACTTCCAAGAACCTCCTTGCGAATGTCCATACATTTCTTCCATTCTTTGATGAACATGTGTTCACCGGTTTTAGAAATCCGAGATGCACAGGTGAGCTCCCTAGATTTACCTAGCAGTATGTTCAGAACTGAGAGGCGACCATGCAGAGACATCAGATGAGGCACACAATCCATCGGGAGTTTCTGTTGAAAAACATAATAATAACTTCGTAGTTAGCAATGATGTACTAGTTTTAGAAGTATGCAAAAGATGCACGGATGTCGTAATAGTAAAAAATCTTACCAGGGTATCTCCAGAGAAGTTACCGTGGTTCAACACATGCACTAGTGGCACGTATTCACCATAATTTGGAGGAGTTCGATAATAGTTATTGTAATTCTCAAGAAGAGTACAAAATGCGATCAGATGATTTTTCTCCTTATACGTTAATTCGGTGCCATCGGTGTAGTGGGTTTTATCTACCATCTTCCGCACAGTCTTTGAAGAATCAAAATAAGCTGTCAATGGAAATAAGCTATCAACTATTTTGAAATAAACAATATAAATTAGTTAATAACTATGTTTGAGAAACTCACATAGCGGTACAATCGGAAGCGTATCAACAAGGACCCAAATGTCCATATTGTCTTGCTCGATGTCAGGATCACCAAGATCCATGGTGACAATCATACCCTCATAAAAACCATACATTTTGCAAAGTGCTTCCCAATTTTGGCAACCAAAATGGGTTACGCTCTGAGCATTGCACAGATTTACTTCAAAATCCATATCATGATGGGTCCTTAGGTGTATTTTCTTTGTTTCGAAATTTTCATGGTCTTCAAAACCCATCCTCTCCAAGACATAGCGTCTTGCATGGCATGGGATAAGCTAGTCGAATTGTAAAATATGAAAATTAGACGTTGAAATAGTTGAAGTCATGCTTAATTACGAAAAAAACACTTGTCGTTGTTGCGTACCGTTTCACAATCGAAGGTCTCCTCGAGCTTAATGCTGAAGCGCCGATCTTCGTCCAGCTGAACGAACCTGTCGCACATACCTCGATCGTCGTGGCACCAGCTACACTCCCCCGGGAGACTGTCGTCGTCCGAGTACGACATTTCCTACGTTCATAATTCAAAGATTAAACTTGTACATATTCTAGCACAAGTCATGCCAGAATTCACGAAAAAATCCGGCATGACCTTTGCTAAAAAAGGACATATCGAGCGCCTGAAATTTGCCGGAACGGAAATTAATCAACACTCCGGCAAAACATAGGCCACTCGGAGATGTAAACTGAACATGAACGGCCACTTGGGCAACCACATATCCTATTTGAGCAACAACACAAGATATACAAGGATATTTGGCTGGTCTCACCTCGATGTCGGAGGGGGTCGGTGACTGGGACGACGGCGGGGATGTCGGAGGGGGTCGGTGACGGGGACGACGGTGGTCACCTGAAACCATATAAGTTATCACTAATACATCCCGAATAATTGCTTAAACTAAAAAATAACAACAAATATGACATGTTCAACTAGTTTTATTAATTCAACTAGTTCTTACTAAATATAAACTTACTATAAATAGAAAAAAACTAGTTCTTTCTAAAAATAAAGTAGTTCAACTAGTTATATTAATTATCTTACTAAAAATACATTAGTTCTATTAATTCAACTAGTTCAACTAGTTTATTAATTTACTTACTAAACTAGTTCAACTACAACTAAAGTAGTTCAACTACAACTACTATTAATCATACTGCCCTAGTTAACTAGTACCATCACTACTAGTAATTAACATCTACTACTACTAAAAATCTAGTACTAACTAAGCAACATCTAGTACTAGCTATGAACCCTAAATTAACATCTACAACTACTAAATCTAGTACTAACTAGTGGCAGGGGGTGGGGGGCGACGGAGAGGTAGCTAGGGGCGGCGAGGTCGAGGGCGGTGGGAGGAGGGCTGCCGGCGGAGGAGGGAGGAGGGGCGGCCGCAGGCTGAGGGAGGAGGGCGGCGGCGGAGGAGGGAGGGGCGGCCGCAGGCGGAGGGAGGATGTGCGAGGAGGAGGGAGGAGGGACGGAAGGAGGGGAGTACCTCGGCGGCGGACGGACGAAGGCGGCGGCGGCGGCGACGCACGACGACGGTTATCGGCACGAGGGCGAGAGTGAGAGTGTGAGTGAGGGCCGGTCGTGCGCGTGGGGATAAGGTAGGGATAGTTGTAGCGCGTTTGCCAAAACGCGCTACAGCTAATCTGAATAGCAGTAGCGCTTTGCATATAAACCGCTACTGCTAAGTGTAACTATACAAAAAATACGTCAATGCAAAAATACATTGGCCATCAATGATCTTTTTGTGTACAATCTGAATTGTCAATATGAGTCCTCTCCGGTAGGAACCGGAGAGGACTCATATTGCGGCCACAAATTTTACACATAGAGTTCAGTGAAGACCAACTGGTTGTGGTAGTTTCAGAAATAACATATTTAAGGTGGTAAACACCCTGTTCACGGAGCGAGGTGGGACTAAACTTGTGGGATGATCTTAGCAGCAACGGTTTTCCTAGAAGCGTGCTGCTGCTAACTTCTATAGCAGTAGCGCTGTTCAGTATAGTGCGCTACTGCTATAACTAGCGGGGGGGCGAGGTCATGGCAATTATAGCAGTAGCGCGGTTTGTGGTGGACGTGCTACTGCTATTTTCCCGTCAGCAGCGCGTTTCGATAACACGCGCTGCTGCTAAATAGCAGTAGCGTGGTATTTTGAGGAGCGCTGCTGGTAAGATTCTGTGTATAGGCTTTTCCCTAGTAGTGATCTATGACAGTTAAACCAAATCTTGTAGGGAGCTTGGACACGATTTACCAATCAGAGACCCATGGATCATAAAAATATATCTCCCCATGGCCTTTCACCTCTGAAAGCGTCCTTCATTTTGAATGTCCATGCATCCATCGAAATGCATGATTTTCGATAGTGTCGAAGAAGAGAAAACTCCCACACGATCTCGTTTTGACACGGCAACACTTTCCACCTCACTTCCTTCCATCAGATCAGATAGCAAATCTTCACTTGTGCAACACAGAAGAGAAGCATGCAATGGATTGAGCAACTAGCGCGAAACTTGTTGCGCGTTAGCACATCTGTTTTCTTTCTTGATATTCATAGGTTTTTTTTGAGAAAGTAAGGTGAAAGTTGTTGTGTGTTAGCGCATCCATTTTCTTGCTTGATTTTTTTTATGATTTTTGGAAGTGATATGTCCAACTAAGTAGAAAATGACCCTAGAACTTGGCTACACTTGGTATAGGGCTGCTCTTCCTGCCTGGTGTTCAGGAAGCTAAACAAATCTCATATACATGTTACTTAAGTTTTAAGCTTGCTAAATGATATAGTCCTCGCTAATGGATTGAGAAGTACTCCACGGTCAACGACTATTAGTTAATATTAAGGGTGGAAAATTACCGCATGTGAATCGGATAGTGCTCTTACCACATCCATTTTCATATTTTCAAAATGAAAAAGAATTCTATTACGGATGTTACCGGATATGGATGTGGATCTGATATTACTCGAATACGGATGCATATTCGATGTTTACTTGATTCGGAACTGAGACGAGTAATAGCGACATATACTGCTTAAGAAAACTAGTCGATATTATGTGATATGATACAATCAACTTGCGACATACAATAAGTCAATGATAATAGGTTTATGAATAAACACTAATATAATTCATGATAATTTATAAGTGTAATCGTAAAAATATTAAAATTTTACTACATATTGTTTTTTGTTGGATCATTGGCATAATTGGTAAGGCCCAATAGGACTAGCGCATAAGAACAACAACTGTCGCCGATAAAGAGAAGCATAGATAAAAAAAGATTCAATCTGAAAACACACAAATGAAGAGTGGATACAAGTGGATCCATGAAAGATGAGCACCGACTGAAACCTGCGAGATCCGCAGGAGATAAATATCGACCCGCCCTCCCATGGCACTAGTTGCACCGTAAGAACGGGGGCTATGCGGGGAGAACCTTATTCCAACTTCAGAAAGCCACCACTGTCTCGTCGATTTGAGCAGGACACAAACCCTAAACAGACTAAAAACACACTTAAAAATGAAGCAGGAGCCCTCCCACCGGCAAGGACAGGGATCCACCACATCTCCATGGCCCTATGACAACGAGAGATGAGACAGGCCGACCGTGGTGCTGACAGCAGTCGGGGAAACCGTTGGTGAGTCCCTCGTGTGGGAAGATGCTGAAAGATGTCAGCAGCTTTCAATAAATAGAAGTAAACTCATCTGCAATAATTAAGTTGAAAAGAGTAGGAGATAGCGGAAGAAGGGTATCCTTACGTGTCGCTTCCTTTGTATTATTTGCGGTATGGACTGATGTTTCCGGTGAAGTATGAGTACGGTCCTCGGTCATGCTCTGATCCCCGGATAGGTGAGTGAGGGGTACATTTTCCAGCTTCTTGATGATACGCACTTCTCCTGACGTAAGCCTCAACTCATATTGTTCTTTCACATGCTGCAAACAAAACAGAGCATTATTAGTTAACTGTTGCATCGTTCTTATAGTCAAGGAAAATGTTTTCAGTGGAATATATAGGTTCGACCATTATACATATCACTTGTCACTAAGTGAGGACGGGGGCCAGCTCACCTGGGGAACGCCCTTCAGAACAAGGGTAGCGACCAATGTGATTTTACATTCTTCCAAGCAAATTGGATCACTTGAATTGTTACGCTGCAGGCATGTTTTTTCAAAATCATCGAGACGTTTCTGCGGGAATGTTCTTTTGAAATCATCCAGAAGTTTTGGGCTCAGCTGTTTGACATAATCTGCGTGTACATACGATTGTATCAGACTAACTATATTAAAAAAAATGCAATTACCACGTGACACATGTAGTAAGCAATCCAAACAATTCACAAAAAAATGCAATTTGTACTTATCATACTGATGTATTTACACATATTTTAGTTCTAGATACATTTATTTTGATGCATTTCAATGTCAAATATTTCTGGACGGACGGAGTAGTGAATCCCAAAGAATTTTTTAGAGATCCAGAGAGATGCATGTTTGATGTAGATTACATCGGTCAACAAAAAGGTTTGATAAGGAACTAGAGGTCAACACTAAGCCGACTACAAGAACCTGTCTGCTTACCTTCGATATTCTTACGCCGATTCTCTTGTGCTTCATCCTCTTGACATGGCTCTGAAGGTGTTACTTCCCCACGAGGTACTGCAGTCAAATCCGTCTTTCGGTCTTTGTAGGTTATGGGATCCCCCATAGCTCCTGTGTTTAACCTTAAGAGTTGTGCACAAGAGAGAGGGATAGCGGAGGGGCGTATATATACTATACCAGTGGCCCGGCCGAGTGGAGGTGGGCAGCAGTGGCCACTCCACGCATGCATCGGTTGCGTCACCAAGGGCGGATAGTGCGGTACTGTATGAAAGTTGAAACTTTAGACACTTTTCTGGAGTACAAATACAATCGTCGCAATCTATACTCATTATGTTCCTATATAAGGATTGGAAAGTTGCCTCGTTTATACCCTAGTCTACTCGATCACCTTCTAGATCTATTCATGACAACATGGCACGCCTTAAATCCCTTTGCTTCCTTTTGCCACGCGCGCTTTTAGAAGCAAAAGAAACAGCGGGTCTTAATTAAAGCACTCAACAATTCCGCTTGGGATCGGGGATGGAGCTTGTGATGAGTACTTGAAAGCAGGCGTGCCGCAAGGTATGATCTATCTGCTGAAAGTTCAAGGCAGCTAAATATCGAAGTCATAGAAACCTAGTATGTGTACCGATGGTCAAATATTGTGCTACATTGCATTAGTTATCACTAGCAAACATGTCCGTGCGTTGCACCAGGAGAGAAAAAAAATTTATCATCGCCCAGCAAGATTGGCCGGTTCGACAAATACGTCCAACAGTTCAACATCCGAACGGTGTCATCCGGCTGTGAGGCATACGCTAAAATCTCGAAAATAAACATGTAGAGTTTTTAGAAGAAAGTGAATAAATTATCTATTACAGTCCCATAGCACTAAACAGAGAAGATAAAAAAAGATACAAATTATCTATCTTTGTGTGGCTGACCAGATCGATCGGTGTTATCGTACAAGCAAAAGAGCCCGTGCGTTGCAACGGGAGAGAAAACATAACACACGCTCTTAACCCAAGAACCATCACTCAAGACCACAATAGGTCCATCTCCTTTATTTTTGCGAGGCATCATATTTGTGTTGCCACTTATCCTCCTTTTTACCCTCGTCGGCGATGACCTCGGTGTTCACACAAAACAAAACAAAAACGTGTTTGAATATGGTTAAGGCCTCTCTCCCCCTCTCTCCTCCCTCTCCCTCCCTCTCTCTCTCTCTCTCTCTCACTCTCGCGATGAGAAATCTATTGTTTTCCCCTACGACAGTTTCCAGAGATATGCATGTGTAGTTATCGATATTTACTTTTCCCTATATTATTATATTGGAGTGTTTATTTGCAATCCGGATCACCGATGATACGAAAGGAAAACGGATCTTACTCTATAAATTATAAGTTTGCTCCCAAAACAATATTTTAAAAATATTCAACATTTAAATTAACATCATATTTAGATTCCACACATTTTTCTAATAAAATTTCATATATAATATGTTAAAATCGAAGTTACGGTTTAAAAGATACGGATAATTTAGAAAATCATTTGTTTGACTTAAATATATTTCAAAGTAATATTTAAAAATACTTAACAGGTAAAAATAATCTCATATTCATATTCTACATATTTTTCTAATCAAATTTCATATATAACATGTTTAAATCAGAGTTGCGGTTTAACAGATATGGATGATTTAAAAAAACATTGTTTGACTTAAATATGGTCCGCGGATGAATTACGTAAAACATCAGGGGAGTTTCAGAAAATGTAAAATAACGATTCGGGTGTGACTTAAATCCGGACTGCGGGTTGAATTCACTGAAATAGAGGGACTTTTCTGAAAATGTCATGACGGACGAAATAAACCCAATTTGCTTTATTATTACTAGCAAAAGAGCCCGTGCGTTGCAACGGGACTGAAAAAAACACACGCTCTTAACCCAATAACCACGACTCGAGACCTTGATATCTAGACGTCCTTTATTTTAAAATGGCATCACATTTGTGTTTCCGACGGTGGTCTCAATGCTCACACAACGAAAACGCATTTGAATATGATCAGTCCTAAGGCGTCTCTCTCACACACATACACACACACAAACATAAACACACACACACGTGCGCTCGCACGCACACAATCGCTGAGAATAAGATGAGAAAAATGTTGTTTTTTCCCGCGAGGTTTTTCAGAGTTGTGCATGCGTGGTTATCAATGTTTTTTCCCTCTCAATCTGGTTTTAATGTGTGTTTATTTGCAATTTGGATCGCCGCCAGTGCGGAAAAAAAAACAGACTGTGCAGTATAGATTAAGTTTGCATCAAATTAGTAGTTTAGAAATATTTAACAGCTAAAAGTAACGACATATTTGGATTCTACACATTTTTCTAATCAAATTTCATATATAATATGTTAAAATCGGAGTTACGATTTAAAAGATATGGACAATTTTGTTTTAGATAAACAGCGGATTGATTAATCGAAAGGTCAGGGAGTTTTCTGTTAAAACACAAAAAAACGATTCGTTTGACTTAAATATGGACGGCGGGTTGATTACCTAAAATCTCAGGGGGCTTTCTGAGAAAACTAAAAAAAGGTTCGGTATGACTTAAAAGATGGATTGCGGGTTGATTTCAACAAACTGCAGGGACTTTTTTGCAAATAAAAATGACGGACGACAGAAACTCATCGTGCTTTATTATTAGGTAGAGATTAGGTATAGATGTGTTCTGCTGTGACAGTTTTAGTCCGATTTTCCATATCTTAACCTGCGAGCTCTGGTTTTCTAATGAATCGAGATCCTTCAAGCCGACTTCGACAAAACATATGTATGTCGCTAGCTTTGAAAATTTTCAGCCTCCTCTGTCCGAGCAACACGGGTATATATTTCTTATCTGTAATAACACAAAAAAGTACATATTTCTTATTTGTAATAACACGAAAACTGAAATAGCAAGGACGTACACCCCATGCATATATTGTTATCATGTGATGAATACCAAAGTTTTAAAGAGAGAAGTGCACATTTCAACCCCTAACTCTCGCCCTAGTCTAACATACACACCTCAACTTCAAAACCGTCTAATCTATAACCCCTAACTCTCAAACCCATCTAAGATTCAACCCTGAGACCGGTTTTGACCCTGTTGACCGGTTTTGAACCCGTTGACTGCCCAGTCAGCGTGCCACGTCAGCGACACTGTTCATAAATTTATTTTCTGAAACTTTTTTCCCAAAAAAACTGAGAAATTCAATTTTCAAGGGAAAATTCCTGCATGAACAGTAAAATCAAAAAAAAAAACTCCAGTTTTTCCAAGAAAAAAAAAATCATTTTTCGCCCTGTGGACAGTAACTCAGAAAAGTTCGAAAAAAATATAAAAAGTATCAGCACAAAATTTGACTGTACTAGTGGAACGAAAAATTTCGACTGTACTGTTCACGCGGCGAAAAGCGAAATCCCGAAATTACTGTGCACGCGGCGAAAACGGAATTTTTCAAAAAAAAAATATTCACTGCGTATGCAGTGAATTCGGGAACATTTCGTTTTTTCGCCACGGGAGCAGTACTGTTCGCGTGAGAATTTTCCAGAAAATGAAATTTCCTGATTTTTTGGTAGAAAATGAATTTATGAACAATGTCGCTGATGTGGCATGCTGGCTGAGTGGTCAATGGGTTCAAAACCGGTCTCAGGGTTGAATCTTAGACGGTTTTGAGAGTTGGGGGTTGTAGATTAGACGGTTTTGAAGTTGAGGGGTGTATACTAGACTAGGGGAAGAGTTGAGGGTTGAAATATGCACTTCTCTCAAGTTTTAAATAGGGCGCTAAGCCTCTTAGCGGCAAACCCCTTCGAAATGCTATAGCGATGCTATAGCATGCTATTTAAACTGTTTTCTCATGTGTTTGGACAAAAAACTGTTAGCGCAGGACCTCTTTCAAATACTATAGCGTGCTATAGCGGGTTTCTTAAAACCATGATGAATACACACCGTATGTGACGAATAAATCAACAGGCCACGTGTAACACCTCGAGAATCATGCTACAGAAATCCCGTGTTGATGGTGCCATGTTATCACTCTTACTGTTGCAAATCCTCATTTGCATTCAAACACAATTAAAATTTAAATCCAAATTTAAACTCAAAATTCAAAACTTCTCAAACATCAATACTAAAATGTTCAAGTAGTTGTAAATAATCATTTGATAATGTTGGTGGCTAACCAACATTTTTGAAAAGTGCTTAATGCCCCAAACTAATTAAAACAATGGTTAAAACAAATATTTTAATGCCTTTTTAATTTATAAAAAATGCTAAACTTACAATGGCAGTAGCCTAAATTAAAATAATATTTTAGAAGCAAGTTTTATACTTTATAAAACTATTTTTTTAAAGAAGAAGAAAAACTGTTTTAAAAAAGGAAAATGTGAGAGAGCCCCCCTGCCCCCCTGGCATCGGCCCACACCGAGCCAGCCCAGTCCCCACACTCCTCCGGTCACCTCCTCATCCCTGTACCATTGACCGTGCCGCTACAGGGCATGGTCGTCCTCGACCACCTCACCGGCGACGCCCCGACCAGGATAAGGCCCTCCCCCTCCCTATTAGCCTACTGTATAATGTAGTCCTGCCATAGCGTATGCGCCCTGTATAGTCTCCGTGTACGCGTCCCTGTCAGAGATCGTGCAGCCAAGTAGTGGCACACGTTGAGGTAGTTGTCACCCCATGATCACCAATAGGCAGAGGCCGCTCCAAGCTGTACATATACCTCCTCCCTGTGCATAATCAAAGTGTGGTGTCATTCTCCTAATCTCCTCTCCCAACATGGTACCAGACGTTCCCGACCTGCACAACCAATTCGTGCAGGTCTCCGATCCCGCTTCCGCCGTCATGGCGCACGCCGGCGACGACGAGGTTCTCCATTCCGTCCCTCTGGCTGATGCGCCTCCTTCGGCTGCCGTTGCTGCTCCTGCTACAGCTCCTGGCACCCCCGCCACCTCTGCACCCGCTCCGGCACCGGCTCTCCCCGCCCCGCCTGCCCCGCGGCCACGCCGACCCCTGTCGTCGATCCTCCAGACCGTCGACATCCATCGTCACATCCCATCACGCTTGACCTCCTCACCGGCAACTACTCGCAGGGGCGCCACCAGTTCGACACCGTCGTCGGCATGTTCGGTGTCCATGACCACGTCGATCCCGTGGCGCTCTCTCGTCTGGATGACCCAGAGTGGCGCATGGCTGATCACGTCAGGGTGCACTGGCTCTACACCACCATTTTGCCAGAGCATCTCGACGCCGTGATGCAACCCGACGACATCGCCCTCGCCGAGTGGACCGTCGTCGATGGCATCTTCTGCGACAACATGCTTGCTCGTACCATCTATGTCGACGCCGAATACCACGCTCTCGTCCAGGACGATCTCACCGTGATGAAGTACTGAACGAGCTCAAGTCCTTCACCGACCAGCTAGGGGACCTAGGTCAGCCGGTGACGGAGACGCGGCAGGTCTTCCACCTTCTGCAAGGCCTCAACCGTCAGTTCCACGCCGTGATCCCCCACATCACCTCGCAGGCGCGACTACCTTCCTTCCTCCAAGTCCGCTCCTTCCTTCTTGTTGAGGAACAACGTGCGGAGCAGTCGGCACACCTGCAGTCCTCCCACGCGCTGATCGCTGGCCGCGGGGTCACGCCTCCGCCTCTTGTGCCCTCCACCAACAACACCCGTGGGCACGGGCGCGGGCGTCACCGCAGTCATGGAAACGGTGCTGCTCTTCAGTCACCCTCCCCAACGCCACGACCACCGTCCGTCCCTACGCCGGCCCCCGGGGCCAACTCCTGTACGGGCCTCGTCCAGGCCTGGCCGATGCCCTGGCGCGCCCCTGGCTCTGGCGTTCTGTGCCCGTGTCCTGGCACACCGCCTCAGCAAGCCATGATCGCGGCACCCACCCTGCCCGCTCTCCCGCCGTACGGCTACGCGGCGTGGGGGGGAGAGGGGGGGCAAGCACGCCGGCCTACGGGATGGGCCCAGGCTACGGTCCAACTACCGGCTACGGTCACCCCGGCGATGGTTCGTCGTCCCTGCCATCTCCGGCCTAGGACATAGCCTCGCTCCAGGCTGCCCTTCACTGCGCCACTGCCAGCCCATCGGCCTCTGGCACTAGGCCGGAGTGGTACCTAGCCTCAGGCGCCGCCGCTCACATGAGCTCCTCTCCCAGTAACCTCGTCCTAACCTCTCTGCATCCTAGGTCATCGTTGGCAGTGGGGAGTCCCTCCCGATCACCTATATCGGTGCTACCTGGCTCATTGCTGGCAAATCCCCTCTCCAACTCCGCAACCACTACAAGAAATACAGTCAATTATGACTACCCATTTTGGTCGTGGATTCGTCATATTTATCGTTTATTGACCATTTTTCGACCAAATTCAGAAGGTCAACAGTTGGCCGCCAAGAACGAACAAACTTGACTTTTTTGGAATTTTTGTCATAGCTAGACTAACGATAAAAATTTCAGAAAGGTCACTACCCATTTGCCTGAGCCACGTAGGATCTGACGTGGCATTGTTAGTGACCAAATGGAATCATCATAAATTTCATAGCCCAGTCCACCAATGTAGCCTACATGGGTCTGTCCCAATCATCGTAAATTTCACAGCCCAATCCACCAATCTAGCCGACATGGGCCCAGCCCAATACCTATTTTCTTAATTGAATTGGTTTGATTTATTTGGGCTGATGCATTATTTTGTCAAAAGCATGCTCATTTAAGGATAGGCCCATTAGAAAACAAATATAACATAATACAATATTTCATATATTTCATTTCAGTAACACTTCACATAAAATACAATACATCAGCAATCGACTCCTCTACACAGCAAGGTTCAAGGCCCAATAAGTGCGCAAGCCCACATCCCCATAAATTGGACGAGAAGCACAAATTTTAGCTGATCACACATAACATGAATGAGAAGCACGAATATCATGTACCATCACTAGTACACATACTTCGTCCCGTCACCCAAGCACCAATGTTGTGTCAATCTACTGGATTTGCCACATGGTGATGTTACTGCATTAGGGCTGTTCCAGCTTCTCCCTGCCATCTGCTGATCGATGTACTGCTCCAGCATCACCTCCCGCTACCACTAGTGGAAGAAGATAAGGTCATCAGCCATCTGCACGCGAACAAACCAAGAAGATTAACCTATTTAGCCTACTGTAATTTGTTTCTAAACATGGGCATCAAATCAACACCAACACTGAATTAAAATGCACAAAAGAATGGAGCATAGCAATATGTACATCCTAAGAACTTCAGGTCTGAGCCATTCTCGATACTACAATAAATACAGAACAGCCAAAATTTTGATCCATGGACACCAGATGATAGAAAAGGTACTAAGGCACTACTTGCTACTGAAAACCAAAGCAAGGTATGAAGCACATGCCAGGCCAACAATAAACTAGTACCAAATCGACAAATAACCATCTGATGCAATATAGTACTAGTTTCACTTTAGCATATGTGCCTAATTATGCAGGTATGTAGGATGACTTCAAGAAAAAATGGAACTGCAGGGGAACGGAGGATGGAGAGGGACAAGGGGGTGCTACCTGCAGGAAGACATTGGCGGCTCCAAAGATGGCGTCGAAGTGTTCCACAGGCTGGGCGTAGAGGAGAGGGTCGCTGGTGGAAGAAGTGGCATTCGTGCACCCTACACAAGAGACAAGATGAGTAAGACCGGGGAATCTGAGCAGCATCAGTAGGGGAAGGGGAAGGACGAAGGTGCATACCTCTCTAGGTGCTGCAGCATGTGCTTGTCAGAAGAGTAGGGGCGGTCGGAGATGCCGCGGGAGGCCGAGGCAACCAGCAGCTCACCGGTGACGGCTGTCGTCGGTGAGAGGTTAACCTTCCGAGGTTAAAAGATCGTACCAGATCAAGCACCTTGTAGACAGCCTTGTCTTACCGCGCCTTGGCCTCCTCAGCGAGCACCTAGCAGGAGCAGAGCAGAGCAAGGAACTAGTTGTCAAACCTAGAAGAGCAGAAAATACACACTATTCAACGAAAGAACTAATGTGCAGATAATACTCGAACAAATCAAAGCGGCAGGAAACCAGGTATCTTCATTGCATATACCATTTAATTAATAGGAAACCAGAGAATAAGTTGCCGAGTGCTAGCTAGGAGCTCAGGTATGCATGAACAAAATATTTCCATTGTACGTATAAACAAGTATTTATATTATAAGCAAATATAGGAGTGCCACTTCAAGTTAATGCCAACATCACATTACACACAGTCAAAATTAAAATCCGGGAATCCAATGAACATCAGTACACAAATAGAGTGTTCTCAGATCATAAGCATGGGTTGTTGAAGGAAATTTACTAATTAAGGGCATAGTTGTATCTGGCATCCAGGTATTTCTAGATATGGCGGGCTGTACATGCTCTGGGTAGAGTACATGCCCTGGATCCGAGTTCATGGTTATGTTCATTTGAATGCTAAAGTAGCTAAAAACACATAGCACCGGGTCATGCTAAATAGACCTACAGAAAAACTTCAATGCATGCTCACTGAGTCACATGAGAACAGATAGGCAAATTCAGAAACAAATGGAGTGACAACAACATTTCATTAACATACACTACTAGGGAAAACATTATACACAGAACTTTAGCAGTAGCGCGTGTTAAAATGAGGCGCTACTGCTACTTAGCAGTAGCGCGTTGGCTCAAAGGGCGCTACTGTTATCCTATTAGCAGTAGCGCGGCAGGAACAAAACGCGCTAGTACTATAATTGCCACACCGTTTCCGATGTGCTAGGTATAGTAGTAGCGCCCTTCTAAAAACCACGCTAGTACTACGGATTTTAGCAGCAACGCGTTTTCTATCCACACGCTATTGTTACATCTATTTTCACCTACCCCCCCCCCCCCCCCCGCGTGGGCTTCCCTCTCCTCTGCTTCCTCCCCCAATTCCCCACTCTCTCTTCTCCACCTCGTCGCCTTCGCCGAAGCCCCTTCCCTCGCCTTCGCCGGAGGCCCTGCCCTCGCTCTCCACCGGAGTCTTCCCCTCGACGTCATCGCGCTACTGTACCTCCTCCTCCTCCTCGACCTCGACCTTGTCGGAGCCCCTGCCCTCGCTCTCCGCCGCCGTCTCCCTCGACCCGCCTCGCCGCAGTCTCCCCCGACCCCGCCTCGCTGTCGTCTCCCCCGACCCCGTCTCCGTGCCGCCGTCTCCCCTGACCCCATCTCTCTTCCCGCCCTCTGTAAGCACTCTCCCATTCCCTCTTCTATGCTCTCTGTTAGTATGAACCCTAGCTGTTTAGTGCTAGTTAGTATGAAACCTAGGCTATTTTTAGTGCTAGTTAGTTAATTACAACTAGGATTAACCCTATTTAATTAGGTAGTACGAACCCTAGTTAAAAAAATGGATACTTATATGGTAATTAGGGCAGTAGTTCCTAGGTACTAATTATTTAGTAAGAACTAGGTACTAGTTTATTTTTATTTATAGTAATTTTATTTTTAGTAAGAACTAGTTGAATTAATAGAACTAGTTAGTAAGAACTTGTTGCTATTTTTTTAGTTAAAGCAATTTTTCCCGCATCGACGTGGACGATGCCTATCCCACATCCTCATCGTCGAGTCGGCGGAGGACGACACTTGCTTGACCAGATGGGCCATGTCCGGGACTAGGCTCCGCCGGGGTGGTACTGGGAGGCGCTACCTACCGGGGGGGCGCAGGTTGGTGAGGAGCCAGCCTGTCGTTGACCCGAACCTTCTTTGGTGGCGGTCGCTTGGGGGCAGTGACGGTCCAGAGGCTCGAGGACACCGCAGAGGTGGTGCGTCACCGTGTCAGTGAGGAGGATGCGCACGTCCGTCGCTACTTGTTTGCGTTGGAGCACAGGTTCTCCAATACCTAGCAGGTTCTCCAGGGATCTCACTGGAGCTATGATCCCATGATGGTTCCTTCTCTGTGGGTGTCCACCGCTCGCGCCGATACCCATCGTGAGCTAGGGTTTTAGTTGTATTAGTGATGTTATATGTATGATACTATTCGGGATGTATTAGTGATAATATTCGACGACGTACGGACGCATGAGATGATTTACTTTTGCTTATTGAATGCATGCTAATTTGAGTCGTATAAGATATTTTGAAATGTATATGTTGTGTTGCTCAAATAGGATATGTTCTTGCCCAAGTGGCCGGTCATGTTTGCAGGTTACACCTTCGAGTGGCCTATGTTTTGCCAGAGTGTTGATTCATTTCCGTTCCGGCAATTTTCAGGCGCTCGATATGTCCTATTTTAGCAAAGGTCATGCCGGATTATTCCGTGAATTTTGGCATGACTTGTGCCAGAATATGTAGGAAATATGGAGTGCCCCAGATTTGTGTGTTGAGTATCCTGGTAGTTGTCTTCGATTGATTTTCAATTAATGTTTTAACTATGAACATAGGAAATATCTGACAACGAAAAGGATTTCGGTATTTGCAAAGACTGCGAAGACGAGCGCAGCCTGTGCGACAGAATCTTCCTAGATGATGATAGGCGCTTCAGCGTCAAGCTGGACGAGAACTTCGAAGTGGATACAGTAAGTCATGACGACAAGTCTTTTTTCGTAATTAAGCATGACATCTGCTTCATTTGCTTCAACTTATATTTTTTTTACTATTCTACTAGCATATCCCCTGCCATGCAAGAGTTTTTGTGTTGGATAAGATAGGTTTCAGTTCTATGACAACTACTATGAAGGTAAAGAGAGTTTATTTGAAGACCGAGCATGGTTATATTTTCCTTGCAAAATTATACAACGAAGACGACTACACCTATTTTGGATGCAAAACATGGCGAGGACAATGCAAGACTTATGCATTTGAGCCTGATATGGTTATCACCTTTGATATTCGTCCGGAAGATGATATTGAAGGTAATACCGACATCTGGGTTGATGTGCAGACGCCTCCAGTTCTACCAAAATGTGAGTTTCTCAACCATATTTATGTCTTTGATATTGTTTATTCAAAAATAGTTGACAATTAATTTCTATTGACAGCTTATTTCCAATCAAGCAAACATGTCCAGCGCTTGGTAGACATGTACTACTGTCCCCGGGCTGAAATAAACTGCGAGGATATAAGTCATTATGTTTCATGGCTTGAGGATCTTCATACTGTTAAGATAAATTATTTTTCTGGACTTGCAAATCTTAGTACTCAAAATGTGCGACCAATATTCTTCATATTGAACTATGGTCACATGTACTTAGGAAATATGGTAAGCTTTTTACTATTTGTACTCAGTGCATCTTTTGCATACATTATTTTTAAGCTAAACTTCGTTGCTAAGTATGTTACTATACAATGTTCTTCAACAGGGACTCCCGTTGAATGTTGTTAGCTTACGGCCAAGATATTATAATGCACTTTAGTGCATTCAGTATTTCTAATACCGAGGAATGCTTAATAGTGAAAGGTTGGAGCAAAATTCTGAAGGATCGCAGAGAAGTACTAGGGGACAGCAATCAGAAGCACAGCCCACGATTAGGAGGCAGGTTTATCTGCATGCTCCAACTTGATGAAAAACGAGTACTACACATGTTTTATGTTATTTTACCTGAGAGAGAGCAGCAAGAGTGATTAGCTAGTGTTGGTGGTAATGACTCTGATGATTTTTATTAGCTATTGTTGCTGGTGATTAGATAGCTACCGCAGCTAGTGTTGGTGGTGATTAGCTAGCTAGAATGAGTTTGAAGATGATAATGTGCTACACTATGACTGTGATGATTAAATAACTACTATTGGTGTTATGACTATCATGATGATTAAATAGCTTATGCTGGCGGATTAGATTCAAGTGGAGGCAACATGCGGTGCACATCGAAAGTACTACTAGTCCAAACTAGATCAAGTTTGGTTTAGTAGTATACTTTTGACATGCACCACATATTGCCTCCACTTGAACCTAATCCACCTTCATTTGACACACTGTTATGGACATAATGATGTAAACCTCATAACTGTTATTGTACCGATATTTGTATGATGGCGCATAAATACACTAAATATAAAAAAATAAAAAAAGAATACTAGTAGCGATGGAGAGTAAACACGCTGCCACTAGCTAGATTAGCAGTAGCGTGGGAATGAACACACGCTGCAACTATTTGTCCTAGCAGTAGCGCGTGCACGCATGCGTTACTGCTAAGCAATAGCTGTAGCGCCTTATTAGTAGCGCGGACTCCCGCGCTACTAGTGAGCACAAAACCCGTGCTACTGCTAGGGTTTTCCCTAGTAGTGATATCTTGGGTGACCAAAGGAATGAAGCTTCAAGATTTCAGATTTATATATTAGATTAGATGGAGTATGCACACATAATGTGGTGGGGAAGAGCTTTGAGCTTTATATTTGCTATTACTTTTGTAGAGAATTTAAGAAATCAAAGCAGATTGATCTTTGGTTCCATCTCATCTAAAAAAATACCCATCAAAATTGCATCAAAATATCACCTAACTAATCCATCATAACTTCATTCAAATAACATTGCAGACTACTGTAATGTACAGATGCAAACTCATGAACATGTGAATGTACAGAAGATGGGTGGAGGGAGGCGGGGAGGGGAACAGAGAACAAATCGGCCCGGTCGTCGCTGGAGGGGCTGAGCACCTTGCGTCCAGGTCAAGTTCCCGTGTCCTTCTCCTCGCCGAGCACCTTGCCGCTGGAGGAGCTGAACCTGGTGCAAAGAACACTGTCGGTCAGAGAGAGAGAGAGAGAGAGAGAGAGAGAGAGAGAGAGAGAGAGAGCGAGAGAGAGAGAGAGAGGGAGAGAGAGGGAGAGAGGGAGGGAGAGAGGCGGAATGAGAGAGGGGGAGGGAGGGAGGGGGAGGGAGAGAGAGAGAGAGAGAGAGAGAGAGAGAGAGAGAGAGAGAGAGAGAGAGAGAGAGAGAGACGTTCTTGTCGGCGGAGGGACGGCGGCACAGCGGAGATGGCCCGGTGATGGCTAGTGGGAGGGCCTGCTCGGGAGATCTCATGCTCGGTGGGGGTGGGGTCCATGGACGATGACGACGACGCTGCGGAGATCCCCTAGCTGCCGCGGACGACTACGAGGACGCCATGGAGATCCCCTGGCCTCCGGACGGCGACAAGGAGGACGCGAACTCGGACGGCGCAGGGTCCGTGGCGAAGAGAGAGCCCTGGCCAGGGCGATGGCGGGGGCCGGGAAGGACAAGGCCCGCGCCGGGCCCCACTGGACTATCCCACCGTCATTGTTGGAGTAGAATGAGGAGGCGGCCTTGGATGAGGTGAGGAGGGCGGCGAGCAGGGAGGAGGCTACTGCGCCCTGAGTGCGGCCGCGGAGGCGGACGTTGTGGCGGCGAGCGTGTGCGAGCGGGAGAGGATGGAGTGGCGGCGAGACTGGATCTGGGGGCGGCGACGATGGACTGGGAGGGGATAGGGTTTGGGTGGTTGGGCTGCCTGGGGGGTGGTGGTTCTTTTCGTTCTTTCTCTTTTTTTCTTTAGATAAATGGAATGGATGGATGGATGGATGCCATGTCATCAATCCATGACACAAGCATTTCAACCAATAAGAACAATCCATGACACAAGGGTGCATTTTGGAATGACATAATGTGTTCAAATTATATCATACTATGCATAGGGGTGCATCTTGGAATGGCAAACAATGATGCCTAAGGAAGTTTTCATTTTCTTTTGACAAAAAAATAATTTTCCATTTTTCGAGTGCCCAAAATGAGTTTTTTTGTGAAGGACCTACCATATATTTGTTGAAAATTGGACCGAATCATTTTCCTAAAATATTAGGCCACATTTTATGCACAATTGACCAAATGGTTGGGTGTCCGAAGTTTTGATCCACCTCTCATGAAAAAGACAATTTTCCGCCGATTCAATTGGAACCGGGTCAAATTTGAACTGCAGCTGCCTTATAGTTTGTTCTTTATTATTTCCAAAAATCATTTTTAGGTACATAAGTATGTATTTAATCACAGAAATACCAATTTTTTTTCCAATATTCAACCACTAGCTAGGAACGGTCATGCCTGCCGTTTTGGACCGCATTTTGAAACGGGCATGAAAAATTCAAATAAAAATGAAAAAATTGGAAAACCTTCACATTGTGTCATTATATGTGACCAAGTTATCAGAAAAAATAATAAACTTATACTACGGTAATTCTTCTAAAAAAGTGTTCACAGAAATGAGCTATCATGTATGAAGATTCATGGCCTTCAAGCCAAATGGTCAATCTTATGGCCACATTCATGGCATAGTTTGTTAAAATGATATCATAATACGCACAAGGGTGCATCTTGGAATGGCAAACAATGTTGTCTAAGAAAGTTTTCATTTTCTTTGGACGAAAAATCCATTTTTCATTTTTTTTGAGTGCACAAAATGAGTTCTTTTGTGAAGGACCTACCATATATTTGTTGCAAAAATGTACCAATTATGTTTTATAAAATACTAGGCCATACTTAATGCAGAATTGACAAAATAGTTGGGTGTCAAAAGCTTTTATCCACCTCTCATGAAAAAAAAACAAATTTTCGTCGATTCAGCATGAAACGGGTCAAATTTAAACTACAATCACCTTATAGTTTGCTCGTTATTTTTCCAAAAATCATTTCTAGTTACACAAGTATCTATTTAATAAGAAATACATGGTTTGGTGGCGATACGTAGAGGTTTGGACGGTGGCCGAGGGCCCCAACTCCAAAGCACGTAAACTCGCATGCCCGCCGCGTGGTCACCGCGTGACCGTGGCGTTGCCGTGCTTTCTGGGCGGCCTAGGCATGTCTAGTGGGTTGGGAATTCCCCAGGTAGGCGCAAGGGAGAAAATTACAATAGAAGAATCTCAAGAGGAGACCAAACTATGCTCAAACATGAATTAGCAGCCAAGTGTTTGATTAGCGATACGGGAAATTCACATGGCCAATGGGCCTGAGTTTTGGCTGAGGATTATCATCTACTAGGGAGACTGTCTTGGCAAATTTTCAGCTCAAATGGAGGATCTTAGATGGCACTTGCTTTGCAAAGTACTACATCAGGCAGAAGTATGGATGTTGAAGCTCGTCTCAAATGGATAAATGGATTGAGCTGAAATTTTGTGGAGTATGGTCATTTGGGCATAGTAAAACGTTGTAAAATTTTGTGGAGAGCTATAATACGGGCATATAGAATATCTGGAAAAACTTCAACTCATTAGGGTTTGTATAGCTAGTACTTCCTTCACAAAGGTTCTAGCTGAACAAAAACTATAGGAGGAAATTTGTTAAAATCATATAGGAGGAAATTGTTACATCAGAGAATTAAAGTGAATAAAATTGTTTGAAGAAAGTCATATGTTGAAAGAAAGTAAGTTATTGGAATAGCATCCTAGGTTTAAAACTATACATATTTATCCCTTCTTCTAAGTAGAGAAGACAACCATAAATGAAATAACATTGACTAAATTCAGAACACAGGGAACAATCAAGTTTGTTCATGCCATTTTTTTGCTAAACAAGCACAATTTCCTGAACAAATGTTGCCAAAGTGTGTTTTCATTTTATTTGCACAAAAACATCATTTTTCATTTTGCGAGTGTGAAAATTTGTTTTTTTCAGAAACTACCAAATATTTGTTGCAAAATAGCACCACTCCATTTTTTCAAAAATATTTTCAAATGCTTGCTTTAACATTTTCTAAATACATGATTTACTTTGTTCATAGACATTGTATATTTCTTGTATACATTTTTCGCATACATGAGAAACATTTTCAAATGCTTGCTTTAACATTTTCTGAATACATGATTGACTTTATTCACAGACATTGTATAATTTCTGTACACATTTTTTCAAATGCTTGCTTTAACATTTGCTAAATACATAATTGACTTTATTCACACGCATTGTATATTTTCCGGATACATTTTTCCTATACATGAGAAACATTTTCTTTATATACAATTAGCATTTTCAAGTGCTTCGTTAACACTTTTTGAACACATAGTCAACATTTTTATATACACATTTTAAACATTTTCTAAATGCTTGATTTTTTTAAATACAAAATTAATATTTTTGATACAAGGTTAAAATTTGTTTTTTACACATATTAACATTTTCAGATGCTTTACTCACATTTTTAGATACTTGTTTAACTTTTTTTCAAATGCTTGATTAACATTTTAAATAGATTATGAACTTTTGCCACACACATTGTATATTTTTTTATACATGATAAACATTTTCTTTATACACACGTAACATTTTCAAATGCTTGGTTAAATTTTTCCAAATGTTTTATGTGAAGTTTATTGTAATATATTTTGTAAGAATATATTTGGAAGTATAAACAAAAGTTAAAAAAATAATGAACCAACGAAAAGACAGACAAAAACCGAGCCGCGGCCCTAGAGATGGGCCACTCGGCGCATGTAAAATGTTAAAAGAAGAAAAAGGTACCCTCGTCCCACCGAGGCCCAAGCCCACTCGGCACTGCCCTTAAATACTTGTGGGGTGCAGTTTTATCAGTAGTATTGTTTGGGCCTGGTGGTTTGGCTCCATACGGAGAGTGAAGGGTCGCGAGTTCGATTCTCACGATGCCCCCTTTTTGCTGATTTATTCACACATTTGAGGGCGTGGCCCGCTTGTTAGCATAGCGCACAAGACAGGTTTGTGGTATGGGTCCCACATGTCATTGGTACCATGTTAGTTGGTCCCGTGTGTAAATAGTAGACCCCACAAGTCAGTTTAGTCAATACTTGAGCGGTCAAACCAACCATGCAATAGACACATAAGTTAAATGAGACGACACGTAGGCAAAATTGATGATCCGTCCACCGGGAAGGGAATGAGGCTTAAACCTGTCACCGTCGGCAAAGGAGGGAATCCACTACCGGTGCAACTGTTCACTTTCACCCAGCGGTGGTGCTAGAGGGCCTCCGACCACTTCTTCTTTGCCCCATACATAGTGTGGGCCGAACGGCCTCCGACCGCCCACCGAACCACACCCCAAGAACCTTAAGGTATAATTTACTTATTCCACATGCATTACTCTAGCTGCATGTGGGCTTTTTCCAGTTCTACACTCGAATCTAGGTGTTGGATCAAACAGGAAAGTAGTGGGGAAAGTTGTATACCATGAATCTAGGACGTGGTTCAAAGAGGAAAGGAATGGGGGAAAGTATTGGGAAAAGCTGTATAGAATGAATCTAGGACGTGGTCCAAAGAGGAAAGGAAGGGGGAAAGTAGTGGGGAAAGTTGTATCGCATGAATCTAAGACGTGTTTCAAAGAGGAAAGGAATGGGGGAAAGTTGTGGGGAAAGTCGTATAGCATAAATCTAGGACGTGGTTCAAAGAGGAAAGGAAGGGGGGAAAGTACTAGTACAGACTAGCTATCCAGCACCCATGTTGGTCGAAAAGGGAAAATAATGACAAACTCAGTACGCACATATGTAACAAACTGATCTTTTGTTTTGGGGGACAAGTCTATAGAGTTTGAGCAGGACTAGATTTGTTGCGCTCACATTGGGAAAGGTGTCTATAGATAACAAAACTGGGACCAACACAAATATTCTCCTTGGTTGTTTGTTCTTTGTTGCAACAGACTGTGCATTACCCCAGTACATCGGTAGATGCACATGGTGCTGCTGCATCCACTGTCCCGTGCAACTATTTAGCTGTTGTTAATCTAAGGCCTTGTTTGGTTAAAAACTCCCTAGTCCCTACCTGCTTTGTTCCACGGACTAAACATGGACTAGAGGTTATTAAATGACATGCTAAAAGACGATGTTACCCCTAGTAATGAACTAATAGAGACAAGGTGCGATGCGTGGCAGGGGCAACTGTCGAAAAAACTCCCAAAAAGACTCTCCCTCGAGGTCTTCTTTCTTTAGTCCCAAATGCCCACTTTTAGTCCCTAAAAGTCCCTCCTGTTTGGTTTAGATGGGACTGACACGGTGTTTTTTTAGTCCCTACACCAAAATGTCCCTGTAAGCAAACACCCTCTAATAATGCCGCTGGAAAATTGATGCAATGCCACAGTTAAAAGGAAATTACATGTTTAACGAATTTTATTGTTAATATAATCTCTATGTTAATATTAATCAATTCCACCGTTTGAGGAATGCTACTGTCTTTCTTTCTTTCCCATTTAGATAAGGTAGATGCTTCTTTTTGTTGGCTTCTGTGCCATCCACCATTATTGACCACTAGTTGTTTTCTTTGCACCTCTATGTAAACAGGGTTATCTACTTCACCTCGTTGCCATTGTGACATTTTATTGCACTGCACAAAACACTTTTCTTTTAAGAGTGTATTGTGTAGTTCAACCAAAATGTCACGCCGAAAACGTTGCTTGATTGCTTGATCTTAGTGGAACTGCACAAGAGGAGATCTTACTTCCTATCCGTGTTGGCAAATTTAGTTCAGATCTTCTTCTTGTGAGTTGTTTGAATTCCGCATCATGAGAGGTCAGTACTAGCCTTCTTTCAAATGATTCTGCAGTGTGCTTTCATATGTTGTGCTACTTGTACGTTAATGTTGCTTGATTTTAGTGAACTGCACAAATGGAGACAAGACTTCCAATCTGTATGTGCACCGTAATATCCCATTGAGGTAAGATAAGGATATTTCACAACTGTTGGCCTGTATTTTGCCACTTCCATCAGAAAATTAATGTCATTGTTTAGTGCTATACTTGTGCTCCCTAATTGACATGCCAAATCTTACATTGAAGGCGAAGCTTGTTTGTTATTGAACCAAGTGATGAAGGGAAGAACAAGCGGAAGAAAAACAAAAATCAACTCCCGGTGTTGTAATGAAGCACTGGAACTGTGATGACACAAGTAATGATATAGTTTTGCATATTAATTTATTGCTATGGCTGGAACGAGCAATTTTTTTCCACTGATTTGATGCCACTCTTAATTATGTAATACGTACTTATCTCTACTTGTGCAAACAGGGAACTTCTTTGAAGATACCATATATTTTAGTGGAACTTCACAAGAAGATGTTGGAAACATTAAACTAATCGAGGAGTATATAGTAAGCATGGTCACCACAGTAGATAGCAACAGTCGGTTTCGGAGAAGTGCTTCATCTGTATGCTCTACACAATAAGCCTCCTGACAAAGGATGGTACTCGCCCATTGATTTCATCCATATGATTGAGCTTTGTCATCTCTATTGGTGTTGGGCTACTGTTTAGATACTGTCATGAAAAAGTGGTATTGTACTTGAGAAGTGCTTCATCTGTGTTGTTTTAAATATTTCCTTTCCTTCTTTTCGAGCAAACAGGGATGCTAGCATTTAGTTATCCTCTTGTCTTTGCACAACAAGATCATCCTCCACTGAAGAAGAATATGGAGTACGTGAAGTGACTAGTTCCGATTATGCCAGGATGAAGAAGCCATGTCTATCTTCTCTTCAGAAGAAGCAGTTGAAGGATGGTTACATTACTCCCCACAAGACCAAACTAACTTCAGCTCAGAAGGACTGACAAATCTTCATTTTCTTGATGTGATACGCGAGTACAATGTTGTTCTAGGATTCTTTCCGGTGAGTTCCGTTTTTCTAAAAGTGTGCTCTACATGGACCATGTAGGTGCCTGTTTAAATTGTCAATTCATAGTACAATTTGCTTTATATTAATCACTGTTTTCGTATTTGGGAAAATAGGGGTGCTCAGCTTCATTTCAATGGGAACTGCACAAATTATTCATGAATACATCGACTCATTCATTTCCACCACAAGAAAGGAGGTGCTGATAGTTCAAGGCATTGCAACATATAAGGGCGAAATCATACAAGCTACGCGCGAATTTGGTTAATTTTGGTGGAACTGCAAAAAAGAACAGCTGGTTTATTTAGCACGAGGTGCCATATCAATGTCCGAACTGATGGCAAACCCTGTCCATTCCACAATCGTAGGCATTTGATTTTTTGGAATGGGACAACCTTGTAAAATTTTGCTCATTGATTTTAGCAAGAAGACATGCGTTTGATACTTTCGAATGGAACGCCCTTTGCTGTCAGCAGCGTCGATCAATTTTTTCTTTATTCTTTAGTTGTGAAGTAAATATTGGCTCTGACATGTGAATCGCTGAGTTGCATAATCATTGATTATTTTGAATGTTCTTTATGAATTGCCAGGCCTGTGTGTTTTATTGCAATGTACAAGAACGCTAAAAAGCTGCTCAAACTCTTTGTACTCCTTTTGTTCCTTTTTACTTCGCACATTGTGAAAGTGCATACTTTTTTCTATAAGATTTTTCAAAGTAGAGATACTCTGACTGCAAACAAAACTTGTATGCAGACTAGAAAGGACCGGAGGGAGTACATGTGAAACTGCTGCAAACAAGGTGATCACCCTGGGAATAATGCTAGTACGTATTGTTTTGCTTGTTCAACTAATGCCAGTGATACAAGAATTCGAACTAATCGAAATAAATTCATTCATACACGGTCGGATTTCATATAAACATGCCGGATTCCATTACATTTCATACATTCTTCAACAAAAATGGGTGCGCTTGAGGTATAATTAATTAACCGAAGCTAACCACCTGTGTCCGGCTAAGTCGAACAAAAGCTTCAATGACTTAACTGCTGGTGTAGTTGCTTAACTGACATGTTCCCCAGATGCCTGTTGGTCCCACGTGTCAGTCAGCCAACTGCACCAGCAGTTAAGTAGAAGCAGCGTCCTTCTCCAACATAGCTCTCCGACTCCACATCGTTGCCAAGAAGCTAACCGACCGTCAATGGTCAACCCGCCTAGCTTGGCTTCAACCGGAGGGTAGCAGCGATGGCCTTACTTTGACCCGAGCGGCAGAGACCTACTGTGTTCTACTCTTCCTCGTTTTCTATGTGGCGTGACCTTGTTGGTAGTAGGGTGGGGCCTCGGCGGAGCCGGCGATGTCCTATGTCTCGTTGCCGGCGGGCGGCGCCTCAGCGGAGTGGGGGAAATCCTCCCCCTCGTTGCCATCAGGGTGGGGTCTCGGCTGAGCCAGAGATGTACTCTGCCTCGTTGTTGGCGGGACGGGGCCTAGGCGGAGCCGGCGGTGTCCTCTGCCTCGTTGTTGGCGCCACAGGGCCTCGGCGGAGTAGGGCCTCGTCGACACCAGCGGAGCGCGGACTCGTCGGAGCCGGCATTGTCCTCTGCCTCGTCCTCGGTCCCGCCAAACAGCGCCTCGCTCGCTTCATCGCCCTCTTTCTAGGTGGCCGCAACCTCTGCCACCCGCATGCGGTACCGCTAGCGCACGAGGCGGCCCTCGCGGGCGGAGCGGTACGAGTCGAGCAGCGCCTCCTACTCCGCCTGCTCCGTGGCGATCTACTCCTCCGCGTACAGGTGCTCCTGGAGTAGATGGTGGTTGTAGGCGGCGTCGGCCTGCGCCTCCTGGAACTGCTCCTCACGCTTCTACCTCACTGTGTCCATATATTGGGCACGTGCCTCGCCGATGGTCATGGTAGAATGCACCAGCGAGGATGGCACGGAGGAGGCGGTTGGCGCCGGATCATCGACTACCTTGTTCTCCATTGGGACGTCGTCGTCCTCCGGCTACCTGCCAGCCAGCCAGTCGGCAGCAATGGCTGCCATCTCCTTGTGGTCCGTCGTCCGCTTGTCCCGAAGAGCGCTGGAGCGCGAGGAAGCCATGGTGGGCAGTAGTCGTGTCGATAAGAGAAAGGGAACGGATGTGGATGACTGCGGCTATGGCCGGCGCAGAAGTTTATATAGCGATGGTGGGCGGCGGAGGGACGGACGTGTGGCGCCGGAGTAGCTGCCTTGGCAACCGCGTATCATTAATGTGGGCGGCAGACAGACGGCCGGAAGACACTTGTGTCGTTTGAAGGTGGAGCAATCGCCAACACCGGGAAGCGGGGCAGGCAGCGCTGACCGTTTCGGGCGGAAAGCGCACGCGGGCGAGGAGATGACTTTACTCTAAGAGGATGACAGTAGGGACCCACCTGGTCAATAGCCTCACGTACGCAAGTGCCTCCTTATTGTATAAAACTATAAAAAAATTGCTTCCTCCTGGTTTCCTGACATCATGGTCCCACACCATTGTCAACCTATGTAGTCAACAAACGAGAGAATTGCACAAGAAGCGGCCGACAGCTGGGACCAAGCAGCTCGAGCAGTATTTGTGTTTTTGAGGTGTGAGCACTGCAGAGTTTTTATTGAGCGAAGTTTAGCCCAGATATTATTTTTTCTCCTCAGAACAACGACGAAAACATCACTGTAGGTATTAACTTGGTGGGCTGTGGCCCGTCTAGACTAGGTCAGATATCCAGCACAGATATTAATTTTTTCAAGCTGAAAATGGTTGGCCCGGCTATACTTTTTTTAGGATTACCCAGACAAGGTGAAGTTGTTATTCTCTGCCCCGCTGGGCTGCAAATCTTTCCCAAGAAGGATGCATTAGACTTAACAAGAAAATGGGCTTTAAAAAATAATAAATGGGATGTCTTTACAAAAACTGGGCAGTAACTATAAAAAAATGCACCAAACACGTAATTATTTTATAAAATATTATTTTTGGATATTGAAAATGTTAATTTCATTAATTGTTGCGAGCGCAATGTTTCATTGGATTTTTACGTAATATAAATTTATATTGAAATTGTATTTAATCTGACTAGAAATTTCGGGATAAAAATATTTCGGATCCCATCAAAACAAATTGTAAATGGGCTATAGTAAATTCCATTAGAATTCAAAAATGGGCTGCACATTCTTACAAATCTCAAATGGGCTATAAGTTCTCTGCCACACACTTGTGGCCTTACTAAGTTGACGCGTCCCCTTAAAAAAAGAGAGTTGACGCGTATGCAAGGCTTTGTCAACTTATAGTCAACACATGGTTCTAGCAGTAGTGGCTGTTGGATATCCATCCAACCGATGCCGTGCTTCTTCTTCAATCTCGGATATTCTAGCTTCACCCACCCAAAAAACGATTACTCCCTTGACATCTAGGGTGCACCGTTTCATAAGCTGACCTGTGGGCCTACAATACTAGGGAAAACCGTAGTAGTAGCACGAGTTTTGAGGCTATCAGTAGAGCGGGCACCCGCGCTACCAATAAGGCGCTACAGCTAATTGTTAGTAGCAGCGCTGTCTGCACCCGCGCTACTACTATTGACGATATCAGCAGCGCATTTCCGGAACGCGCTACGATTAGTTATCTGTAGCGATTTCCTGGTCCCGCGCTACTGTTATATGTTTCACCATTTCCCCATTCCAGCTTCAATAAACTGCAATTTCCAGATACTAGGTACTACTAGATATCTATTTCATAAAGCATTATAGGTACTAGGTAGTACTCCCTCGGTTCCAAATTACTCATCGTGGTTTTAGTTCAAATTTGAACTAAAACCACGACGAGTAATTTGGAACCCAGGGAGTACTAGATAAAAATTTCATGTATACTCAACATGCATCCTCAAGCAGTGCAACGTGACATCGACGACGATCATCATATTTAGTTCTAAATGATATCGACGACGATCATCATCTAGAACTACATATGTGTGTGTGGCTATATCATCTAGAACTACATATGATGATCGTCGTCACTATCATGTAGAACTACGTAGTTCTACATGATATCGACGACGTAGTTCTACATGATAGCGACGACGATCATCATATGTAGTTCTAGATGATATAGCCACACACACATATGTAGTTCTAGATGATATCGACGACGATCATCATCATCAAGACTGGCTGTGGGTGTTCCTGATAGTAATTAGGATGGCCTGTCCAACACGAAGATTCTTGCCAACAAGGAATCTCTTCCACCCAACCGAGTTTAAGTGTGTGCGACCATCTGTGTCCATGTGGTAAGTACAGGTGGTGACGGAGCCCCTTGCGGTAAGGCGTAGTCCAGCTGAGCCTTCTTCATCAGGCTCGATACCACAACTCACAGATAGTTTCTTTGGCAATTTCTGAATAAGAAAAACATATCAATTAATAAATAGCCTCACACATACTCTTGCAAATATATTTCTATCGAGTCTAGATTTCTACACTATCAAAAGACACAGTACTACGCATTTGTACTAATTAATCATGAATTCTACTAATATGTATATATGGATTATCTACACTGTTAATATTTCCTTGGATTCTACACTAATAAGCATGTGATCAGACTCTACACTAAAGCATATCATCGACTAGTTTCCACAAAGCATATCATTGGACTCTACACTAAGCATATCATCGGATAATTTTCATTTGTAAGTATAACAATAAAGCATATATATATATATCATCAAATTACTACAGTCAGTATGTATAACATATCATTTCATGACGATCGACCATGGTACTTGTCAGGCGGGTCAATAATGGCACCCCGACAAAGTCATCACGTGGCGGAATTATGTTCCATAGGTTGCACACCTCCTCCTCGCTCAGCCTCATTCTTTGAGCTATGATGGCTTCATAAAGTGGGTTCTCATCATCTTCATCGAGTGGGTCCTCATTATCTTCATCATCTTCTTCATCTGCATCATCTTTGTCATCTTCATCATCTTCGTCATCTTCATCATCTTCCACGAGGTTGAGATAAATGACAGCCAGCTTGGGTCTTTCTGCTCTGAAGGAGAAGCTGATCAACTCACCACCAGTAAGACGCATGCGGGCGAGCAAACGGGCCCATCCATCTCCTCCAATCTGTGATATATTGCATCCTTTCTCGACCTCCATAGTCTACAGCCCCCCAAGAGCCTCAAATGTCACAGTGTCTCCTATCAGCTTGTTGAATGTCAACCTCACATTGCATGGGACGATCTGTGTAAGAATATAAAAATGACACAATGCAGTAATGCCAACAGTAAAAATAAAATAGTTGTTACATTTCATCTAATTTCTTACCGCTGCATGACGAAAACTCGGCTGGAAGTAGATGCCGAACAGCTTGCCAGTTGCAAGGCTGCTGGCGCACCTTGACTTGCACAATCGACATAGTGGTGGTGGTGGTGGCGCCATTTTCCTAAAGCAATATGAGCAAAGAATTAATGATTCACCTCAAAGGAAAGAAAAACTGTAGCATGTGATATTTTTGGTTCTTCCGCGAGAAGTAATTTTATGGACAATTATAATCCTAAGATCTAATAACATATTAGATGACAAGGTACCACGTACCAAAGCATTTCGGTGGCACCTATTGCCGAAAAAATAACAATAAAATGGTGCATACTAAATCAACTAAATCAACTAGCATACTAAATCCACTAGCATACTAAATCAACTAAATCAAAATGTTCTAAATCAACTAAATCAACTAGCCTACTAAATCAACTAAATCAACTAGCCTACTAAATCAACTAAATCAAAATGTTCTAAATCTACTAAATCAACTAGCCTACTAAATCAACTGAATCATATCAACTAAATTAGAATGTTGCATATGAACTTGCCTAATAAATTAAAATGTAGCAGGGAGGAGGGAGAAGGAGGGGCGACTCGAGGAGGGAGAAGAGAGTAGGACGGAGGAGGAAGGCGGAGCGAGGAGGGGCTGGCCGGCGGCGAGTGGAGGGAGGATGGAGGAGGAAGGCAGAGCGAGGAAGGGTCGGCCAGCGGCAAGTGGAGGGAGGGCGGAGGAGGAGGCCGGTACCGAGTCCAGCGAGGACGATGAGGTGACGGCAGCGCAGATCGGAGGAGGGGTGACGGGGGAGGACCGGCAACGCGCGGGTTGAGGGGGAGATCGAGTGTGTGTGTGAGTGTGATCTTGATCGGATAGGTGAGTGGGGGAGATGGAATGGCTTAGCAGTAGTGCGCTATAGCAAAATGCGCTACTGCTAAATGACCTATCAGTAGCGCCTTTCGCCGAGAACGTGCTACTGCTATGTTAGACATAGACATAAAAAATACATTGATCATCAATTGTCTTTTTGCGTACAATATGATTTGTCAATAGGAATCCTCGACGGTTGGCTTTTGAACCGGCGAGGATTCCTATTTCGGCCACAGATCCTACACATAGAGTTCAATGAAGACCAAGTGCTTGTGAAAGTTGTAGAAGTAACATATTTAAGGTGATACAAACTCTCTTCACGGAGCGAGGTGGGACTAAATTTTTGTAGTAACCTTAGTAGTAGCGATTATTGCATAAATGCGCTACTGCTACGATCCGTAGCAGTAGCACTCTTTGTGTTAACGCGCTGCTACTATAACTGGCCTCGCGGCGGCGTCGTGGGAATTTTAGCAGTAGCACGTCTTAGAGTGTGCGCGCTACTGATAAACTTGTTTCAGCAGTGAGTTTTGAGAGAGCGCGCTACTACTACATAGCAGTAGCGCCTGATTTTAAAGCGCGCTGCTGGTAAGATTCTGTGTATAGGATTTTCCCTAGTAGTGCTACTAAGTTGACGCGTACCAAGGGCTTTGTCAACTTAGTCAATATACACGATTCTAGCTTCAGTGACCGTACGATGTCCATCCAACAGCCGTCGTGCTTCTTCAACCTCTGGTCTTCTTCCTCCAGCCGCCCAAAGCAGCGCCGGTCGTGCCACCTGCTCCTGCCTCTCGTGGCCGGCTGTGCTGCCGCGGAGGCCTCACCGCCCCCTACTACTCCTACCGTTGGCCAGGCCATCCTTCCACTCACCCACACCCCCTATTATTCTGCGGTGACGGCAGCCTCACACTGCAGCCGAACCAGTGAACCCTCGTACTCCTCTCCACGTGGGCATCCACTGCCGCATCTTCCCCGGCTCCGCGTCTTCCCCTTCCTAGGCATCACCGTCGTCAACTGCCGTGGTCCTCTCGGCGTAGCGTGGTCAACATGGTCAATGACCGACTTCCATCGGAAGAGTACTGTACATGGAGAGGCTGACAGCTAGGTCCATGGCAGCCGCAAGGAAGTGCCTCCTTATTACGCGCAAAATAATTATTCCTCCACCTGACTGCGGGGACCCACCGGACGGGCCACCGTATTTCATGAAAAAACGTTTCCCCCTGACTTCTGGGACCCACCAGCTACATCTTCGCATGCAAGGAAGTGCGTCCAGGCAAAAAAAATGATTCGCTCCCCTGACTGCTCGGACCCACCAGCAACATCTTCGCACGCAAGGAAGTGCGTATGGGCAAAAAAAACGATTTTCCCCCCTGACTACTGGGACCCACCATCTACATCTTTGAACACCTGCCTGATAGTCGGGACCCACCTGGTTGAAGCGTACGTAGTGTTGTCATTCTGGTCAAGAACGTGTACGTACATACTGGTCGATGTAGAATCGCGCATGTGTCATAGTAGAGGCGCGCATGTAGCATGTACACGTACATACAGCGGCCAGTGTGCAAGAAAGAAAATATGGCCACGTACGTACATACGTGCGGGGTCTCGAACGCATAGTCGCGCATACGTACGGCCAAGGCTCGTGTACATGGCTGGGTCGGAACAGGGAAACAACGTCATCGTCGTGTTCATGGGGAGCCAACCGACTGGGTCATAACAGAATGCGTCGTTGTGTTCATTGGGAAGGCTTGGACGGAACAGCCGATGGAAACGAGGCCTGGCATACCGCAGAACAGAGGAAACAGCCTTGTGTTCGACCAGCCACGTTCGAAATGAGATCATGTTCATCGGGAGGGGTCTGGCGTACCACAAAACAAAGGAAATGGACTTGTGTTGGACCTCCTACGGTTGAAACGGGGTCTTGTTGATCGGGAGGGGTGTGGCGTATCGCAAAACGGACGAAACAGATTTGTGTTGGAGCGCTATGGTTGAAACAGGGGTCCTGTTCATCGGGAGGGGAGTGGCGTACCGCAAAACGGACGAAACGGACTTGTGTTGGAGCACTATAGTCAAAACGGGGGTCTTGTTCATCGGGAGGGGTGTGGCGTACCGCAAAACGGGACTCCACGGGATACTGTTCATCTCCACCGTCGACCTCCTCCAGCCTCCACGGGCTATTGTTCATCATCCATTGACCTCCTCCAACCTCCACCTGCGACTGTTCATCTAGCCTCCACTACGCGCTACTCCACCGGCTACTGTTCAACCAGCCCTCTCCACGGGCTCCTGTTCAACCACCCCTCCACGCGCTACTGTTCATCCACCCCTCCACCATCTACTGTTCATCCAGCCCTCACAGGGTCGTCATGTTCATCCAGCCCTCCACGGGTCGTGTTCATCCAGCCCTCCACGGGTCCTGTTCATCCAGCCCCAACAGGCTCGATCGATCGGGGTCCTGTTCATCCAGAGGCAACACCACGGGGTCCTGTTCATCCACTCCCACCAGGAACTGTTCATCCAAAACCCCCCAGCAACACTCACTATTCATCTAGAGGCAGCATCAATCGGCTTCAGCAAGGGTCCAGAGCACCCCGAGCTTCCTGCGAGCGCTACTGGCAGGGGTGGTTCCATTATTGCACTTGTGCCCCTCCGGAGAGCGCTGCTAGACAGTATGCAGACAATTCTAGCGGGCGCTTCTACTTCGGTTGGGAGAGGTCGGGGGAGGACAAAGAAGGCTGGTGGTAGAGGTGGACGTGGCAGCGGGAGAGGTAGGAAGGCTCCTACGCCTTCCTCGCCGCCACCCCCTGCTGATTCACCTGACCACATGATTGCTCCATCTGACATGGACCCGTCTCAGAGACCGGTCCATGAACCTCGGGTCGCTGATCCTTCGCCCCTCCAGACTCGGGTCGTCGATCCTTCGCACCACGTGAGTCCGGTCCCAGAGTCTGGCAAGAAGACTCCGGTCACGGGGTCTTCGTCGCAGAAGACGTCGGTCAGGGGGTCTTCGTCCCAGAAGACTCCAGTCCTGCTGTCTTCTACCCATGAGACTCCGGTCCCGCCGTCTTCTTCCCACGAGACTCCGGTCCTGTCGTCTTCTTCCCACGAGACTCCGGTCCTGTCGTCTTCTTCCCACGAGCCTCCGAAGGCTACTGGCCCGGAGGATGGTAACGAGGACACCTTTTTCAGATGATAGCTACAGCGAGGACGAGCTGGTTGAGAAGGGCAAGAAGGTCTACATGCGTGGCTGTACAAAGCTCCTGCCAGTGCCGACGACCCCTGACCAGAGGTGGTTGGTTGCGCCTAAAGGGTTGAAGTTAGTGCATTGACTATTTTTTAACCTTTTTCCTTCATGTTCTTTCAAATTAATATCTAATGCATTGGCCTTCTCATACTACAGGGGCTGGGTATACCCCCGTGACCGTGGTGTCCGCAGGCCCAACCAGGTCCTTGGCATGCTTTCCCAGTAGCACTTCCCTGGGTGGGTCACGATGCCCGGTGAGGGTCAGGTTCCACAGCTAGCATTGAGCTGGGAGTTGTACTCTGTTGCCCCGCCCCTCCCGGGGAGATGGTCGCCGGTGTCGCATGCAAGACGGTGGCCGACATTGTGTTCCGTCGGTTTTGGGTAATTTCTCCTTTACAGAATTAAAAATGAACACTACCTAGCTAGTGATTGTACTAATTATTGTTGTCTTCTTTGATTGGAGACCTTCTATACGGTTTTAGAGGGAGAATAGGAGGCCGCGGCTATGGTTTCGAAGCCGAGTGCAAGCGCCTACTTCAGAACTTGCGGCACGAGGCTCGGGTGCAGGACGTTCAAGACTACTACGCCTCGAAGGGTATTAGGAGGGCCAAGAAGAAGTGCCGCGGCAAGTTTCTGAGTGGTGAGAAGTACTTGGCAGTAATTATACCTATTCTTAAGGCCTTGAACTTAGTTTTCTTGATTTGATTCGTAGCACTAAAATTTCTCTTGACTCACTTAGGTGCCACAGAGATGGTGTGTCGATAAGATGGACTGTTGGGAGGCGTTGGTGGATGCGTGGTGCTCTCCCCAATGGATACTCGAACACCAAAGGGCAAAGGATAAGCGCGACTAAATGGAAGGTGTGCCACACCATCAAGGGAGCTCCAACCTGTTTGAGTACGAGGATAACTGGGTATGTGGTTTGCTAGATGATTCATGCAATTTCATTTTGCATGGTAGCATTTATCCTTTCCAAAATGACTTAATATGCTTAGTTAATTAGTTAAAAAAGGCATAACTACCTTGGATAGTTCATTTATGACATATTTAGCTCTAAAATGACATAATAACCTTTAGATAGCTCTATAAAATGACTAGATATGCTTTAGTTAGTTAAAAAATGGCATAACTACCTTCGATAGCTCAATAACGACCTAAACTAATCTTAGCTAGTTCATTCATGACATAATTAGCTCTAAAATGACATAATAACCTTAGATAGCTCAATAGAATGCCTAAATATGTTATAGTTAGCTAAAAATAGCATAACTACCTTGGATAGCTCAATCATGACATAATTAGCATACTTTGGTAAAAAATGGCATAATAATCTTTGTTATGTCGAAAATGACCTAAACTTAGCTTATTTTCCTTGAAAATGACATAATAACCTTTCTTAGCTCCAAAATGACCTATTTACATAGTAATACCATTCTTAATGCTAGCTTGAACCCTTAACTAATATTTTGTTCCTCTCTATCAGGCGCAGTACAACAAGAAGCTTGTTCCAAGTCTGTTCGACCTCTATGGCATGGCCCATATGGCCCCGTACAAGAAGGCCAAGGCATTCGCAGAGTCTGACCTAGATCATCCAGAGAGCTTCACCAACATCTCCTTCCACCACAAGCTTGTGAAGTACAGAGACGAGGGGAAGGCGAGGAAAGGGGAGGACTTTAACCCGAGCCAGGATCCTTTTGATACAGAGCTGGTGATGATATCTCGTGGTGGGAGGTCCCATGGTGCTCAAGCCATTGGTGATGGACTAATATGTTGTCCCAAGACTCTCCCGCAGATCAAGAAGCGCCTGAGTAGCTCTCATCCTGAGATAACGCCTCGTGCACGTCCTGCGGAGCTCGCCGTGGCAGTTAGTTATACAGACTCTCTGACCTTTTCTCCATTACATTGTGTGTGCGTCCATCGATGATTACAATGCTAACGATGAGTGCTGTGTTGCAGGCAGCGGTTGAGAAAGAGATATTGAAGACCGATGCACTTTTGGAGTAGGCAAAAAGGGAGGCGGCAGAGAGGGAGAGGGAGAGGGAGGAGAGGACGGCTAAGCTGTTGGAGGAGGAGAGGAACCGGATCTATGCGTCTCACCGGGCCCTATACGAGCTCATCGTGGTACGTTTCTCGTGCATATTAGCCCAATCATGCACGTAATGCTCGCATTACTAACTAATATGACTGACTCGTGAGAACCAAATGTGCAGACCATGTGCTAGAAAAACGGTCAGCCCCCCCCCCCCCCTTGATGCCTCAGATTGCTCCGACGGCCACGGTGAGTCTGATTTCAATGGTCCTTAGTTACTACTATTCACTTTTCAGTTTGCATCATGCTAACAAGACATTATTGGAAATGATCTTTGGTTCAGCTTCTCTCCCAACAAGCATCGACCAATCCTTCCAAGTCTGCCAATGCCGGAACCCCGACCAGTCCTTCACCTCCGTCTGCCACTAGCACAGCCCCGACCATTCCTACACCTCCGTGATAACGGTATTTTTCTTCTTATTTAGCCTGCTTAGTCCATTATGACATAATTTAGCCTATTTAGTCCACAAATGACATAATAAGATGAAGAAAATCAAGCAAGAGGAAGGAAAGAAGGAATAGGAAGAAAAGAAGAAAAGAAGAAGAAGAAGAACAAGAACAAGAATATCTTCTTCTTCTTCTTCTTCTTCTTCTTCTTCTTCTTCTTCTTTTCTTCTTCTTCTTCTACTTCTTCTTCTTTTCCTCCTCTTACTTGTTTTTATTCGTAAATGGCATAATAACCTTGCTAATCTCATAAATATCGTATACTTAGCTTGTTGCCCTCTAAAATTACACAATAAGCTTACTTAGGTCAAAAATGGCATAACTAGCTAGGTTAGCTCAAATATGACTAAGTTTACCTTGGTTAGCTCCAATATGATCCATTTGACCTATGTTAGCTCCCAAATGATCCATTTAACCTACGTTAGCTCCAAAATGACCTATTTACCTAGCCTAGCTCTAAATTGACCTACACACTTAGCATTTTTACCCACCTTAGCCCAAAAAATGGCATTTTTACCTACCTTAGCCTATTTAGTCCACAAGTGACATAATAAGATGAAGAAAATCAAGGAAGAGGAAGAAAAGAAGGAATAGGAAGAAAACAACAAGAAGAAGAAGAACTTCTTCTTATTATTTTCCTCCTTTTTATTTTCTTCTAGCTAATCTTCTTCTTCTTTTTCTTCTTATGTTCTAACTTTCATGTTTCCCAATTTGCATATTTGCTTTATATCGATGAGGAAGCTTGCATTGATGTAGTGTCCTATTCTTATCTTGCTTCCTTGTTGTTTATGAAAACTTGTTGGATATGTACATATGTCTATATGGATATGTTGTTGGAAACTTGTTTCTGGATATGTATGCACATATATGGATATGTTGGACTTTTATGTTGTCAGATATGTTGGATTTGATGAAATATGTTGTTGGACATGCTCTTATATTGTTGGATATGTTGGAGTTATATGTATGTATGTATATCTGTTATATATCTGTTATATGTTGCCAAAATAAATGGATTAAAAAAATAGGGGAGATATAGCCTCTTTGTCGTCTGCTAGCGGACGGCAAAGAGCTTCGCCGTCTGCTAGCGGATGGCAAAGAGCTTCGCCGTCTGCTAGCATACGGCAAAGAGGACACGTGGCAGCTACCTGTGGACATTGGGAACACTGGCTGCCTATTTGGTCAGATATGCCATCTGCCAGCGGACGGCAAAGACCTTCAAATCTTTGCCGTCAGCTGGCGGACGGCATAGCTGGCCACGTGGCAGCTTCTCAACACTGGCCTAACTGAGCTCTTTGTCGTCAGTTAGCGGACAGCAAAGAGCTTCGACTCAGTGTCATCCGTTGGCGGACAGGCAAAGAGCACCATTAACCGCCTAACGGCTTTGACGCCACCCCACTGTTGTCCGCTGTCTTTGCCGTCTGCTGGCCTGAGACGGCTGACGGCACAATCCTTTACCGTCCGTTTCTAGGATGCGGACAGCAAAGAATGCCTTTGCTGGCACCTGCTCAGACGGATATTTTGCCGTCTCTGGCGGACGGCAAAGAAGTTTGCCATCCGGGATCTATGCCTTTGCCGTCTGCCATGGCGGTCTGCAAAGAAGCTAATTCCAGTAGTGTGGGCCTTTTATCGAGGTAGCCACAACTTCCGAGGAGATGCTTCCCCATGTTCCTTTGCTGAAGGATCTTGAATTTCGTAGCCTTGGACTTGGCTACCTCGGTGGCGCAAGTGTCCTTGAACTTCTCGAACTCCTCTTCCGTAAGTGTTGGATTTTCCTCCAGAATCTTGGACAGGGGTTCCTCAACATTAATAGCTTGTTTCACCCTCCCTTTCCAGGAGGCCAAATCATTGCTGAACATGCCCATGGCATGATTGTTAATCTTTTTCATCTTCGAATCATCCCACGGTTGTTCTATGTTATCATCCCGGCCGGGGAACTTGAATCTCTTGTGCAACTTCGTCAGGAGCAACTGCGTCAAATGTTCTTTACTCCTTAAGTCATCATCGTTGATGCTTGCGCATTCCCGTAGGATGCATACTACTTGGTTCCCATAGCACTTGCAAGGTTCTTCCGGCTCTGATGGCTCAAACTTGCCAGGTGCCATCTTGGTGATCACTGGTCGTCCAATCCCTAGTTTGTTAGGTTTTCGTATCCTTTGCTTCTTCTACTTCTTCTTTTCGGCAGCAGCATCGGCGCTGGTACCTTCCCCGCCGGTATCTTACCCGCCAGTACCTTCCCCGCCGGTCTCGGCGCTGCCATCATTCTCGGCGCCGCCATCGGTGCCGGCGCCGTCGGTGTTGATGTCGGCGTTAGTACCATCATCGAGGCCGACCTGCAAACCTTGACTTTTCTTAGTAGTCAAATAGTCAAGGTACTCTTGTTCACCCTGATAATCCATCTCGTCTGCATCTTGGTCGGAAGGCCCAGTTACTTCGTTGTTCGACATATTTCCTATGATTAAGTCGATTCGTTTAATTCTAAAACTATGAAAAAATGAGAAATGACATAATTAAAAAAGAAATCTATGTTTGCCGGAATGTCATTTCCCAGCAACTTCCGACACTCGATATGCCTACTATCTAGCACAAATCATGCCAAAATTCACGGAAAACTTGGGCATGACCTTTGCTAAAAAATGGACATATCGAGCGCCTGAAATTCACAGGAACGGAAATGAATCAACATTCTGGCGTAACATAGGCCACTCAGATCATTTACCCTGCACATAATCATCATGTCCAAATAACATGTACAAATTCCAAATATGACATGTCCACATATCACATGTCCATTTCAAATTTGTGTATTAAAGGAAGAAAAATATAGAACTTGAAGAAAAAACCTAGCTAAATTCATAACTAAAAATATAACCTAATTAACCATCTGCCCTAACTAAAACCTATGTCTTTTAACCCAAGAACCCTAGCTACCAGAGAGAGGAGGAGCGGTGGGGGGGATCACAAAGGGTGCAGGCCCGACAATGGCCGAGGTTGGGAGGGGTAGGGGTTTGGGTCGGAGTCGGGGTCGAGCATCAGGGTTGGAGCCGGTGTCGGGGTCAAGGCCGGGGCCGGAGCCGGCACCGGGGTCAGGGTCGGGGGCGAGCGCAGGGGCACGGCGAGGGCAGGGCTCCCGCGGCGTGACGGGGGGAGAGAGAGTGTGGGGATTTGGGGGAAAAGAGGCGGGATGAAGAGCGGAGTGGGGATTTTGGGGGTTAAGTGGGCATAGCAGTAGCGCGTTTTAACAAAACGCGTTATGGCTACTCCAGGTAGCTATAGCGGTTTTGTGTAGAAACCGCTACTGCTATCTTGACTAGCTGTAGCTCTTTTCTGACAAAAGCACTACTGCTATATAGCGGTTTTCCTATTTGTTTCCTTCTATTTTATTTTCCTTTATTTTCTCTCACTTTTCTTTCCTTTTTCCCGAGAGTAGTGAACGAAGGGAAGGCTATATATATTGCATCATTTGACGGTTAAGTATGTATACAAAATAGGAACATATATATTACATCATTGGACCCATGCATAATAATGGCTAAGTGTGTATACAAAATAGGAACATATATATTACATCATTTGACCGATAACATACGGTTCCTCGGCATTGACGTTTTCGTTTTTGAGTCAGCTACTTTCCCTTCTTGTTCATTGAAGAATAATTGAGCCCCTCATTGTGACTTTTCCTTTTCCATGGAGTATGATTTTTCTTAGGTAATGTAGTATTGCTTCTTCTTATGACGTATACTTCATCATCATCATCATCTTCCCTCATTGGGTTGCCGTAATGATCGTACTCTTCCTCGTTCGCGACTGCATCCATTCCAATGATGTTCCTTTTGCCGCTCCTCACGACAAAACGGCTGGGATTGCGCGGGTCGGTTATGAAGAAGCATTGTGTCCCGTGCTTAGCGTGTACCCATGGCTTGTTTTTTGTGACAGAGTTCATGGTAGCGCTCTTGGCATCGGGTATAGTCATGGTAGTGAAATTCTAGTTTTGTCTTTCGACATTCTTAGCCCATCTGACACGGAACATCATCGTGTTGTGCAGTCCAGAGTCGTCAAGCTCCCAGATCTCCTCGACCGTTCCATAAAATCTTTGTGTTGCGCCGTTGTCGCTACCGGTCATGCATGCCATCATCACCCCTGAGTTCTGATCATCACTGTCCATATCTTTGGCCTCCATGTAGAACGTGTATCCGTTGATATCGTATGCTTAATAGGTTACGAGGTTGGGCGAGGGGCCTGGTGCTAAGGCGTATATGAGCAATCCGTCCTTAGAGCCCTCCTCCAGGGATTAGCAATAATATGCTCTTTGAACCAATGCAGGAAAGTGGAGTTGTGCTCTCTAGTAACTTTGGCGTCCGTCCTGCATACCCCCAGTCACGATACTTCTTTGCGAAAATTTCTTTGTGCAGTGCCGCGAAAGGATCTACCTCGTCTAGGTGTTGTAGCACTACCAAGTTTGATCTGTCAAAGTCGTTGCATCGATCTGAGTATGCCACATGCAATTCCCTGCTATCGTTGGAGTGACCTTCTCCTTCGAGCCTCTCATTGTGCTTGTTAACGGGCAAACCAACACTAACACTAGGCGGCTGGTCTGCGCCATATAGAAAATTCTCGCATAATGAGATGCACTCTTGTGTAAGATAATCCTGGATGATGCTTCCATCCGGATGGGACATGTTATGAACGAATCCTTTGGAGCTGCTTCACGGCATCATGTTGTGCAGGAATGACGGCCCCAGGTCTATTATGTCGTCCACAATATGGACACACAGATGCACCATGACGTCAAAGAAAGTGAGCGGGAAGTACATCTCAAGCTCATTCAGTATCACAACGATCTCTTCATGTATCCTTTGGAGCTGCTTCACACTGATCGACTTTCGAGAGATGACGTCGAAAAAGTTGCAGAGCCCAATAATCATGTCACGAACATGCTTGTCAATTATCCCTCTAAGGGCCATAGGTAGTATCTGCGTCATCATCACATGACAGTCATGGGACTTCATCCCGCTGAACCTTTTCATGTCCGTGTCTAGATATCTGCTTATCTTGCCACAGTAACTGGAACTAACTTTGACTCCGGTAAGGCACTTAAGAATTGATCGATCTCGGCCTAACTTTAGGTGAAGCAACAAGGGGGGCAATAATTCTCTTCCTTTATTTCCTTGCCCTTCTTCTCCCGCGCCTCTGTCACCGTTTGTGTCTCGTCTGACTTCTTACGGGGCGGCATGTGCAGATCTTCCCTGATATTCAAATCTTGCAAGTCTTTTCTTGCCTTCGGCCCATCCTTGGTCTTATCTGGCATGTTCATCAGTGTCGCGAGCAAGCTCTCGAGGACATTCTTACAGATATGTATTTGATCAAGGCAATGAGGTGCATTGAGTTTGTGCCAGTACTCCAAGTCCCAGAACACAGACCTCGTCTTCCATACCTTAAGCACCGGCTCCGGCGCCTTTTTCATGGTCTTTCTCGGCGCGGGGCACTGCTCCCAGTTTTTCAACAGCTCATCGATTTTGGCGCCGCTCCGCTTACGTGGAGGTCCTTGATGCTTAGCGTGACCATTGAATAGATCTCCACGGTTTCTCCATGGGTCGTCTGTGACACTCCAAAAATTTTGTGGTTTTTGTTTTCAGCAAGAGCCTTGCTTGGTTTAAAGAAGGTCATTTAAACCCTTCTTAAAAACCTCTCTTCTGAGTTTTCCCTCTCAAAATCTTTTTTTGGATTTAGTTTCTTCTAAAAAGAAAACCTTTTTGGTTTTTGGCTTTTCTTTGGTTTTGATCCCTTCTTGTTTTTACCATGCCTCTTGTGGTAAAATTCTCCCAAAACCCCTCCTTCCACTTTGGGACAACCCAAACATTCTGTCCCAACTAGTTCAATCCATTTTTGGATTTTATCTCATTTATTTCTTTTCCCAAAACAATTCTGCCCTTTATTTTGAGCCTAGGTAAGCAAGTACCGTAATGGCTTTGAACTTTGGTCTCAAATCAACTCCTCTGGATAGTCCTTAGCACCTACAACCTAGAACCATCAAGATCCACTCTTCTTATTTTCAAAATTTTCAAATTTCACCCTCTGCAAGTTTGGACCAGATTTCTCAAATTTGGTGAAATTCATATCTCCACTTCTCCAAAAATTCCACCAAAATTCAGGCAACCCCCAGTTGCAATGAGAGACCACTCCACCAAAAACCAGCTCAAGGAAAATCCCCACATGCCAAAATCATTCTGTCGAACACCAGGCCTGCACTGTTACTGTGCATCTTCAGAAATTCAGTAGTTCAGTGTCGTTTCTTCGTCAGGGTTCAGTCACATGTCAACTATGCGCCTGGCACTACTAGAAAAACCCCTACTAATGGCGCACCTAATATGGCCATTAATGGCGCATCTGTGGTGCGCCATTAACAGCACGCCATTAGTAATTTTTACTAATGGCGCACCACCTGGTGCGCCATTAGTATCTGGTATACTAATGGCGCACCGCGGGTGCGCCATTAGTATAGGCCAGCGTGCGCCATTAGTATGCCTCCCAGGGGCCATGTATACCCAGGTGCTTTGGCATACTAATGGCGCACCACCACTGGATGCGCCATTAGTAACCGCAGCATACTAATGGCGCACTACCCAGTGATGCGCCATTAGTATGCACTGTCATACTAATGGCGCACTGTCCTGTGATGCGCCATTAGTATGAATATTAGGTTTTTTTTATCTTTTTATTTTCTGTTTTTTGCACAGGTTACAAAATATATAGTTTGACAAAATATAGACAGCACACATCAACAACAGATTCATCGAATACAATAGAAGATTAGTCTTTGAATACAATTCATCATATTAGTCTCCGAATACAATTCATCATATTAGTCTCCGAATTAAAAAGACCGAACAAAGATAGAACATTATATTACAAGTCTCGAGACCGCGAGTAGCGAGTTTGTCTTCACATTACAAGTCGATATCGATCATCTAAACTACCATCACATAGAAGAGAGCTGCGGTCATCACGATGAGCATCATCACGATGAAACTCGTCTTCATCCGGTTCCTCCAACGCTCCCTCCCCTCTCCTGCTAGATAGCGGGCGTATCTAGATTCAGCCTCGGCCCTAGTGGTGTACCCTTTGTAACTGTTACCGCTGAATCGGTGAACCTGTCTCCGACACTCCTCCCAGTCATCGTAGACTCCGGGAACCTTACCCTTGTACACGACATACGTCGGCATCGCTATGCACTAGCCAAACGAAACGTTAGTACCAATTCACAGACAATACATAAGCAATATATAATTATGCAATAGAACGATCGGAAGAGAAAAGGAAGACATTAATAGCATCGATTACATCTAAGTTGAACGACTCTCAAAACCAAAGAGACATACTACAAGTTCATTAAAGTTTAATTACAACATGAGCCAATCGATGTTTCAGAACTAGACAACTCGACTCAAGGGACCGGAGCGTGGATGAAGCCGCCGTCTATCGTGGGAGTCATGAAAGAACGGGCGTTGTCATCCTGCATTTGTAGCATTGTGTCGATGTCACTGTTGGACGGTTGATTTCTGAGGTAGAACTGCCCCGAGGTACGAAGGACATCTTGATGGATGATTTCCGCAAACTCCGACTGGATGCGAAAGAATTCTTGTCGGAGGTCCGCGTCCTGGATTGCCGACACGCTCGCGGCCCAATCTTTGAGTTTACTCGGTAGCAGAAGTTGATGATGGTCCCGTACGATCGCCCGCACGTGATGGATGGCGTAGTAGGCACCCTTCTGACCGCCAGGCGGCTGCTTGACGCAGTAGAACGTCGTATTGTGGGAGAACACGTGCTTGCCGTACTTACGAATAGGCCTGGTGAAGGTGCCTCCAGATTGGGCGTAGCCGGGGAGAACATCATAAAGAACCTTCTTGACATTTGTGTAGTCTACGTTCGACTGACGGTCCGGGTCGAAATACGTGGCCATGGAATATTTGGGGCTTAGGAGGATGAGCGTGCAACGTGTGTCACTGCAGAAAACACGGAATGTTAAAAGAAAAACACGGAATGAAGGCTACGATTTAAATACAATCGATCTTAGCTAGCTATCTGTTCACAATCTTCTTGCCCTTCTTTTTCGCAAATGGAGTTCTTCTGTGGAACGGACGTCCTTTAGGTAGGGTGGTCCTGCTTCTTCTTGTGGTGTATGCTGCTACTTCATCATCTTCGTCATGTTCGATCCTCGGGTCGCCGTACTTGTCGAAGTCTAGCTCATTGGCTACTCCATCCATTCCGATGATCTTCCTTTTGCCTCTCCTCAGGACAACACGACTGGACTTTGGCGGGTCGGTAATGAAGAAGCATTGGTCCACTTGGGAAGCCAGTACCCATGGCTCATTTTTCGCGGTGACGTTCGCGCCCGCGGTCTTGGATTTGGCTTCGGGTATAACCATGGTGGTGAAATACCGGTCTTCTTTTATGACGTTCTTGGCCCATCTGACACGGAACATCGGGACGTTCTCTCCAGCGTAGCTCAGCTCCCAGATCTCCTCGATCCTTCCGTAGTATCTGTCCTTGTCGTTACCGGTGTAGGATTCCATCGTTACCCCGGAGTTCTGATAACCATCGCTCTGCATGTCCTTGGCCTCGGTGTAGAATGTGTAGCCGTTGATATCGTACGCCTCATAGGTCATCAGGTTGTGCTCGGCGCCCTGTGACAAGGCGAATATGAGTTGTTCTTCCGCGGAAGAATCCTCATGTAAAGGGTACGACAGAAGCTTATGCTTGAACCAACGCGTGAAACATGAGTTGTGCTCTTTGAGTGTATCTCCGTCCGTCCTCTGTTGGCCTCGGTCATTGTACGTCTTTTTAATAAAGGTTTTGTGCTCTACCACCCAAGGATCGACCACGTCTATGTGTTGTAGCGCGACTAGGTTTGCTCTTTCAAAGTCGGCGAGTCGACCCTCGAAGTCGACATGCATTTCGTGGCGACCCTCACGGTGACCCCATCCAGCGAGCCTGCCGAGGTGCCTGTTGACGGGCAGACCAACGGGGTTCTCGATGCCTAGATAATTCGTGCAGTAGGAGATGCACTCTTCGGTCAGAAAGCCCTTGGCTATGCTTCCTTCTGGACGTGACATGTTGCGAATGTATCCTTTGATGACACCATTCATCCTTTCGAACGGCATCATGCTGTGCAGGAACGTCGGCCCGAGTTGGATGATATCCTCCACTATATGGACCAGCAGATGCACCATAACGTTGAAGAATGCGGGCGGGAAGTACATCTCAAGCTCGCATAGTATCACCACGATCTCTTCCTGTAGCCTTCTGAGTTGCCTCACGCCAATCGACTTCCGAGAGATGATGTCGAAGAAGTTGCATAGGCCAAATAGCATTTCACGGACGTGCGCGTCCATGATCCCATGGATTGCAACTGGAAGTATCTGCGTCATCAGCACGTGACAGTCGTGAGACTTCATCCCGCTGAACTTCTGCTTCGCTGGGTCTAGGTATCTGCTTATCTTCCCCGCGTAACCGTAAGGAAGTTTTACTCCTAGGAGGCAGGTGAAAAACTGCTCGATCTCCTCCTGACTTAGAGTGAAGCACGCGGGAGGGTAGTCATTTCCGGTCTTCTTGGCCTTTTTGCCTTTGCGACGACTTTCTGTGTCCTGCTTCGCCTCATCATCATCATCATCATCATCATCATCATCATCATCATCATATATAGCGTGAAGCTCCTGCCTGATGCCCATTGATTTCAAGTCTGCCCTTTGGAGTTCGGTTTCACCATCGAACAGATCCTTGCGTTTTCGGGGTTCCTCGCCGCTCCTCGTACACGGGCGTTTTCGGGGTTCGGTTTCACCATCGAATAGATCCTTGCGTTTCCTCCACGGGTCATCGTCGCGAAGCCACCTTCGATGTCCCATGAACACGGTTTTCGAAGACCCGGGATCTCTATCTAGCTGGCGATACGTTGTGTCATCCATGCACCTTACGCATCCAGAAAATCCGTGGACTACCTGCCCCGCAAGATATCCGTAACCGAGATAGTCGTGCACCGTCGTGAGCAGTGCGGCTCTCATAGGGAAATATTCTTTCTCTGCAGCGTCCCACGTATTGGCTGGCGTTTTCCACAGTGTGTCAAGCTCCTCTTTCAGCAGCCCCAGATACAGATTGATGTCGTTCCCTGGTTGTTTCGGCCCTTCAATTAGCATACTCATGTGAATGTACTTCCTCTTCATGCACAACCAGGGGGAAGGTTGTACATCCACACAAACACAGGCCAGGTGCTATGTGTGCTTCTCTGGCTGCCAAACAGATTGACTCCATCGGTGCTCGCGCCCAGCACGATGTTCCTTGGATTGTTCCCAAATTCTGGGTATTCGAAGTTCAATGCTTGCCACTGGCTCGCATCCTTAGGGTGACTCAGCATCTTGTCTTTTTTATCTATCTCTGGATCATTTGCGTCATCTTCTCGCTTCTTCTCCTCCCTATCCGCGTGCCAACGCAGGAGCTTTGCTACCTTAGGATCCGCGAAATACCGCTGCAGACGAGGAGTGATCGGAAAGTACCACACCACTTTTCGAGGAGCTTTCTTCCTCTTCTTGTATCGAGTGACACCGCACACCGGACATATTGTATACTCCGCGTGCTCGTCCCGATAAATGATGCAATTGTTCATGCACACATGGTATTTCACGTGCGGTAAATCCAGAGGACACACGATTTTCTTTGCCTCCTCCAAACTGGTCGGGCACTTGTTCCCCTTGGGAAGACGTTCGTGCCAGAATGACATGTTCTTGTCGAAGCATGCGTCGGTCATTTTGTGTTTTACCTTCATCTCTAGAGCCATGAGCGTTACTTTCAGGCGGGTATCCTCGGGCCTGTATCCTTCATACAACGGAGTAACCGCGTCTAACTCAAGTTGATCCATCTTGGCTTTCTCTCGGGCGGCAGCTCTTGCGTTATCCGTCTGCTTGAGAAGCAGCTCTTGAATATGAGGGTCCTGCACCCAGCCCATCGATGGTCCAACGTCGTCTGCTCCGCAGGCATCATCATCATGTCCTGCATCTTCTACATGATGACTGTGTACAGCATCACCGTCGTGATCATCTCCTGGGGATTCTTCGTCTTCTCGCCCCCCCGAGCCGCGGTGGTTGTCTTGCTGCCCTTCCTCATTTCTTGCCCGGCCCCCATGAACGACTTCGTAGTCATCATCATCACCTTGCCACCGATAGCCATCCATGAAACCACGCAAGAGCAGGTCGTCCCGCACCTGCCCGGAATCCGGGTCCGCAATAAGGCTATTCAGCTTGCATCTTCGACACGGACATCTTATCTCCGTCTCGTTCTTTTGAAGCATCTCGGCCTTCGCGGACCTCAAAAACCTATTCACGATGCCTTCGGTCATCGTGCGGACCATGGTCGCCTGCGGGGTAGAGCAAAACGATATTTTAGAACCAAGAAAAAATTTGGCATGACTTTCCCTAAAAATAGGACCAAAAAGAATGCTTAATGCCAAAATTCTCGCCGAAACGGAAATGAATCAACATTCCGGCAAAATATTGGCAACTATCACATTTCAAATACCGGCACACCTCCAAACACAAACACATATGCAACACCACAAACATATGCAACACCACGAACATACATAGATCTAGCTAGGCCATAAAAAGTGCATGTGCACATTGTTTGTAGGGAGAACAACATAAATATAGCTTCCCCCCTTACTTACCTAGCAAAACAAGGTAACTTAACCACTTAATTTGAATGAATCTATGGTGGAAATGAGGTGAAAAAGAGGAGGCACCCGAGACAAGGAGGAGGCGGTGGAGAGAATGAAGTGGGGAGAAAGTGAGTGTGGGAGGAGAGGCTGTCCAAAATATCTTGTTGCTGCCCACTTACTAATGGCGCACCAGCAACAAATGCGCCATTAGTAATCCAGGTTACTAATGGCGCACCCCCTGGCGGTGCGCCATTAGAACTTTTGCAAAAAAAGGAATAAAAGCAATAATAAAAAAAATAACATTAGTGGCGCACCTCCTGGATGGTGCGCCATTACTAGTTACAACTAGTAATGGCGCACCACCAGGGGATGCGCCGGGATGCGCCATTAGTATGTTTGGACAGGCGCACTAGTTCAAAAAAAAATTGGTACTAATGGCGCACCGTAGTCAGGGTGCGCCATTAGTAGTTTCAACACTAATGGCGCATCAGAGGGTGGTGCGCCATTAGTATATACTAATGGCGCACCACTTGTCTAGTGCGCCATTAGTGTCATTTCCATCTATAGCCCTTTTCCTAGTAGTGTGGCGCGTTGTGCACGGCCCTTCCTCCCTGTCCGGAGCACCACACGCACGCTTGGCTCGTTCCTGGCATCGGTGGCACCCTGGCCCGCCTGCGCCGGCGCCTTCCGCGGCGGCAGAGCCTCCCGTGGCGGCCGACAGAGGGCATCCTGCGGCATAACGCCGTTCGGCACCACCCAAATCACCTGAGAGCTCCGCGTGGCCATCTCCCGTGCCAGTGCACGCATGCAGCACCGTCGCCGTGGCCTGGCACGCTCAGGGCGTGCTCTCTACCGCCGACGTGCCGTACGGCCGTTCCGTCGGGGACAGGTCCTAACCACCTTTGCCTTGTTGAGTTAGACACTGGAATGGAACCAGTGATCCGTCTAGATGATGCTCAAGCCCTTAAACCAACCGTCCAGCCACAGTGCCGCCGTAATCGCTCGCCGGACTTATCCCATTCACGGCAACCGCCTCGGGCCGGCTATAAATAGCGCCTCCGAGCTCGCTCTCGACCCCGCACATCTCCACCACCTCACCAGACCCCGCCTAGCCACTGGAAGAGCCTCGAGGGGACCTTCTTCCTCCACTCCGACCACCTCCGTCCGCCTCGGGCTCTGGCAGTGTTCTCTCCGGTGAGAACTCCTCCACTACCCTAGACTTGGCCGTAGCCTCATGGCACCTCTAGCAGACTAACCCCCACTCCAATTTGACCCTAGCAGCTCTCTCTGACGAGGTCCACGACAACCCGAACCACCATCCGCCAGATCAAGGGCCGCCGTCGACATAGTGCTCGTTGGCGACCACCACCACCACCCACCGACGCGGAAGGACGTACTGAACACGGAGGTACCACCCGATCCCCTTGCCTCGCCGTGGATCGCCGTCGGCGACCACCGCAGCTCTCGGGTGCCGTCGAGCCCCGTCTCCCTCGTTTGAATATTCAAACCTAACGGGTGGGACCCGCCTGTCAGTCTCTCATTCTTTTCTTTTAAACGAATCGTTTTCTGGACTTTTCCGCAGAACCCCCTGAGAGTTTTCTATTTCATTACAGAAAGGTCCCTGAATCAAAACCCTTATAACTTTTAAACAGAAAAGGATTTTTGTTTGATTCTTTTTCTGTTGTCTTTAAAATTTTGTCTAGTTTTTTATCAGATTTATTTGAAAATTATTTGGATTACTTTTTGTGCACCTTGCGGTATTTATGTTACGTGCGTATTTTCTTATACCGTAGATACCGGAGGAGGTGACGGAGCCGCGAACTTCACCCAGTTAGACTCCGACTACTCCGAACCAGGCAAGCATGTTTGAACTCTTGATATGATGAGTGTTTGTTGCATGTTTGCATTTAGGAGTTTCATGGCATGTTTATGAACATTTCTTTGAATGTTATATTTCATGCACAGAAGTGGAAAGTAAGTTTCGGAAAGCCATATGTTGTTGGATACATATTTGCATGGCCATGTGATGGCAAGAGGATGGCTAAGATGGCAGTGTTGTGGCATGCCAGTCTTACACCAGTCTATTTTGACTTCAGTGTCATCGTGAATCAAATCACATTCCCATTCATTTCCATTCCTGTACTGCCACATGTTTTCCGCAAGGAATATGGCCTAGTAAGTTGCAAACCGTTTTCCTGGTACACACCAAATAGAGAGGCCGGGATGAGGGTTCCATGGCCCTGGATTAAAGCCCGTCATCCGGTCAGGGGGCATGGGTGTTTCCGGTTGGGACCGAGAGGGGGGCACCCCTTAGAGCGCGCGTATAGAAATTTGATCCCATGCTATTCGAGGTTGTGACCTCCCCGTCTCAAAGTTTTTCTTGGACGTTGTCTAGGGTGATTCCTGGCATCGTGAGGTGGAATGGGTGTGTACTGGTTAAATGTGTTTCTACCGAAATACCATAAACGGAACTAGTCCTTCGTGACTGTGGTAATCCGTTGGCTGTGGTCAGTTAGTACAAACTCTGCAGAGTCACAAATCCTTTAAATCATCTTGTACATGTCCATGTACTGTGTTCATCTTATCTTGTCAGATATCAGCCTCAGTGACAAAGACCCGGTGGACAACATGAGTTTTAAATTCGGTTAAAAGTTTATTCCTGTGGATGGACTAACCCGTTATTTACTTTTGATATAAGCCCTTTCTGTGATGTCGCTCAGACGTCCGACTGTGGCAGACTTGTTATTTACATTTGATATAAGCCCTTTCTGTGATGTCGCTCAGACGTCCGACTGTGGCATTTCTTTTACAAGCCCTTTCTGTGATGTCGCTCAGACGTCCGACTGTGGCATTTCTTTTACAAGCCCTTTCTGCGATGTCGCTCAGACGTCCGACTGTGGCATTTCTTTTATAAGCCCTTTCTGTGATGTCGCTCAGACGTCCGACTGTGGCATTTCTTTTACAAGCCCTTTCTGCGATGTCGCTCAGATGTCCAACTGTGGCATTTCTTTTACAAGCCCTTTCTGTGATGTCGCTCAGACGTCCGACTGTGGCATTTCTTTTACAAGCCCTTTCTGCGATGTCGCTCAGACGTCCGATTGTGGCATTTCTTTTATAAGCCCTTTATGTGGTGTCGCTGAGACGCCCGACTGTGGCACTTCTTTTATAAGCCCTTTATGTGGTGTCGCTTAGACGCCCGACTGCGGCATGAGCTTTATTTGTTTACCTTTCGAGGCGTCGCTCCAGACACCCGATCAGTTTTCAGTTATTTGTTTTACTTATCAAGTCGTGCAAAAATATTATTATTGGAATGAGCATCATTATTTTTGCTCATGACGCATTCATGCATACATTTGTTATATCTTTTGTCCGAACTGTCTTGCGAGTACTTTCAAAGTACTCACCTGGCTTGTTGATTTGGCCAGATGTTGATGAAGGCGATCTCATGGATGAAGAGTTCGATAGCGAGTCCGATGCCTAGAGGAGTCCCAGTCAGTCCCGTGCGATCCTGCATTTGGTCACTGTATTATATCCGCTTCCGCCACCCCAGAAATAAATCCATCGAGCCTCACCTCGACGCTCGATGAGCTGCCAGTTAGGAGTCAAGTTATCCACCACCACTTTTTATCTCGAGCTAGTAGCATGTCACCACACCTCTGTGTCATAACCGCCCTTATGTAAGATATTGGCGAGTTTGTAATAAATTGTTGAGCAGCCTCAGCTCAACCCTGTAATATATTTAATGCTACAGGTCCTCTGTTTATCAAGTATTTGTCTACCAGTGAGGATAACTTTTCCTATACTGGGAATCAACAGATCGATTTTCTAAATAAGTATTTTATTGAAAAACCGGTCGTGACAGACTTGGTACCAGAGCCAGGCTGACTGTAGGAAGCCACTAGGTGCTATCGATAATCGGTTATTAGATTGATAGAGTTTATTCATGATTTTACAAATGTAGTCATTTTTCTGACAGTCGGCATAAAATTTATGATCTGATCGCTCACAATTTTTGCCTACTTTTGTAGATGGCTGGCAACGCCTGTGAGTCACAAATGTTCGCCAATGTGCCTGAGGGGTTCGTCAAGCTCCTCTCCTTCATCATTCAGGTCGCGATGGGGCCATGCGTGCGCCCGGTCTTCACATTTTATCGACACAAGATCAACGACAGTCTGACCATGCACCAGGCCGTGGTGCAATTCAGGGGAGGGCGTGCTGAGATACGCCACTTCCGATTCTTGGGAGAGTCGTGCCTACTGAGAGGCATGCTATGCAGATGGCTGCCCGCGAGGCGATAGCTCGTCTTCGGGATGTCCATCCTGCAATGAAGACCCGTCGCTACCGCTACCTTCCATGCCACGTGCCATACACCTGTCACTACTCATTCTCTTGCCCCAGAGGGGAGCAAGACGAGGCCTTTGAGATGCTTGTCGAGTACCTCCGAGCCCTGGAGGCAGCCTTCGACAGCATGGTGGACGACCTCGTAGCTGCCCGCATGGACTCAGTCCATGGCTGTGCCGCCAACAGGAGGGAACTCCTGCACACCGCTCCACCGCTGACGTTCATCTCGTCCTCAGCTTCTCATTCACCTACCATTCTCGCCACTCCTCGTCGCCTGCCTACCACTGAGGAATTCAACCAAGCTATTGCACCCACTCCCGTTCGCTCTGCACCACTTATTGCACCCACTCCCATACGTGCTACTCCACCTATTTCGCCCACTCATATTCGTGTTACTCCGCCTATGGCACCTGCTCCATCAGCTCAGCGCAGCATTCCTCGTTTGGAACCTATTAGCGAGGAGGAGGTCGATTCCCCAGCGTCACTGCGTCTCACCCTCGGCAGGCCAAGGGAGATCCTCACCATCTCCGGCTGAGTATGTTTAGACGCCATGCGATGTACCGACTTGTGTGATATGTTTATATGTACATAGGTTCTGAGAAGTAGCCTGTTTGCGCATCATGTAGGATCTGGAGAAGTGCACTAGTCTCAATAACATGTCAGGATTATGTACGCATATCCTGATTGATGTAATGTATAATTATGCCTGCGTGTAAGATATGTAATAGTCCTTCTCCACGCGCAATCGTGTATTTTCAAAAAAAAAATCCTGGAGTTTTATGTGTGATTTTATTGACTTTTGCGACTCTCTTTCTTGTCTTACGAGTTTCACAAAATATATCCCCAGAGTGAAAGATGTCTCGTCCGTGGACGCGCTCCATGCCAAATCAGCCCGAAGAAAATTATGGCACACCACCAAACAACAATTTCACTCAGGGACAGACAAGTCAACAGGACAGTGAAACAGCATTTACCCAAGTGTGTCGTCTGTATGAACAGAGTCAGCAACAACACCAGGAAATGATGAACCAATTCATCAATATGGGAAATCACCGTGGTCAGTATCAGCAGCAATCCAAGTTATCTGAGTTACAAAAGACGCGTCCCCCAACATTTTCTCATACTGACAAGCCTCTTGAGGCCGACGACTGGCTTCGAGATATGGAGAGAAAATTAATTATTGCACAGTGTTCAGACCATGAAAAGGTATTGTATGCACCTCATTATCTCACCGGAGCAGCTGCATCGTGGTGGGAAAACTTCCTGCACATGCACCCCAACGAAAATGAAATAAGCTGGGAGGGTTTCAAAGAAGGTTTTCGTGGGGCACACATTCCTAAGAGTGTTATGAAAATCAAGAAGAGAGAATTTGATGACCTCAAGCAAAGGACCATGACAGTGTCAGAATACAACAGCCAATTCACTATGCTGTCTCGCGACGCCAATGAAGAGCGCATGACCGAGAGCAAGAAGATGGAAAAATTCTTGGAAGGCCTGGCACCCGCACTTAAATGCCAGCTAGTTGTGCATACCTTCCCAGATTTTAAAACACTGGTGGATAAGGCCATTACTCTAGAAAATGAGCGACGCAGCTTGGAAGATTTCCGCAAACACAAAAGGGACCAGTCTACTTTTGCTCGCAACCACAGAAGCAAGACGGAAATTCAGAAGGGTGGTACACACAAAACCCCGACGAATAATTCACGCCCAATCAAGAATTTCCATGCAAGAGACAAGGAGTTCACATATCGCCCAGGCGTTACTTGTTACGCTTGTGGAGAAGAAGGGCACTATGCCAAGCAGTGCCCCAAGCCAAGGAACTCAACCCCGAAGCCTAACAATGGTGGCAATAATTCAGCGCCCAAGCGAAACAATTTCAACCCTAATAACAACCACAGGAAGGGTCACCTGAACCACGTGACCAAAGAGGAAGCACAGAACGCCCCAGATATCGTACTCGGTACGTACCCCGTCAACACAATACCTGCCATGGTTTTGTTTGATTCTGGAGCTTCTCACTCATTCATTTCGAAGAGTTTTGCTTTGCAAAATAATTTTTCGATGCTTCCCTTGGAAAAATCCATGATCATCAAGTCCCCTAGGATTAAGCAAGTGGCCCAGAGTTACTGTCAAGGTGTGGTTATTGAATTTGAAGGATTGAAGTTTTACGACAACCTTATTGTATTGGAAAGCAAAGGATTGGATGTCATTCTAGGGATGGATTGGTTAACCACCAACAAAGGTTTTATTGACTGCTTCAACCGGACCGTGATTCTCACAAACCATCACGGGAAGACAATAAAAGTTTCAGCCAAAGAGAGACAAATACCTCGGCAACCGAGATTAAACAAGGTGGACGTTTCTGAGCTGAACAAGGTTCCAGTAGTGTGTGAATTTCCAGACGTATTTCCAGAAGAACTACCAGGCATGCCACCGGACCGAGAGATAGAATTCAGCATTGAGCTAGCACCCGGAACCTCTCCCATTTACAAGAAACCATACAGAATGGCACCATCCGAATTGGTAGAATTGAAGAAGCAAATAAAAGAATTATTGGAGAAAGGATACATACGAGCCAGTTCCTCACCTTGGGGTTCTCCAATTTTATTTGCCATGAAAAAGGATGGAACACTGAGATTGTGTATTGACTATCGAGCTCTTAACATGGTCACAATCAAGAACAAATACCCAATGCCCCGAATAAATGATTTATTTGATCAGCTCGCAGAGGCCAAAGTCTTCTCAAAAATTGACTTGAGATCGGGATACCACCAATTAAAAGTACGAACAGAAGATATTCCCAAGACAGCCTTCACTTCTAGATATGGACTGTATGAGTTCACAGTAATGCCATTTGGGCTAACCAACGCCCCCGCATATTTTGTTCACCTCATGAACAAAGTATTTATGAAGTACATGGACAAGTTTGTTGTGGTATTCATCGATGATATTCTGATATAATCCAAAACACCAGAAGAGCACGCCGAGCATCTCAAGATTGTACTAGGAGAACTCAGGAAACATCAACTGTACGCCAAATTCAGCAAATGTGAATTTTGGCTAAGACAGGTGGGTTTTCTGGGCCACGTACTCACCCAAGAAGGTATTGCAGTAGACCTGGAAAAGGTCAAGGCCATACTTGGCTGGAAACCACCAGCTAGCGTAACGGAAGTACGAAGTTTCTTGGGAATGGCTGGCTATTACCGGAGATTTATTGAAGGATTCTCCACCATAGCAAAGCCAATGACGCAGTTGCTCAAGAAAGGCAAGAAGTTTGAATGGACGGAAGCATGTGAGAAAAGCTTCCAAGAGCTAAAAAGAAAATTAACAATGGCACCAGTATTAATTGTGCCAAACATACACAAGAATTTTGAGGTATACTATGACGCATCCCGGAAAGGCCTCGGATGCGTATTGATGCAAGAAGGCAAGGTAGTTGCGTATGTCTCCAGACAACTTCGCAAGCATGAGGAGAATTATCCCACTCATGACTTAGAATTGGCAGCGGTCATCCATGCACTCAAGGAATGGAAACACTTTCTACTTGGAAATCGTTGTGAAATATACACAGACCATAAGAGTCTTAAGTATATTTTCACACAGTCGGAACTAAATTTACGGCAATGACGCTGGTTGGAGTTGGTGAAGGATTATGATGTTGGAATCCACTATGATCCCAGAAAAGCAAATGTTGTGGCAGATGCCCTTAGTCGGAATCCTAGCCCAGACAACGACAATATACCAAATTTGAGGCCAGAATTTCAATAGGAATTTGCCAAACTCATTTTAATAATGGTCACCGAAGGCAGTGTGTCGAATTTGGAAATATAGCCTACCCTGATGGAAAAGATTAAGGAGGCTCAGCATGGACACCCCAGCATTGATGGCATAAAAAGGAAAGTGAGTTTGGGCAAGGCCTCGAAATCCAACGTAAATGAGCAAGGAATATTGTGGTACGGAGAGAGACTTTGCGTACCAAATATCAAGGACCTCAAACAACAGATTCTGGCTGAAAGCCACACCGCTCTGTATTCAATCCACCCTGGAGGAACAAAAATGTACAAAGACCTTCAGGAAAAGTTTTGGTGGCATGTATGAAGAGAGACATAGCCACGTTCATTGCATGCTGTGACTCTTGTCAACGCATCAAGGCCAAGCACCAGAAACCAGTTGGGCTGTTATAGCCAAACAAGATACCTGAGTGGAAGTGGGACGAGATTGGAATGTATTTCATTGTTGGACTACCAAGGTCACGACATGGAAATAATGCCATATGGGTCATCACCGACAGATTAACTAAGGTAGCATACTTTATCCCGGTGAAGACAACTCACACCACTCAGAGACTGGCCAGACTTTATCTTGCCCGTATCGTCTGCCTGCATGGAGTCCCAAAGACTATCATATCCGACAGAGGCACACAGTTCGTCTCTAGATTTTGCGATCACCTACAACTGGCACTGGGAACCCAACTAGCATTCAGTACCGCATACCACCCCCAGACTGATGGGTAAACTGAACGCGTAAACCAAATTCTAGAAGACATGCTGAGAGCCTGTGTCCTCACCTACGGGACCAGTTGGGAAGAGAGTTTGCCATATGCAGAGTTCACATACAACAACAGTTATCAAGACAGCTTGCAAATGGCACCCTTTGAAGCTCTGTATGGGAGAAGATGTCGTACCCCGCTTAACTGGTCAGAAACCGGGGACAGCCACATCTTCGGCCCAGATATGCGCAAAGAGGCTGAGGAGAAAGTTAAGACGATTAGAGATCGACTCAAGACAGCTCAAAGTCGGCAAAAGAGTTATTACGATCGAAAGCATCGTGAAATCAGTTTTGAACCCGGAGAATTTGTATACCTAAGAGTTTCTCCTATGAGGGGTCTGCAACGATTCAGGGTTAAGGGAAAGCTAGCACCAAGATTCATCGGACCATTCCGTATAGTGGCCCGAAGAGGCACGTTAGCCTACCAGCTAGACCTACCCGGGGATTTATCCGATATCCACAACGTGTTCCACATCTCACAGTTGAGAAAGTACGTGAGCAACCCGGAGAAGCAAGTATCACATGAAAATATTGACGTACAACCAGACCTCACCTACCGGGAGCACCCAATAAAAATATTAGAAGAGTCTGAGAGGAGGACCCGACAGAAAACCATCAAGTTTTTCAGAGTTCGGTGGAGCAATCACACCGAGAATGAAGCAACTTGGCAGAGAGAGGATTTTCTTCGGACGGAGCACCCACACCTGTTTAAGGATCAGCTGAAATCTCGGGGACGAGATTTTTCCTAAGGGGGTAGGTGCTGTGACACTCCAAAAATTTTGTGGTTTTTGTTTTCAGCAAGAGCCTTGCTTGGTTTAAAGAAGGTCATTTAAACCCTTCTTAAAAACCACTCTTCTGAGTTTTCCCTCTCAAAATCTTTTCTTGGATTTAGTTTCTTCTAAAAAGAAAACCTTTTTGGTTTTGGGCTTTTCTTTGGTTTTGATCCCTTCTTGTTTTTACCATGCCTCTTGTGGTAAAATTCTCCCAAAACCCCTCCTTCCACTTTGGGACAACCCAAACATTCTGTCCCAACTAGTTAAATCCATTTTTGGATTTTATCTCATTTATTTCTTTTCCCAAAACAATTCTGCCCTTTATTTTGAGCCTAGGTAATTTGCAAAGCAAGTACCTTAATGCCTTTGAACTTTGGTCTCAAATCAACTCCTCTGGATAGTCCTTAGCACCCACAACCTAGAACCATCAAGATCCACTCTTCTTCTTTTCAAAAATTTCAAATTTCACCCTCTGCAAGTTTGGACCAGATTTGTCAAATTTGGTGAAATTCATATCTCCACTTCTCCAAAAATTCCACCAAAATTCAGGCAACCCCCATTTGCAATGAGAGACCACTCCACCAAAAGCCAGCTCAAGGAAAAATCCCCACATGCCAAAATCATTCTGTCGAACACCTGGCCTGCACTGTTACTGTGCATCTTCAGAAATTCAGTAGTTCAGTGTCGTTTCTTCGTCAGGGTTCAGTCACATGTCGACTGTGCGCCTGGCGCGTTGTGCACGGCCCTTCCTCCCTATCTGGAGCACCACACGCGCGCTTGGCTCGTTCCTGGCGTCGGTGGCACCCTGGCCCGCCTGCGCCGGCGTCTTCCGTGGCGGCAGAGCCTCCCGTGGCGGCCGACAAAGGGCATCCTGCGGCATAACACCATTCGGCACCGCCCAAATCACCTGAGAGCTCCGCGTGGCCATCTCCCGTGCCAGCGCACGCATGCAGCACCGTCGCCGTGGCTTGGCAGGCTCAGGGCGTGCTCTCTGCCGCCGACGTGCCGTACGGCCGTTCCGTCGGGGACAGGCCATAACCACCCTTGCCTTGTTGATTTCGACAGTGGAATGGAACCAGTGATCCGTCTAGATGATGCTCAAGCCCTTAAACCAACCGTCCAGCCACAGCGCCGCCGTAATCGCTCGCCGGACTTATACCGTTCACGGCAACCGCCTCGGGCCGGCTATAAATAGCGCCTCCGAGCTCGCTCTCGACCCCGCACATCTCCACCACCTCACCAGACCCCGCCTAGCCACTGGAAGAGCCTCGAGGGGCCCTTCTTCCTCCACTCCGGCCACCTTCGTCCGCCTCGGGCTCCGGCAGCGTTCTCTCCGGTGAGAACTCCTCCACTGCCCTAGACTTGGCCGTAGCCTCATGGCACCTATAGGAGACTAACCCCCACTCCAATTTGACCCCAGCAGCTCTCTCCGACGAGGTCCACGACTACCCGAACCACCGTCCGCCGGAGCAAGGACCGCCGTCGACATAGTGCTCACCGGCGACCACCACCACCACCCACCGACGCGGAAGGACGTACTGAACACGGAGGTACCACCCGATCCCCTTGCCTCGCCGTGGATCGCCGTCGGCGACCACCGCAGCTCTCGCGCGCCGTCGAGCCCCGTCTCCCTCGTTTGAATATTCAAACCTGATGGGTGGGACCCTCTTGTCAGTCTCTCATTCTTTTCTTTTAAACGAATTGTTTTCTGGACTTTTCCGCAGAACCCCCTGAGAGTTTTCTGTTTCATTACAAAAAGGTCCCTGAATCAAAACCCTTATAACTTTTAAACAGAAAAGGATTTTTGTTTGATTCTTTTTCTGTTCTCTTTAACATTTTCTCTAGTTTTTTATCAGATTTATTTGAAAATTATTTGGATTACTTTTTGTGCACCTCGCGGTATTTATGTTACGTGCATATTTTCTTATACCGTATATACCGGAGGAGGTGACGGAGGCGCGAACTACACCCAGTTAGACTCCGACTACTCCGAACCAGGCAAGCATGTTTGAAATCTTGATATGATGAGTGTTTGTTGCATGTTTGCATTTAGGAGTTTCATGGCATGTTTATGAACATTTCTTTGAATGTTATATTTCATGCACAGAAGTGGAAAGTAAGTTTCGGAAAGCCATATGTTGTTGGATACATATTTGCATGGCCATGTGATGGCAAGAGGATGGGTAAGATGGTAGTGTTGTGTCATGCCAGTCTTACGCCAGTCTATTTTGACTTCAGTGTCATCGTGAATCAAATCACATTCCCATTCATTTCCATTCCTGTACTGCCACATGTTTTCTGCAAGGAATATGGCCTAGTAAGTTGCAAACCGTTTTCCTAGTACACACCAAATAGAGAGGCCGAGATGAGGGTTCCATGGCCCTGGATTAAAGCCCGTCATCCGGTCAGGGGGCATGGGTGTTTCCGGTTGGGACCCAGAGGGGGGCACCCCTTAGAGCGCGCGTATAGAAATTTGATCCCATGCTATTCGAGGTTGTGACCTCCCCGTCTCAAAGTTTTTCTTGGACGTTGTCTAGGGTGATTCCTGGCATCATGAGGTGGAATGGGTGTGTACTGGTTAAATGTGTTTCAACCGAAATACCATAAACGGAACTAGTCCTTCATGACTATGGAAATCCATTGGCTGTGGTTAGTTAGTACAAACTCTGCAGAGTCACAAATCCTTTAAATCATCTTGTACATGTCCAAGTACTATGTTCATCTTATCTTGTCAGATATCAGCCTCAGTGACAAAGACCCGGTGGACTACATGAGTTTTAAATTCGGTTAAAAGTTTATTCCTGTGGATGGACTAACCCGTTATTTACTTTTGATATAAGCCCTTTCTGTGATGTCGCTCAGACGTCCGACTATGGCAGACTTGTTATTTACATTCGATATAAGCCCTTTCTGTGATGTCGCTCAGACGTCCGACTATGGCATTTCTTTTACAAGCCCTTTCTGTGATGTCGCTCAGACGTCCGACTGTGGCATTTCTTTTACAAGCCCTTTCTCCGATGTCGCTCAGACGTCCGACTGTGGCATTTCTTTTATAAGCCGTTTCTGTGATGTCGCTCAGACGTCCGACTATGGCATTTCTTTTAGAAGCCCTTTCTGTGACGTCGCTCAGATGTCCGACTGTGGTATTTCTTTTACAAGCCCTCTCTGTGATGTCGCTCAGATGTCCGACGGTGGCATTTCTTTTACAAGACCTTTCTCCGATCTCGCTCAGACGTCCGACTGTGGCATTTTTTATAAGCCCTTTATGTGGTGTTGTTGAGATGCCTGACTGTGGCACTTCTTTTATAAGCCCTTTATGTGGTGTCGCTTAGACGCCCGACTGCGGCATGAGCTTTATTTGTTTACCTTTCAAGGCGTCGCTCCAGACACCCGATTGGTTTTTAGTTATTTGTTTTACTTATCAAGTCGTGCAAAAATATTATTATTGGAATGAGCATCATTATTTTTGCTCATGACGCATTCATGCATACATTTGTTATATCTTTTGTCCGAACTGTCTTGCGAGTACTTTCAAAGTACTCACCTGGCTTGTTGATTTGGCCAGATGTTGATGAAGGCGATCTCATGGATGAAGAGTTCGATAGCGAGTCTGACACCTAGAGGAGTCCCAGTCAGTCCCGTGCGATCCTGCATTTGGTCACTGTATTATATCCGCTTCCGCCACCCCAGAAATAAATCCATCGAGCCTCACCTCGACGCTCGATGAGCTGCCAGTTAGGTGTCAAGTTATCCACCACCACTTCTTATCTCGAGCTAATAGCATGTCACCACACCCCTGTGTCATAACCGCCCTTATGTAAGATATTTGCGAGTTTGTAATAAATTGTTGAGCAGCCTCAGCTCATCCCTGTAATATATTTAATGCTACTGGTCCTCTGTTTATCAAGTATTTGTCTACGAGTGAGGATAACTTTTCCTATACTGGGAATCAAAAGATCGATTTTCTCAATAAGTATTTTATTGAAAAATCGGTTGTGACATCGTCCGGTTCGAGCCATCTTTCCTTGGTGTTAGCTGCTGAGACATCATATCATCCATGCACCATGTGCATCCGCAATATCCATGGCACACCTGGCCCGCGACATCCGTAACTGAGATAGTCGTGCACCATCGTGATCAGCGCTGCTCTCATGTAGAAATACTCGCCTTTGCTTGCGTCCCATGTCTTGCCTAGTGTTTTCCATAACGTGTCTAACTCCTCTTGAAGTAGCCCCAGATATAGATTAATATTATTTCCTGGTTGCTTCAGCCCTTGAATCAGCATGCTCATGTGAATGTACTTTGACTTCATGCACAACCAGGAGGGGAGGTTGTACATCCATACAAACACGGGCCATGTGCTATGGTTGGTGTTCTGGTTGCCAAACGGATTCATGCCATTGGTACACGCGCCGAGCACGATGTTCCTTGCATCATATTTGAAATATCGATAGAAGTAGTTCAACGCTCTCCACTAGCTTCCATCGTTGACGTGTCTCAGCTTTGGATCATCTCCATTGTCGAGCTTCTTCTTCTCCGAGTGCCAGCGCATTAGCTTTGCTTCCTTGGGATCTACAAAATATCGCTGGAGACGGGGAGTGATCAGTAAGTACCATACAACTTCCTGGGGACATTTCTTCCCAGCCTTCTTGTATCAAGAAGCATTGCACACTCGATAGCTTGTTTTTTCCATGTGGTCCTTCCGATAAATTATGCAATCATTGATGCATGCATGGTATCTAATGTGCGGCCGATCAAGAGGGCACATGATCTTCTTCGCCTCATCAACACTAGTAGGACATAGATTCCCCGCGGGAAGAACATCCTTTAGGTACTTGAGATGCTCATCGAGGCTAGTATCGGTCCATTTGTTTTTAGGCTTCGTCTTAAGGAGTTGGAGCGTGAAACTCAAGCGGGTCACCTCAGGATTGCAACCATCATATGATGGAGTGTTCGAGTCTACCACCAGTTGTTGCAACTTAGCCTCCTCTCTAGAAGCAGCTCTCTTAGTACTCGTCTCCTTGCGAAGCAGTGCTTGAACATGAGGGTCCCGCACAATTGAACTTAGTACCGACGAACTCTGCTGCGTGGAGTCCATGTTCTCTCCGCCGCCATGTCCAGCCCCTTCTCCTCCGCCATGTCCGGCACCTTCTCCGCCGCCATGCCCGACCTCTTCCCCACCGCCATTATCGATCATCTCTTCATCTTGCCCCATGTCGTCATTGTCTGCCCCGTCGGCGTCCTCAACATCGTAGTCCTCATCTTCAATTATCCACCTAGTATATCCATCCATGAAACCAGTCATGAGCAGGTGCGCTTCGACGCAACCATCTTCATAGGGGTCGAGCGAAACTATTCCTTTGCGTTTCCGACACGGACATAAAACCTCTGTCGGGTTATTTTCTTTCATGTCCTACACCGCCGACCACAACCACCTGGCCACCATCGTGCACTGACCATCATGAACGTTTGCACGGTAATAATAAACAAATTGATTATAAAAATGCATGCATGCATCAAAGTCATAAAAAAAATTGACATGACCTTCCCTAAAAATATGACATATATAGATCTAGAGTTTGCCCGGAATTCGCTGAAACGGAAATAATTCGACATTTCGGCAAATAATAGGCAACTCAAAAGCACAATTCGGCGTCAACTCATGCCACACACACAATTTCCATCATATCACCCAATTATCATATCACACACACATACACATATTTCCATTTTGCAAAAGCATGAAATTTTAATCACCTCTATCTCGAGATCGAGCACACGGTGAAGATGATGATGTAGGGAGATCAAAAGTGCACAAATCTCTTCTTGACAAAGATAGATCTAGTTAAGGGGCAAATATGTCACTTAACTAAATGCTACATCTACCTAGCTATCTAATTTGGGAGGAGACAACTTCAACTAGTGGAGGGGGAAGAAAAAAGAGAAAGGAGATGCATTAATGGAGGTGGTGTAGTTAGCTAGGAGTAATAAAGAGAGAGAAAGGTAGGTAGAAGAGGGAGAGTAATGGAGGGAGAACTATTTACGAGGAAGAAGAGTGAGAGAGAGAGGAAGTGGAAGGTAGGCAAAAGGGAAGAGAGGAGATGGGGGAGGGGAGGACGGGGAAAAGGTGGTGGTGTGCTACGTCTTAGCAGTAGCGCGGGAGGAAAATGCACTACTGGTTAGCTATGTGCATTCCTCAATGCAGTCTCTCAGAAGGTAATCGATCCAGAAATCATACCAAGGTTAGAGAATAATTTTGTGCAATGTCTTGTCAGTTTCACGTTGGTGTTCCCACCATCCTTCTACAATATCACGACGCACGTCCTAGTTCACCTATGCGAAGAGATTGCCGTTCTGGGTCCTGTATTTCTACACAATATGTTCCCCTTTGAGAGGTTCATTGGAGTCTTAAAAAATATGATCATAACTGTTCTAGGCCAGAAGGAAGCATCTCCAAGGGCCATGAAAATGAGGAGGTCATTGAGTTTTGTGTTGACTTTATTCCTGACCTTAAGCCGATTGGTGTACCTGAATCGCGGCATAAGGGTAGACTGGGTCGAAATGGCATGCTAGGACCGAATCAAATAATATCTATGGACGGGCATTCTCTCACTGAAGCACACTACACAGTTCTACAAAATTCCGCCTTGGTGGCTCTGTATATGGAGGAACACAAGAATACTCTAAGCTCCTAATACCTGGAGCAGTCTGAAGACTGGATTACACGTGAGTAAACGAGGACTTTCGCCGGTTGGTTGCAGACACGTGCCATGCATGACGATGTTGTTGAAGATGAAATGTACTTGTTGTCCTAGTTACCATCTTCGAAAATAATGACTCTCAAAGGGTACGAGATAAATGGGAATACATTTTACACGATCACCCAAGATAAAAAGAGCACCGACCAAAACAGTGGTGTCCGCTTTGATGCAGCAACCAGTAGGGAAAGGACACATATTATGGTTACATAGAGGAGATATGGGAACTTGACTATGGAAGTGATTTGAATGTCCCTTTGTTTCGGTGTAAATGGGTCAATATGACAGGAGGCAGCGTAAAGGAAGACCCGAAGTACGGAATGACAATAGTGGATCTCAACAATCTTGCGTACACAAACGAACCATTCGTCCTAGCCAATGATGTGGCGCAGGTTTTCTATGTGAAGGACATGTCTACCAAGCTGATAAAAAGAAAATATAAGCTAGCGAATACATCATACGATGAGCCAAAGCGCCACATAGTTCTTTCAGGGAAAAGAAACATTGTAGGAGTGGATGACAAGATAGGCATGTCAGAAGATTATGAAAAGTTTCAAGAAATTGCTCCCTTCATAGTGAATGTTGACCCGAGCATCCAGTTAAATTATGAAGATTGTCCATAGTTAGGCGCAAAGGGACACATGCGAAAAAAAAGTTTCACACCCAAAGATCTCACTCTGGGATGTGACCGACTTTAATGTCATCACTTTCTTCTCTAGTGAGTTTTTGGACTTATATATCTGGAAAGTCCCACTTTTGACAAACCATAGGGAATCTTTGTAATAGTTAGGGTGCTTATGTGTTTTTCCATTTGAAACGTGTACTTGTGTGCTTCGGACCAACATCATCAATTTTCAACCCTTTCGAACGTCATTTGCTATTGTTTCATGCATTTACAGATTTCTTTGAGCTAAATGACCTTGAAATTTAAAATCACTACAAATGAACTCTATGAAAAGGTTGAAAGTTGGCATGGTATCATCATTTCACCCACATAGCATGTGCTAAAAGGTTGAGAGGGTTAGGGCAAAAACTGGATGCACTTCATGTACAAAATGGACAATCTCGTTCGAAGTATCAGGGTTTCGGACGAAATCTCATCTGTTACAAAGGCATTTAATTTTTTAAACTTATTTCAACTCTAGACTTTTTGTGCGTTCAGTATGCACCATTCAAAGCCACATCATCAATTTTCAATCATTTCTGACTTTATTTGCTATTTTTCATGCATTTACTGAGTTTTTGAGCTAAATGACCGTGAAATTGAAAAGCACTACAAATAACACTGAAAAGGTTGAAAGTTGGCATGGTATCATCATTTCACCCACATAGAATGTGCAAAAATGTTGAAAGAGTTATGGCAAAACGGAATGCACTTCATCTACAAAATGGACAATCTCTTTCAAAGTATCAGGGTTTCGGACGAAAACTCATCTGTTATAAAGGCATTTCATTTTTGAAATAAACTAAGTATTACCAAATTGAATATAATGATAAAACACACTAATATTAAACATAAGAAAAAAGAATCACTGAAAAATCTATTCCCAAACTAGTGATTCACACAAATTTCAAATAATTCAAATTTAAACTATTCAAATTTGAGAAGTACTTGGAGTAACGGAAAGTTTATGTTTTTTGTACCTAAAGCAAAAAATATTCACAAAGAAATTTTAAATACAGCAAAAAAACCTCAGAAATAAATAAAGCAGAAAAGAAAAAAGAGAAAAAACTAAATAAGAAAAGCCCGCCTACTAGGCCACAGCGGCATGCATACGACTAGAAACCCAACCTGTAGTTGGGCCAGGATGCAGGACCGCGAGCCCAATAGGCCTAACAGGGCACTGTAGCATAGGTAGGCCCACAAGGGGTGCTTTAGAGAGGAGCTCAAAGGAGCAGCCGCGGCTGCGTTTATAAACCAGTGCGGCTGCCCTTCACTCGACGAGGCGGGACTAAACTTTGTGCACTGCACCTGGGCGAGCGCACCGCCTTTAGTACCGGTTGGTGGCTCCAACCGGTACTAAAAGGAGGGTCTTTAGTACCGCTTGCAGCCACAACTCGGTACTAAAGGTGGTCGCTTCCCGCCGCTTGGCCTGGCCAAATTTGACCTTTAGTACCGGTTGGTCACTCCAACCGGTACTAAAGGCCCCTCCTATATATATAGCACTTACCAAAATTTCAGTTTCTTCTCCTCTGCTTCTTCGATCCCCGTCACCGCCCCCCGTCGCCACCCCCGTCGCACGCCGTCGCATGCCGTCACCGCCCTCATCCTAGTCGCCGCCCCGGCCCGTCCTCGTCGACTCCGCGCTGCCCCCATAGCCAGCCCGCCCCACCCACTCACGCGTCGCCCCTGTCGCCGGCCCGTCCCCATCACGGCCCCCATTGCCACACCGGCCCGTCGCCGCCCCCCATCACCGCCCCGTCGCTGTGAGAACCCCGCCATGGCCGGCCTCCCTCCCAAGCCGCACACAAACATGTACACACACACACACACACACACACTTAGATGTTATATTTTTAGTTTTTAGTTTTTTCTGTTTTTCTGTTTTTTAGTATTTATACAAAGGTTTATAGATCAATTAATTAATTAAGTAGACTAATGTCAAAGGTTTTTTATAATTTTGTCAAAATGTTAGATGAATTAGCTTGATATATATATTAATGTTAGATGAATTAGCTAGATATATATATTAATGTTAGATGAATTAGCTAGGTATATATATTAAGGTTAGATGAATTAGCTAGCTAGATATCATATATCAAGTTTGAATTTTGACATATGCAACAATATTTGATCGTCCACATATGTCAAAGTTTGTATATAGAATTTTGACATATGTAATGATATCATTTTTAAAATTTGTATATAAGAAATCACAATCCAATCATTTAAAAAATATTACATTTGCATATAATATTTGTTCTCGACGTCAACGATGCCCGGCCCGCATCCACGCCGTCGACCTGTTCGCGACGACGTCCTGCTTCAGAGGAGCCACGTCCAGGACTGGGCTCCGCCGGGCTAGCACTGGGAGGTGCTACCTTCAGGGGCGCGCCGCTTGGTGAGGAACCCGGCCCCGGATCCCGTCGTCGACCCGGAGCTCCTTTGGTGGCGTTCGAGTGGGTTACTTTCGATGCGGAGGGAGCCGGCCCCGCCGGAGGTGGTATGTCACCGTGTCAGGGAGGAGGACGAGAACGTCCATCGCTACATGGCTGCTATGATGTCAGGTTTTCCAATACCTGTCAGGTTCTTCGGGGATCTCACCCGAGCTATGATCCTGTGATGGTTCCTTCTCTTTGGGTGTCCACCACCAGCGCCTCAGGAACCGCGAGTGAACTAGATTATTCGATAGTATTCAATCTATATTAGCTAGCTAGTGATGTATTCGATAATATTCGAGACGATGTATTCGAGATTACATATATTATTTGATAATATTCGAGACAATGTATTCGAGATTATATATATATTATTCGATAATATTAGAGACGATGTATTTGAGATTATATTCGATGATGTATATTATGTACTATGCATGATTCTGTTTTTCCTTATTGATTGCATGCATGCATTGTAATTTTAATACTAAATTATTTTATATTTCTTATGGATTATTTAAATAAAAGCTATGGACAATACCGGCCGAGAAGGAGAGGAGGCCATGTTCAACATCATACACTCATCCCCTCGCCGAGATGAGCTTGAAGAAGATGACAGCTCGCATGATCTGAACCCTACCGGTGAGGGTATGATATTTGATGAAGACGAACGAACAGATGAAGTCCGGAACTATGATTATGATGATGAACGAAATGTTTGTCTTGAAATAACAAATAAAGTCGAGGTATATTTATATAAGTAGGCATCTGGTGATCATCACATGTTTAAATGATTTATATATATATATATTAACGAATGGATCTTTCTTCTTTCAGGCCTCCGGATCGAGAATATCTTCTACAAGGACCAGGACAGTGCGAGGCCCGGCCAAAAAGTTGAAGGATGGCATAAAGTACAACACCGATGGCATCGAACCTAATGGTGAACCAAGTGAGCCCTAGAAGAATGCGGGCAAGTTCATTCGTCAGTGCGGAGTTCTAGTGTAGGACCAAATCTCGATCTCCATTCAAGAATGGAAAAAGCGAGCAAAGGAACGTCCAGATTTTACTTTTGTTGATCAAAGAGCAAAAGATCTGCTTTGAGATCTCTCATGTCACATTTCACCCTACCAGATCATTTCATAGATGTAGATGTGCGAAAAGTCAAGGACGCTTCCCTTAGGAAGATGGCGGTTGCATTCAACAACCACAAGCGAAGTATATGGGACAAGTACGTCGAAGGAGGAAAGAAGACTCCAGAATTCATGGGAACACTTGAGAAGCAAAGAGATCACTGGCCCGCTTTCGTGAAATTCAAGGAATCGCAATTATCTAAGGAACGGTCGAGAATAAAGAAGATCAATGCCGCAAAAAAGGAGCATTTTCATACGCTGGGGCCAGGTGGCTATGTGTTGGCCTAGCCTAAGTGGGATAAGTCTAAGCAACAGATGCTGGATGCAGGGGTCATTCCAGTTACATTGAGCTGGCCCTCCGGGTCCGGGATTTGGCTCTTTGCTCATGGGGGGACATCGGACCCAAAGACATGCCAGGTTATGGAGAAGGCAAGTCTAAAAGGAGCTGACCTCGCTTTAGTTGTTGCAATAGAAGAGGCCCTAATGGGGGTGTTCATGCCCAATAGATAGAACGACGAGCTTACGCGCGCCCTGGGAAATATTGAACACCCGGGAAGAACACGAGGCAAAGGCGTTATTCCGTGGTATGAGGGGTTTTCGGATTGGAACACCGACTACAGAAGGCGTGCGAGAATGAAGATGGAGGACAACAAGAAGAGGAAGCTGGAGGAGGAGCAGAGGAAGCAAGAAGAAGAATGCCTTAAAGGCCTACAATCAGCACACGTTTACTTGGCACTCCAATTCCAGTGGCAGCAATAGCAGATCGACTCACTTAGCCAAGAAAGGGGGTCTCAGCAGTGGCAGTAGCTAGCGGATCCAGCATTGGATAGCACAACCGTCCTATCCATGTCGAGAAGCAGCATGGTTTCCGCCCCGGGCGAGGCACTGCTGGATAGATACCCTGTGGATGACATCATGGAGAACACTAATTGTCAGATACACTTCAAAATGAAGAACACATCCATCAAGGTGGTGGATGTCGTTTCTTATACAAATCCCCCTGAAGAAACCTTCCATTGCAACCCAATTCCAGCTGGCTATGCTCGTGTCGTGGTAGATGAAGTGGTGGACCAATATTCGAGGCTAGAGCTTGACATTCGTGGAGGTGACGACGAGCACACACGGGGAGAGACCATACATCGTATCATCCTATGGAGAAACGATTGCATCATCTTTCCAATGCCACCAACACCGCGACAACCGAGTCCTCCTCGAAGTCCGCCATCACGTCAGGCCACTTCTCCTCCTCCAAGTCCGGCACCGCGTCAGGTCACTTCTCCTCCTCCAAGTCCGGCATCGCATCAGGCCACTTCTCCTCCTACAAGTCAGGCATATTAGCCGTCTCCGCTGCCTCAGCGGGCTCTGCCGCCTAAGCAACAGCATAAGAAGAGACCCGCTGCAGCTATGGTGCCTACCGGTACAAGTAAAGGTACAGGAGGCAAGCGATTTCAATTTGGTCCAAGCCTCGCACTTCTTCCGAAGAGGCCTTACGACATGACTCCAGAGGAAAACGAAGCTGAATGACAAGCCCAAGTGAGGGCCCAGGTGGGGCCGAAACCACCACCGCTGCCAAAGGAGAAAGTGCCTGAGCATGTTGTTGACCACTTCATTCAGATGGCTCGAGCACTGCTCCCGAGCCTAGGGACTCAGACTATGAGCGCCAAATCAGGAAAGCATATAGAGCACAAAATAATGAGTCGAGCTCAAGCTCTAGCCAAGCAGCTTCCAAAAAAGCGGGAAACCTGTTTTCCAGCTGGGAGAACAGGCGATGCAATAGATCCCCCCGCTCATTGTACCAACACATGCGAGTACCGGCTGTGATCAGCTGGTAATAACCAAAGATCATAGAAGGCAGGCTGCAGAGATCGGATGCACTATAGAACAACTCCTAGGGATTGAGCCCATGGAAACGTTTAAAGAGGAGCAACTAAAACGGAAATATGTTGTGGTCAACCTATGGTCAAGCCTGAGGAGATGAAGAAGCTCTCAATGAGAATGTATGAATTGAATGATTGGTACATGAAAATTGCTAAGATTACCAATCGAGCATCCCTCATGGTGAGAGTCAAGCCAGACTATTACTACCATGAAATGGCTCTGTATGTTGAGTTTACAGAAATGTTTCAGTTATTTAATCGAGATGAACTCGACAAATCAATCGTCAGTTTCTATTGTCTATAAGTGATTTCTTTCTGTAATTTCATGATGTCTCTAGCTAGTTGTAGTGCTCATTGATCAATACTTGTAATTACCCTCACTATATTCTTTTCTGTGGTATTATGCAGAATGAAGATGTATGAAATGAAAAAAGTTGGACACTATGACATTGGGTTCATTGACCCAAATACCATGAATGAAGAGACATGAACAGATGAATAAGATCGAGAAGACACAGAGAATAGCTTTCTAGAGTTCTTGAAGCGCCTAAATACCTGTCCAGAGATACTACTTCCTTAAAACATCGGGTGAGTCACACAGTCTTGTACTACAAATTCTGTTTTTGCTTACTCGCTAATTAAGTGTACAGGGTTTAGGGTAGTTGATGAGTTACATACATACCCGCTTAATTTATACATGCAAATGTGTGCGCATGTAGTTAACACTGGATCTTGTTAATCATTAAAGTTGATGAGGGAAAGTTGAAGTACTGGACTCAGTACTTAAACCAGATACTGACTAAGCAATCGTGAAGGGGATGGTCAACAGGAAATTTCAATCATTATCGTACTATATATATGTCGGCCTCTTTAGTTCGTCCTTTCCTGATATCAACTAATTAATAACTCCTTTATTCATTTTCTTTGTCGGCGGGCAGGGCTTGGGGAAAGTTCATCAAACAGACTAAAGGCCCGTGGAAAAAAGAGCTGAAATGGTTTCGACCCAGGGTAATTAATTAAGTAGCTAGTACCAGCTAGCTACCATCTCTTTAATTCTAATTTCAATACCACTAATTATTATGCTTGACTAATTATTATCTAATTGAATTCTATTCTCATAAAGGCCCTGAAGCAGGCTCCGGGTACTAATTTATGTGCATTTTACGTTTGCGAGAACATTTGCATGATGACTACCAAAAGGACTAGAACTGAAAGAGACCAATGGGAACGTTTGTGACAACACTATTCACAATTTTTACATCATTATCTAATATATATAAACACAACTAATAATACATGTATATTTTGATCTCTTTTTCTTTAAAGATGAGGGAGATGCGGGATCGTCTCCTACCGGAGGCTTGCGTATGAGCACTTCAAGAGTAAATAGCGGGATTTTTGCTCGACCAGGTCATAGATCCCAAAGGAGAATTCCATTACTCGCTGCCGCAGTAATGCCTCCATGTAATGATCTGCAAATTGTAGGAGAAATTGTATATATACAAGATATATATATATATATATATATATATGCATAACGTGTACAATCTGTAGTATCGTAAAATACCAGTAAAAAATTAAATGGAAAAGACAAAATTAAATAAAAAATAAATCATAAAATCAAAACCCCTAAACCCTTTAGTACCGATTGGTGTTACCAACTGGTACTAAAGGTCTCCCAGCCCCCAACACTGCCTCGTGCCACGTGGTGGCCCTTTAGTGGCGGTTCGTGTTGAACCGGTACTAAAGGGGGGGCCTTCACTAGTAGAAAACAGGGCATTTGTCCCGGTTCTAGAGGGCCTTTAGTCCCAGTTCTGGAACTAGGACAAAAGTGTGGGGACTAAAGCCTCTAACCTTTAGTTCCGGTTCACATACAAAATGGGACTAAAGGGGCTCCACGTGGCTGCCGGGTGGAGCTAGGCTGGAGGACCTTTAGTCCCCAACCGAGACTAAAGGAATTTTTTTGATTTTTTTTATTTTTTCTATTTATTTTCAAATCTTTGAATTATTTGACAATTTAATCTCTAATCACCCCTCCTCACTGCTTCAGAATTTAATCTATAATCTCTAACCAGCACTCATTTCAAATCGTCTAACTTCCTGGCCGGTCACCCATCATCTGACTATTCCAGCCCAAGCACGCTTAACTTTCAGGTTCTATCACCCCTAGTTTCCAAGTCTGCATTTGTTGTTTTCCTGACAATACTAGGCTATCAATCCTGTTAACCCTTATGTCTTGATGTCACATGATTTAATTTTTTTATTCCCAAACAATTATTCAAGTAAACAACAAAGATTAACAAACAACAATGATTAATTTAGAAACTCAAAAATACTTAACAAAAGGAAAAAAGTACAAAAAGACAAAAAGAATCAAAAAAACAAAAAATAATACAAAAAGTCAAAATAAAGTAAGTAATAGTAATTTTTAATTTCAATGAAATTAAAAAACTAATAATAATAATATTCTTATTATGCCATTTATTCATTTAATATCTTTAAATTGTAAACCGAAATTCAACAAATAATATATCCATTATTATGAGAAAAATGTGACCATGATGTCACACGCTTCACCGTTTGAGTTTGAAATTATTATTCTAGAAATCAATAATTATTTAGTAATACTAATATTTATTGAATAAGTAGTTAGACCACTGTTTGACTAGAGTTTGACACTAATATTTATTGAATTTTTGTGTGTTTAATATGAACCATTCAAAGCCACATCCTTAAATTGAAACCCTTTTTGGCCTCATTTGCTATTGGTTTCATGTATTTAATGATTCTTTGAGCTAAATTAGACTGAAATTGAAAAGCACTACAAATAAACTCTGAGAAGGTTGAAACTTGGCATGGTATGATCACTTCACCCCAAATAGCTTGTTCTAAAAAGTTGAGAGCGTTATGGAAAAAACTGGATGCACTTCATGTACAAACTGGACCATCTCTTTTGAAGTAACAGGGTTTCGTACGAAAACTCAGCTTTTACAAAGACATTTCATTTTTTTAATCTTATTTCAACTAAAGAATTTTTTTGTGTTCAATATGAACCATTCAAAGCCACATCCTTAAATTTCAACCCTTTTTGACTTCATTTGCTATTTTTTTCATGCATTTTATTATTCTTTGAGCTAAATTAGCCTGAAATTTTTAAAAGCACTACAAATGAAATCTGGAAACCCTAAACCCGGGACTTAAAATGTCTGAAACTCTATTCTAAATAGTAAACACCTCATGTTCAAACCATAAAACCTCACCCTAAACTCTATAATCTAAACCCTAGCCCTAAACCTTAAAACGTCTAAAACGTCCAAAAAGTCTTTTTCCCTTTGGAATTTTGTGATTTAAAAAAACTCCTAAACCCTAAACTCGGGACTTAGAATGTCTGAAACTGTATTCTAAACAGTAAACACCTCAGGTGAAACCATAAAACCTAATCCTAAACTCTGAAATCTAAACCCTAGCCCTAAACCCTAAAAACACCTAAAATGTCAAAAAAAACTCTATTTTCCCTATGGAATTTGGTGACTATAAAAAATTGTCGAAATAGAAAAATTCTTGTTTCTTTGGATCAATATTTTTATTTTTGCAAATTTTAATATATTATTTGTATTTTTCTGAATTAGGATGATTTAGTTATGATTTTTCCAAGTTTAATGTGGTAAAAGGCACCAACAGGGACTAAAGGGCTGGGAGAAAAAACCTTGAAATTTGAAAAAAAAATGAACAAAAAATTGATATTTTTTTGTCCCGGTTGGTACCTCCAAATGGGACTAAAGATAAACCTTTAGTCCTGGTTGGAGACACCAACCAGGACTAAAGGGGTTGGCAACGTTCGAAGCCGGTCGCAAACCATTTATTGCCGGTTGGTGTCTCCTACCAGGACTAAAGGTCCTGTTCAAACCGGGACTGATGCCTGCGCCGCTCGAACCGGGAATAATGCTCCGATCCGGCTTGGACCAAAGCCCTCTTTTCTACTAGTCCTTTGGTCCCCACACTTTAGTGCCAGTTACAGAACCGGCAGTAAAGGACCTAATGAACCGGTGCGAAAGCCCGATTCTGCACTAGTGCTGGAGCACTTTCTTGAAATTCAAGGAATCATAATTAGCTCAGGAACGGTTCAGAATAAACAAGATCAATGCCTCGAAGAAGATATGGCACCATAAGGTGGGGCCATGTGGCTAAGAGGTGGCCCATCCTAAGTGGGATCTCGCTCAGCAACAGATCAGGGATGTAGGGGTCTCCAGTTACATTGAGCTAGCCCCCGAGGGTCAGGACTTGGTTCTATGCACAAATGGGGGTCGTTGGACCCAACGACGGGCCAAGTTCTGGAGCGGGCAAGCCTTAAAGAAGCTACCGAAAATTTACTTGTTGCAATCAATGTGACAGCCTGATTTTTGGCCCTTTCTTTTTCTTTTGTTTTTCCGAGGTTTTTGCGTGAGTTTTCTTTTTCCGTGGCTTTGTGGTATGGAAACTGAAGAAGATGCCCTCTTCTTTGCTTCCAGAGTGGCTTGTCATTCCCAAATCCTTCCTTAGACCCTGTCATTTCCATCCTAGCCCAAATCCCAAAATTCTTTTTATTGGGAATATTCCTTTTCTATTAAAGGAATAACTCAAATTGCCTTAGGTTGTGAAGCAACCTATATTTCCATTACCCCCAAAATTCCCAAATAATTCTCATAAATTTTTTGGGTCATATCTTGATCAAATATGGCAAAACTTTTCATTGCCATGTTCAAAAATAATTCCCCAATAATTATTCTTCATTTCTATCTAGTGTGGTTTTCTGTGAAGGAAGTACCACCTATCTTTTCTTGATTGCTCCCCAACTCCTTGGGCACAAGTTCAAATTGCCTCATGCACAAGTTCAAATTTATTTGCCTAGCCAATCTTCCGCAACAATTTTTCAAAGTTTCTGTCAAACAGAAGCCATTGTGAGGGAAGTACTAGCTAGGAATATCCAAATGAGTCGAACTTTTGCACACTCCTTAATGTGCTCATATTAACCCCTTCCACCCATTTGCAGCCCCATCCAATCATCTATGTGAGCACAGGAGCCAACCTTTGATTCTGGCATTATTTTCAGGTTGTGAAGCAAGTATATTTTATATTGCTTAAAAAATCCTAATAAATTACCAGATCATTCTTATACCCATAAAACATCTCTCCACCCAATTTGGCATCATTTCAATAAGCCATTTGACCACCAAAATTATTTCACGTTTCTGGTCAGCAGAGTTGTTTTTGAAGCAAGTGCCATTTTGGCTTGGCCATTTAGCATGAGCTTTTTACAGCATCTTCATATGACCAAATGACCCAGCCCTGCCCAATCTTCGCCCAAGTTGATACTCTATGTGAGAGCATCATCATGATCTTCATTTCTGACCAGATTATGTGGTTGCTAAGAAACTATATTAAATATTTATCCAAATCTTCTCCAAGTTACCAGGATTAATGTCCTTCTTTACCTCAACCTAGCAGACAACTCCATTGCTCCCAAAACCCTTCCTGTTGATCACCAGTGTTCACCCAAGTTTACTGCAGTAAACTTCAGCAGTTGATAACCATTTAACCGTAGCCTGTTTAACCTAGTTACCACCACAGATCAAACCTACCTTGGAGGAACTTACCACTAGACAACATTTTGGGCGATGTAGAGCATTGAATGCCCATGTGTAACGTGGTGACCACGCAGCTGGCATGCATGTTGGCGCACTCTGTGTGCAGTAGCCACGTCCAGAGCATTGTTTGTGCTAGACCCTCTCCTCCTCTCGTTGTCTTAGAGCCCGTGATCATGTCCAGCGTGTTCCCCGTGTCGTCGCCGTTCTCCTGGACCCCTCTCCCCCTCCGTCCTCTTCCTCACGGACGCTTGCCGATGAGCACCCACGAGAGATCTGTGGCCGACCGAGCTTTTATGGCGCTCAACATCTTCCTCTGCCCCTCCTTTGGCCCCCTCTTGCACCTTGATCTCCTCCCTGTGCGTCGCTGTTGCCTTGCCCCGAGCCCATGCACGAGCACACGCGTCCGCGGCGCCGGACACGTGTCGCCGGCGGTGCCAGCTCGGCCTCCCTCGCCTCGCCTATAAATGGCCCACCACGCGGCCTCCCGAGCGCCGCATCGACCTCACCAGTTCCGCAGGAACCCGCCCATGCTTTTTCGCAAGCTCTAGGAGCTCTCTGTAGTCCCCCTCGCCGCCATGGCCACCTCGGTGCTCCGGCCAAATTTTCCCGAAGCCGAGCTTCCCCATCCCCTTCTCCACCACCAGTAGCTCCACACCACTCTGGCGAGTCTCCCCTGCTCCTCCACTCGTCGCCGTAGCCCCTCCAGGGCCGTGCCCCTCGACCCGCCGCCGCCTCTGTAGTCCTCGTTGCCGCGGCCTTCCCTCCGCTCCACCCCTTCTTGGCGGTCGTGTTGACCCTGAACAGATCCGCCTCATCGCCCTGAGCTCGCCGGTATGCTCTGCATCGCCAGAGACGGCCGGAGCGTCCCGGGCCGGCACCGGCAGCACCCCTGCCTCTGCCTCTGTCAGGCCAGGGAGGGGACAAAGACGACGCCTCGCCAGGCCCCACCCCCTACCCGCGGGCCTCGCCGGTCAGTGGCTAGGCATTGACCAGCCCAGCCCACATGGATAAGTGACGGGCCCCACCCATGGGACCCGCACGCGTCAGCCCCGCCTCTGTTCATTTGGATCAGGTGAAAATGTATTTCCCCGATTATGTTTTCTATTTTTCTATCCAGGCCCCTGTTTGGAAATCTTTTCATTACAGATAGGTCCCTGGCAGTAAAACCCTTATATCTCTTTATCCGTAACTCCGTTTACGGTGAAACCAACGCTCACTTCTTCGTTTAGTCGAGCCCGTTCTGTTGGTCATGTTTCACTATGGTTTGACACTGTGAAAATGTCCTTTATGCCCTTGCCCTTATTCAGCCCGCTCCAAGAGAGAATGTTTTCCGGCGATTCGTTCCGCGAGCTTCTCGCACTTCTCCCAGGTGCCTTCTTCATCCCCAGGCAAGCCACAATACCCACTTACATGATTGTCCTGCAGTAGCCATGGTTTTCAACTTGAATATTTAATAAATGTTTGCTTGTTGAAAAGATGGTTATCGTTGGTCCGGTGATGGTGAAATTTGAATGTTCACTTTTGTGCTATGTTGTCTTGTACTCTGTGATCATGTAAACCTGCTAGTATTTATTTTCCTATGTTTATGCTTGCTAGTAGTACATGTTGATGTTGGAGATGGTCATGCTAGTTAGTATGCCATGCTCAATGGATATGATTTATTGTTGATATGGTGGATAGTTATCTGATACCCTCATGATGATGTTGATATCATGTTCACGCATTGTAACTGGTATCATGTTATTTTATCATGGCTCAGCATATTTGCATTCAAGTTTAACTGGATTAAATTGAACTTGAACAACTGTTGGTTGAGTCATGGTGCCGCTGAATCGATGCTGACCAGTGCAACCACCCTTACCAGTATGGGACGGTCCTAACTGGGTCTATTGTTGTGCCTCTCGCCGGTGCCTACAACGAGGGAAGGTTATGGGCGCGCTACCCTGATCAGGTAGGCGGAATAAGCCGTGTGTGCCCGTAGTTGTTATAGCCGGCGGATCCCCGCGTGGGATCGTTTATGTTTTGGCCACGACGGTGGTCGTTGTGTCTGGAGGTAGGCACGGGGCCACCCATGACTTAGCTCAGTAAGGAGTGAGTCGGAGTGGCAGGGAGAGTGTCATGGCAGTAGATCGGTTTTGTCGGAACGCCGTTGGTCCACCCGAATGGGATTTCGAGGCCATGGGTTCCGTAGTGTGGGTATAGTGTACTAACCTCCGCAGAGTGTATATTAAATCTATCGATAGCCGCGCCCGCGGATATGGGCCCAGGTCGAAAGTAGGTCACACCATGAGTCGACAGTAATAAGAATAATGTGCTTAATAACAATGAGATAAGTTGGCAGTGATCGCTGAGGGAGTCCTGGATAAGGGGGTATCCGGACAGCCGGACTATATACTTTGGCCGGACTGATGGACTATGAAGATACAAGATAGAAGACTTCGTCCCATGTCCGAACGGGACTCTCCTTGGCGTGGAAGGAAAGCTTGGCGATTCGGATGTAGATCTCCTTCTCTGTAAACCGACTCTGTGTAACCTTAGCCCCCACCGGTGTCTATATAAACCAGAGGGTTTAGTCCGTAGGACTCATCATCATCATCATTATCATCAACAATCATACCATAGGCTAGCTTCTAGGGTTTAGCCTCTCTGATCTCGTGGTAGATCAACTCTTGTAATACTCATATCATCAAGATCAATCAAGCAGGAAGTAGGGTATTACCTCCATCCAGAGGGCCCGAACCTGGGTAAACATCATGTCCCCAGTCTCCTGTTACCATTAGCCTTAGATGCACAGTTCGGGACCCCCTACCCGAGATCCGCCAATTTTGACACCGACATTGGTGCTTTCATTGAGAGTTCCTCCGTGTCGTCGCTACAAGGCTAGATGGCTCCTCCATCCTTCAACTACGCTGTCCTAGGTGAGACTTTTCTCCCCGGACAGATCTTCATGTTCGGAGGCTTCGCTCTGCGGGCCAATTCGCTTGGCCATCTGGAGCAGATCGATAGCTATGCCCCCGGCCATCAGGTTAGGTTTGGAAACCTAAACTACACTGCTGACATCTGCGGAGACTTGATCTTCGACGGATTCGGGCCTGTGTCAGGAGCACCGAACAATCATGACGTGCACAACCTAGATCGGCAGTCGGACAGTATTCGGAACTTCGCACCTGCTACTGCTCCGGACTTTGCTCCAGGGTGGGTCGTGCCTTCCAAGGACGGGTGGATGGACCCCGCCCCGGAAGCCGCGTACTCCTCGACGTTGGAGCCGAACACAGACTCCTCTCCTAAAGGGATCTGTGTCTCCGAACACCCGGACTAATCTCCGGTCGTGTGTTCCGGACCGCGCGTATCCATACCCATTGAATCTAACTGGGCTTCAGTCACGGAGTTCACCGCCGCGGATATCTGTCAGCACTCATCCTTTAGAGATGTGATAGATTCTTTAAGGTCTCTCTCTCTCTGTCAGGAGACTCCCGGCCGAACTATGTCCGGCTCGAGTGGGAAGCTGGCGATGAAGAAATTCGTTTCCCACCCACCACCCACTTAATAGCTACGGTCGATGACTTGACCGATGTGCTTAACTTTGACTCCGAAGACATCGACGGTATAGACGACGATGCAGGAGAAGAACAGGAACCACCGCCCACAGGGCGCTGGACTGCCACCTCTTCATATGACATATACATGGTGGATACTCCCAAAGAAACCAATGGCGATGAGGCAACAGAAGATTACCCCTCGGGGAAGAAAGCAAAACACGGGCGTCATCGGCGCTGCTTCAAGCCTCGCCGCAACAATACCGGCACTAGAGAAGATAATCCAGATGGTGCCGAAGGGGAATACGATCCTGATCAACCCACCACCGAGCAAGCTAAACAGAAGTAGCAGCAGCTCCAACCTGACCAAGATTTGCTCGTAGACAAAGAGACTAAGGCCCGGGCAGCCGAAGAATACGGACTCGCGTGCCGAACAAAATACTACCCAAAACGCATGTTACTACCTCAATTCAAGGAGGCGGCACTGAAAATCAAACGCAGGCCTACACCCTGCCGATAGCACACTGCGGCAAGGGGATGCGCACAAGACCAGTGTTACATACCAAACAACAACATAGAAAGTACCCCGGATGCATCAGCGGACAAAAACAGAGCCTACAAACCTTGGTGCAACAAATATAAGCGTCCCAAAACAAAGAATGGCGCCCAGGAAACGGCAATCATTGCAGGAGCCCGTAATCCTCAAACCGTTGAGAGGGAGAAGACGCTTCAACATCTTAATCCGGGCCCCTCCAGCTTGAACCGCATACTTGACCAACCATGTCAAATCCATGGCACCCCAGGAGCAGCAACCAATCATACAAATAGAGAATGCTGGGTCTTTAAACAAATTGGCAGGCCGGCGCCAGAAGGAGCATGAAGAGGTGCCAGGGCAAGCAGCCCAGATTATCAGGTCCAGGGACCGACCACTCAAGGATCAGGCCCCACCAAACAACTCATTTTAGAGTGTCACACATAGGCGTAAGGGCCACCCAGGCCCCGCCACCCCGGAGATGGTCTTCGGATAGACAAAAATGTCACACCAACTTTCGTTCTTATACTTCCATGCAGTAGCTATTCAGCACAGCCAGGGCACACTGCGACCCAATGCGTTATCACCCAAGACCCACGTGATGACGAAACAATTGCGGTCACGACCGAGCGTCGCCTCGGCGTCGAAGAATATTCGGCTACTTTATTCACTGAAGCAGTGAGTCACGGTTTCTTCAATCGAACCTAAATTCGACAGCCGAACTCCCGGAACCCGACAAGGGAGTCAGAACTACTTCAGGATATCCCAACCTAATCATAGCTCATACAGACCCTTCAGCATAAGCTGGACGGATCACATCCACGGCTCAGCCACTGCTCACACACGCCTCTTAAAGCACTATTTGCAGGTTCACCCTCGCGCACAACCGGACCGGCAGCTTGGAATCAGCTCGGACGCATACAAGGGGGATGTCCACCCCACCTAAACACAATCCGGATATTCCTCCGGACCCGCGCACAGCCAACCACCACCCGGCCCCAACAGGTTCTGCCGTCATGTCTCTCTTTTATAACATGCACCGTACCCATACGCATAGACGTATTATTTAAATACAACATGTGGAGTCATTTGACGCTTATCTGCTATTTTTTAACGACATTTTTTCATAACGGCATCCGAACATCTTGTTATGCCTTCGAACGTCAGGGGCTTCCTCGCACCCGTACTACGGCGTCTAAAGTCCGAACACCTTCTCGGTCGTTCGGCACCCCAAACTTATAGCATTATATGCATCAGCTCCGAATCATGTCTTGGGTCATTGGTTGGGTTTGCCTGGCTCCCATGTTTTGGTACCTTATGTTCCGCAATATCGGCTAAGGTAGCTCTGGGAGAACTACTACGATTGTGTCCCGGTTCTTCCGGACGAACACCTCAGTAGCGAAAGCCGAAAACCGACTGTCATGATAAGGAGAGAGCTGGTCAGCTGTTCGAGACTTCATCAAATCTTTAAAGATTTATTCCGCATAATGCCATAATAAAATGCAGCGTGCGAAGGATCGGTCCACCGATCAGACGCTATTAGAGCCCCGCGTGCGGTCTTCCGAACACCAGGGGATGCGCCGCCCATACTCGAAATCCTATGGCTAAGTGAGAGTAATAAAGCCTTATAGTCCGATTGCCTGGTTCGCAATGCTGAAGACCTCCTTCATGGACCCAAGAATGGGATAAAGAGTGTTCAGGTGTATCCCGAACACCCCCGTAGTTCCTACGTGAGGGCAGAAGCCGACGACTGGCCAACTCTCAAGATTAACATATTAAACAGCCACGCAGGAATAAAATTTACACATAACAGGCACCTACATATAAGTGACTTTGTTTTGCCTTACAAAGCATAGCACAATTGCTTTCAGGGAAAAATAATGTCTTTCATGCATTCCTCGGCCACGAGGCGGGCGCCTTTCAAGACGCCATCATAATATAGTTCGGGCTTGCGGTGCTCCTTCCCCTCCAGAGGCCCCTCGGTCATGAGCTTCTCAGCATCAAGCTTCCCCCAGTGCACTTTTGCACGGGCAAATGCCATTCGTGCCCCTTCTATGCACACTGACCGCTTAATGACGTCCAGCCGAGGGCAGGCCCTCCCAATCCGCTTCACGAGCGCAAAGAAACTGCTCAGTATGGGCTCGGCGGGCCACAACCGGATAACCAAATCTTTCATGGCTAGTTCGGCTGCCTGATGCAGCTCGATCAGCTGTTTTAGCTGGTTGACAAACGGCACCGGATAGTTCGGCGCCAAATACTGCGACCAGAAGAGCTTCTCCGCAGTTTCCTTCTTCCCAGCTCGGATGAATTGGGCAGCATCAGATATGCTGCGCGGCAAATCCGCGAATGCTCCTGAAAAAATTAGGATTCAATGAGTCACCATGAATCTTCCTTGCGAAAGCGTAAGGCACTTTGAAAACAAAACCCCCCCTTACCAGCCGCAATCTTCCACGCCTCCTGAATATCCTTCAGTGTGGCCTGGGCTTCCTCTCGAGCCTCACTCGCGGTCCGGAGAGCTTGGGCAAGTTCGGATTATTTCAACGATAGACTCTGCTCCAAGCTCTCGTTTCTCCCTATGGCCTCCTGAAGCTCTCGTTCAGCTTCCATGACCCTCGCCTCGTGTTTCTCACGGAGAGCCCGCTCCGCGGCAACATTCTTCTCGGCCAAGACAACAACCTTCTTCAGCGCCTCAATTTCGGCATCCGCCCCTGGAGGGCGCAATATATATACTTTAAGATAGTCACAACTACTTACTTGTGGCAAAACTTACTAAAAGTTTTCCAAGCATACCTTGTTTCTCCTCCAGCCGCTTCTTCACTCGGCCGACTTCTTCTTCGGCCCGCACCAGACTCTGCTTGAGTTCGGACACTTCCACAGTATGAGAGGAGGCAGTTGCTGCAGACATCTAATTCACAAAAATATATATGCCATTAGCTAAGTCTCCTGCGGAGGGGAGGTTGATCCCCTGTCTGGTTCCTGTCCTCTCCGAACAGTGTATCAGGGGCTACTATATATACTATGACAGTCTTCTACACATACCTCCAAGCCTTTTATAAGGCTGACGCAGGATTCATTCAGTCCGCTCTCGGCGGCCTGAATCTTTTCTATCACAACGCCCATAAGGGCGCAATGTTCATCAATAATGGACGCACTCTCCAGTGCTATCGATAGGCCGCCTGGCGCCTTTGGCTGGACGAAGGTCGCAAGCGGAGTAGGATCGCCCCCTCCAGTCAAAGGGGGCTGCTTGCCTAATCTCGGAGCCGTCAGGGTCTCCGGGACCGTGTCCGGATGTGGGCCGGATCCATGATCGCCCCCGCCGTCGATATTCATGGGAACCGCCGCTCCCACGCATCTGGCCTCCAAGGTGCACCCCCTTGGCTCAGGTCCTTTTTCGACGACACCTCAGTGTCACAGCTAGGCTTCGGGGAAGGGGCCCTAGGAGGTGTCTCACTCTGCAAAGCATCGGAACTCAACGAGTCCTCTGATGAGTCCTGTTGGGCCGGAGACCTCGCCGGACTGTAAAAAGTATGGTGCGAATCAAAATACTGCATTCTAGTAAATTCTGGACGCATGGACGTGTCCGGATTTCATGCACTTACGATTTTACCAGGGGCTGGGCCCTGGGATCCCACTCCGGGCTGCTGTCGGTAGCCGTGGTGGACGCCTCGGGAACGGATGTTCTTCCCCTCTTAGGCGAATCTGCCTCTAAGGATGAGGAGGCTGCCCTTTTCTTCCTCCCCCTGTAAGGGACTCGGGCTCTTCTTCCTCCTCCTCCTCATCCTCATCCTCTTCCTCCTCCTCATTCTCTCTGGAGGAGGGAGGGTTACTGGAGTCTTCGGACATCGTGTCCGAAGCGCCTCGATGACGGAGACCGCTCCTGGTCTCCTTGGCCTTTTTGTTGGCCTCTTTCTTCGGCGCCTTGTAAGGCGCTGGGACCAGCATCTTCGTCAGAAGAGGTCCCGCCAGTTCTTCCGGCAGCGGGGCCGGGCAATGGATCTGCCGCACCACCTTCGTCCATTCCTGGGGCAACCGTGGAAAGACACGTTAGAAAACATCTCCTTCAAGACATAGCAATGGCACATGCGAATAACCAAGCTATGATGACGACTTACCAGACTAGAGGGGTGGGAGAACTGGTACCCGAGGTCTGCGGCAGAGTCCGGCCATGGTTTACCGGACTTAAAGAGCACCTTCCAGATGTCCTTGTGCGTGGAGCCGAAAATCTCCCGCAGGTTTTGGTGCTCGGCCGGGTCGTACTCCCAAAAAATCACGGCCTCTGTGCTGACAAGGAAGGATCAGGCGGACTAGCATCACCTGGACCACGTCAACGAGCCTGATGGCCTTGTCCTCCATACCTTTGACGCGCGCCTGGATCACTGACAGTTCGTCGAACGACGACCAGTTTATGCCCTTCTTGGTCCAGGATGTGAGCCGCAAAGGGGCTCCAGATCGAAACTCAGGAGCAGCGGCCCACTTTTTGCCACGCGGCTCAGTGATATAGAACCACTTTTGCTGCCACTCCTTGACGGAGTCGTTGAAAGTACCCGTCGGCCATATGACCTTGGGCATCCTGCTCACCATGGCGCCTCCGCACTCGGCGTGTTCGCCACTCACCACTTTGGGCTTCACGTTGAAGATCTTGAGCCATAGCCCGAAGTGCGGCGAGATACGGAGAAAGGCCTCACACACGACAATAAATGTCGAGATGTTGAGGAAAGAATTGGGGGATAGATCGTGGAAATCAATCCCGTAGTTATACATGATGCCGCGAACAAAAGGGTGGAGGGGAAACCCGAGCCCACGAACGAAATGGGGGAGGAAAACAACTCTCTCTTGGGGCTCCGAAGTAAGGACAATATGTCCCGCCGTTGGAAGACGGTTGCCAATTTTCTTGGCCAAATATCCAGCCGCCCGCAGCTTTTTAATATCCTTCTCCTGAACGGAGAAGGCCATCCACTTGCCTCCTGCTCCAGATCCGGACATTTTCGGAGGATCTTTTTTTGGTGGGGAGGATGAATACTTGGGCGCTAGGGCTCAGACGATAGGAAAGGGGCGAGCAGAAGCAGAAGAAGGCGTGGGTAGAAAGGAGGAGGCTTTTCCCCTTTATAAAGGCGATAAAGCTTTACGCCGCCCCGCTTGCCTCATGGAGCCTGCTCGTTCCCGACTTACCGTAATTGATGGTACGGTTGGGCTACCCACGCCCGTATTGAAGAGAATCCCGCAATAAGGGGAACACGATCTCTGCTCTGACAGGACGTGCCAAAGAAATCGTCTCGTGGTGTGTGCGGTAGCAAGTTGCAAAAATGGTTTGAATAAAAACCGGACAGTGGCGTGATGTCACTCTTCGAAGAATTGTTAGCAGATTGGATTCGTGGATTATTATTATTCTCTCTACGGTGATATATGGAATGTTATCTTGCAGAGCCGGACACGGTCCTTGTGTTCGGAATTTATCTTGGAGTATTCGGAGATGGAACCCGCCTCGCAATGCCGAAGAAAATCTACGCATCGGACTCATCGTCATTGAAGCCTGGTTCAGGGGCTACTGAGGGAGTCCTGGATAAGGGGGTATCCGGACATCCGGAATATATACTTTGGTCGGGCTGATGGACTATGAAGATACAAGATAGAAGACTTCGTCTCGTGTCCGGATGGGACTCTCCTTGGCGTGGAAGGCAAGCTTGGCGATTCGGATGTAGATCTCCTTCTCTGTAAACCGACTATGTATAACCCTAGCCCCCTCCGGTGTCTATATAAACCGGAGGGTTTAGTCCGTAGGACTCATCATCATCATCATTATCATCAACAATCATACCATAGGCTAGCTTCTAGGGTTTAGCCTCTCTGATCTCATGGTAGATCAACTCTTGTAATACTCATATCATCAAGATCAATCAAGCAGGAAGTAGGGTATTACCTTCATCGAGAGGGCCTGAACCTGGGTAAACATCGTGTCCCCACTCTCCTATTACCATTAACTTTAGATGCACAGTTCGGGAACCCTACCCGAGATACACCGGTTTTGACACCGACAATCGCCGTAAAGATCATGGGCCAGGTATTGGTCGGGTTGTGATCACCGTAAGGATCACGGGCCATGTAGTGGTTGGGTTGTGATCACCGTAAGGATCACGGGCCAAGTGTTGGTCAGGTTGTGATCGCCGTAAGGATCACGGTGGTATCGAGGATACCGAGTTGTTATATATTCGTGACGTTGTGCAAGAATCATGGGTAAAGGTCAAGCTCCTTGTGGTCCTTCACTGATCGCCACTGTATTGTTTATACCAAGCTTGATTTGATCCTTAGATGATTGTGTGATGTCCGAGGTTGGTAAGTGATGCATGAGTTGGTTACGAGGTAACCCGAGCAGAATAAGTGGTGCATGTAGTGTCATCATGTTGCATGCTAGTATTGTCGGATTATTATGTTCATGTTGTGATAGCTGTATCGTGTTTATGTTGGTCATGCCCTGTTATATTGTTCTGATGATATCATGATAATTCATGTTTAACCTGTAATTGCCATGTTGTTGTCTGTCTTGAATGCTTCTGGTTATTGTGAGCTTGCAAGTACATTCAATGCACTGACTTGGCGTGTCATGCCAGTTTGCAGGTCATGCCGGATTTGATTACTTTCTTGTTGTGGTTTCCGTTCGTGCGAGCTAGGATAAGCATTCCAGCCAGAGTCCCTGCGGAGTGGAGTTCACCACCGTCGCCGTTGTTCCGCTGCTAGAGTTCTTTCGCTGCACGTGTTGTTCTGCTACTTCCATAGAGCACACAGTAACAGGCGTAGTATCGCCGTACCGATGTTATTCATTGTAATATCGGAGACCTTGTATTCATGTTCGTGTAATAAAGAGCTGGTTTGTTCTATGCTAAGCAGTGCCGTATTCTAGAAGACTTCTCCTCGATCTCTGGGCTGGAATACGGGGCGTTTCAGTTTTCTCTGAGCCGGGGTGCCTCAATCAAAGAGGCATGCACGGGGGTATTCATGCCCAAAAGAGAGAACGACGAGCTTATGCGCGCCCTGAAGAACCCAAAACACCTGGGAAGAACACGGGGCGTGGGTGTTGTTCCGTGGTTTGAGGGGTTTAAGGACTGGAACACTAACTACAGACGTCGTGCGAGAAGGAAGATGGCTGAGGAGAAGAAAAGGAAGCTGGAGGAGGAGCAGAGGAAGCAGGAAGCAGACTGCCTTCAAGGCCTAGAATCAGCACATGCGGAGTTGGCACTCTCTTTCAAGCGTGAGCAGCAACAAATCAACGAAATTAGCCAGGGAAGAGCGTCTCAGCAGCGGCATCAGCTAGCACATCCAGCATTGGATAGCACCATCCCATCCATGCCGAAAAGCAGTGTGGGTTCCGCCCCAGGCAATGAGGCACTGCCGGATAGATACCATGTGGATGACATCATGGATAACACTAATTATGAGCTACAATTCAAAATGAAGAACATATCCATGAAGGTGGCGGACGACATTTCTTATACAAATCCCCGTGAAGCAACCTTCCATTGCAATCCGATTCCAGCTGGCTATGCTCGTGTCGTGGTTGATAAAGTGTTGGCACAATATTAGCGGCTAGAGCTTGACATTCCTAGAGGTGACGACGAGCACACACTGGGATAGGCCATTCATTGTATCATTCTATGGAGAAAGATTGCATCATCTTTCCAAGGCCATCGACACCTCGTCAGCCAGTTCCTCCTCCAAGTACGCCACCGCGTCAGCAGTCGACTCCAGCTCCTCCAAGTCAGCCACCGCCTTTAAAGACTCCTACTACTCCAAGTCCGCCAACGCGTGAGCCCACTCCTGCTCCTCCAAGTCCAGCACCCTGTGACCCCACTAATTCTCCTCCAAGTCCGACACCGCGTTGGCCCAGCAGTCCTCCTCCTCCAAGTCGTCAGGCACCGCATCAGCCGTCTCCGCCTCCTAAGCAACAGCGAAAGAGAGCCGCCGCAGCTCCGTCGGCTAGCGGTACAAGCATATGAGGCAAGAGATTCCAATATGGTCCAAGCCTCAAACCTCTTCCTCGTCGGCCTTATGACCTGACTCCGGAAGAAAGCAAAGCCGAAGTGCGAGCCCAAATGGAGGCCTATTTTGGAACGAAACCGCCACTGCTGCCAAAGGATATTGTATGTGAGCATATCGTTGACCACTTCATTCGTATGGCTAGAGCACCAGCTCTCCCGCATGTTGACTCTAACTATGAGCGCCAAATCAAGAAGTCATATCAAGCATTGAGAAAGGAGTCGACCTCGAGCACAAGCCAAGGAGCTACCAAAAAAAGCAGGAAAACTGTTCTCCAGCTGGGAGAATAGGCGGTGCAATTGCTCCCCCCGCTCATTTTACCATCAACATATGTGAGTACTAGCGCCGATCAGCCGGTAATAACCGACGCTCATAGAATGATGGCTAAAGAGGCCGGTGTCACTGTGGAACAACTCCTAGAGCTCGAGCCCATACCAGGGTTTACAGAGGAGGAAGTAAAACGGAAATGTGCCCGCGACCAACCTATGGTCAAGCCTGAGGAGGTCAAGAAGCTCTCAACCAGAATGTATGGATTGCATCAATGGTACATAATGAAACCAAGACTACTCGGTTATTCAATCAAGACGCACTCGACAAATCTATCGTCAGTTGCTATGTCTGTAAATGATTTATTTCTATAATTTAATAATTAAGTCTCTAGCTAGCTGTAGTGCTCGTTAATCATCATTACATGTAATTATCCTCACTATATTCTTTTTTGTGGTATTATGCAGAATGAAGATGTATGGAATGAAAAAGCTGGACGCTATGGCATTGGGTTCATTGACCCAAATACTATTAATCAAGAGACATGGACGTAAGAGTGGTCGAGAATAGACACAGAGAAAAGCTTGCTAAAGTTCTTGAAGCCCCTAAATACATGTCCAGATATACTATTTCCTTACAACTTCGGGTGAGTCATACAGTCTTGTACTAAAAGTTCTGTTTTTGCTTACTAGCTAGATGTTAATAAGTGTATAGGGTTTAGGGTAGTTGATGAGTTATGCACATGCCCGCTTAATTATACATGCAAACATGTGCGCATGTAGTTTCCATTAGATCTTGTTAATCATTAAAGTTGACGAGGGAACAGTTGAAGTACTGGACTCACTACTTAATAAAAGTAGTGACTACGCAATCGTGAAGGGGATGGTCGACAGGTAATTTCTATCATTATCGAACTATATGTCCACCTCTTTAAGTTCGTCATTTCCTGATATCAACTAATTAATAACTCCTTTATTCATTTTCTTTGCCGGCGGGTAGGGCTTGTTAAAAATTCATCAAAATGGTTGATGGCCAATGGAAACAAAAGCTGAAATGGTATCGACCGAAGGTAATTAATTAAGTAGTACTAGCTAGCTAGCTAACATCTCTTTTACTCAAGTTTCAATACGCATGCTTGATTAATTATTGTCTCATTGAATTCTATTCAATTAAAGGCCCTGAAGCAGACGTCGGGGACTAATTTATGTGCATACTACGTTTGCGAGAACATTCGCATGATAACGTCTGAAAGGAGCAGAACTGATAGAGAGGAATTGGTACGTTTGCCACAACATTATTCACAATTTTTACATTATTATCCAATAGATACACACACAACTAATACATGCATATTGATCTCCTTCTTAAAATATGAATGGCATGAGGGATCAGCTCCTACAAACATATCGCGTACGAGCGATTCAAGAGGAAATAGCGGGATCTTTGCTCGACCAGGTCATAGATCCCAAAGGAGAATTCCATTACCCGATACGGAAATAATGCCTCCATGTAATGATATGCATGCAAATTGTAGGTGAAATTGTATATACCAACTACCACCTGGTGGTAGTTACCCCACATGTCTCATATACTAACATGTGGTACTATATATACTATTTTATTATTTTAAATATGTTCATATATTATATCTAAGATATTTCAAAACAAGTTACATGAAAAAATTGCACATGAGCCCATAGTTTTTGTTATATTTTTGAAATACGTACATATTTGTACGTAAAAAAGAACATACTAAAAAAATGGTACATACTACCTAAAAATTTGTATATATACTACCTAATCATTATTATATACTACATACTACACATACATACTCTCGGTTTCGACAGATACTACATACAACATACAAAACGCAAGTGGTGGTAACTATCACTGCTTGTACGAAACATTTGTCTATTCTGCTAATATACAGACGCAAGTGGTAGACATATATATATATAGACATATATATATATATAAATATATAGACGGTCTATTCTGCTAATATTAGCAAAATAACTATTCTGCACACCACTTCTGCACAGCACGCTGAACGCAAGTGCACTGCATCTTTTTGACGACGAGCACTTTAATATAGACTAGTGAACTTCGTGTCGGAAAAAACTGCACGCAGTGTTTTTTCGGTACTGTTTTCGCTCTAATTTTCTGATTGTTTATCGGAACGAGGCGTATAATATACCATTGAAAAGCTATGGATTAGGCGCAACTTCGCTATGTTGAACACTTTTCGATATTCCTCGCGGTTTAAGAGCCGTTTCAAAAACGGCGCGGCGGATGACGAATGGCAGCGAACGTAGTTTCGTGATTTTTTCTAAACTGCTCATCCGAATAAAGCAAATGATACGCCGTTCGAAAGATATCATCAAGGCGCATCTTTTTCATATCTATTATGTTTCCTAATTCGTTACGATTTAAGAGCAGTTTCAAATTTACTAAATCACGGAATTACGTTTTTTTGAATTTTTTGCGATTTTCGGTACTGTTTTCACTCTAGTTTTTGAACCGTTTGTCGAAACGAGGCGTGTAATACGTCGTTGGAAAGCTATGGACAAGGCGCAACTTTCATATGTAGAAATGGTTTTGAGATTGCTTACGATTTTTAGTTAATTTTGAAAATCGTGTGGCTGACTACGAGAGGCAGCGGCCGTTTTTTGAGAAATTTTTACAAACCGCTGGTCGAAATGATTCAAATTGTACGCTGTTGGAAAGATATCATCGAGACACAACTTTTTCATGTAGAACACTCCCTCTAATTCCTTACGGTTTAAGAGCAATTTTAAAATTACGAAAGTGCGGACACTTTTTTTTTGCGACACCCAAATCAGCGAGTGTACGTCATTCGACAGAAAACCGCACTGCATCGGACGAAGACCGCACTGCATCAGACAATCAAGCGAACTTCATGATTTCTTTTGTCGAATGTAAATTTTTCTCAGACGAGTTTTTGTTGTCTTTTTTTCAATTTTTTTATGAACAAGAGTGGACCGCAGAGAGAGGGTCAAGTGAACGTTGACATATATCTATGTGAACTACATTAGTATTATGTTGTTTCGCTATTTTTTTCGCCTTTTCATGCTGGATACAAGTGAACAACATCACTCTCAAAAGTGAACCACATCGGAGGGCCAAACGCACTGCTTGTGTTTTGATGCAATCGACTAATTTTTGAAACACTCGAAACAAATTGAACTTCATACATAAGGGTAGTGAGCTGCTACAGAAACCGGAGTGAAACTAATTTTGTGTGTGTTTTTTAAACAAATTTATAAGACATTGGTACTGCAGAAACATCTAGTAGCGAGCAGGAGTACACTAGGCAGAGAACTGCATCTATAGTTGACTTTTTTCTGTTTTTTTGATGTTATCCCCTCCTGCAAAAACAACAAAACCAAACCGCAAGCCACGACCATCCGAAGTGCGAGCCCGCACCCCACGCCGTCGTTGGATTTCCTCCCATTGACTGTATTTGCCCACCGTGGTTGCAGTCCACTAGCAATCAAAAATCAAAAATCAGGAAAAGAATAAGGAAAAACATGAAATGCACGCATGCGAGGGGCTGAGCTGCGGGGTTGCACGATGCGGACTCCAACGCCACGAGCGATGGACTGCAGAAGAGCACGATGTGCGCCCGATGCGCCGATGCACGAACCATCCAGCGCCCCCATCGCCTGGTACAGCACCACGGCGACAACCAATGAGTTCAGCATAAGGAAGGAGGCGCAGGGAGTTCGGAGGCCAGGACCTCGCCCACCTCCAGGCACCTTTTCTGGTGGTGTACTTCCATGAGAGGGAGAGAGAGCTGAAGGTGGCCGCACTATGGACTGCAGTGACATACGAAATCTGGGCACTGTCGATTCCCACCGCAAACCGCTTCGGCCCCCAACCCGGTTACCACCGGACACACCCCGCCCCGCCGCCTTCAACCATTGCCGCGCTGCCGTGGCCACGGATGGGAGGGCGAAGTTGGAGGAACGGGGAGGGGAGAGTCACCGGTGGGAGGACGGGGGCAGGGAGAACGCCCCGAGGACGGCGACGTGCGGATCCGATGCTGGGCAGCCGCGAGAGGATGGATCAGGCGCAAAAGAGGATCGTAGACGCTGGCGTAGAAGGTGATGCGTGGGGAGGAAGTGCAGCGCCGGGAGTAAATCCATTGGGCGGATCCATGGGGGCAAAGTGTTGGTGGCGGCGCGGGGGCCCCATGGCGGCCGGTTTCACCGCAGAGAAGGGTCGGGCGGCGCGCGGTTGGTGGGTGTTGGGCGCCGCGCGGTCGGTGGGGTGGGGCGGTGCGTGGCCGTGGTGGGGTGGGGCTACACCGGAGGATGTCGGCGGGGCGGGGTTGGGCGGGCCGGTGCGGCGGCAGAGGTAGTTGGCCAGGGGGAGGAAGGTGAGTCGAGGGCGTTGGGGAGTGGGGAAAGGGAGGGAGGCGCGCGGCTACAAGTGGGAGGTGAAGATCGTGCGGGAGTGGGATAACGTTGGGGGGGTCTTTTTTTTACCAGGCAGTTCGGTCGGGTCTTTAGCGTGATTAGGTTGTAGCTACGGGGTGGGTGGGAGATGTTAGCAGAATAAGATTTTTGAGGTGCAGAATAAGGTCTTAAGGACTGTTATCATAATAGACCCACCCTATATATATATGGGTGTATATACGTGAATGGACGTCGTGCAAGAAAGTCGATGATGATATATATATGATCGGTTCTACGAGAAATTCTATATATATACATGCATAACGTGTACAATATGTAGTAGCGTAGAATATGTTTCAAATGAAAAAGAATTAAATGGAAAATACAAAATTAAAAGGAAAATAAATCATAAAACCAAAAACCCTAAACCTTTTAGTCCCGGTTGGTAACACCAACCGGGACTAAAGGTCTCCCAGCCCCCGACGATGGCTCGTGCCATGTGGTGAGCCATTAGTATCGGTTTGTGCTGAACCGGAATTATAGGGGGGGACCTTTAGTCTCCACCCGTTAGTGCAGGTTCCAGAACCGGCACTAATAGGGCCTTATGAAATGGGATAAAAGCCTATTTCTCCACTAGTGGAGGGTACCTGCGAGATTTCTACATAGCACAGCCGGGCATTCCGGACCCTTGTCGTAAGTCCACGAGACGGGGCGATGGGGTCACATGATCGTGAGTCTCTTCTCGTTACCGCGCGCTCCCAAGACACTAACGGTTTGGATATATTATCCGAGTAGGCCTCTGGCCTTTTCGCACTAACCACCACGCGGGAATTACTATGGGCACTCTGTGTCATATGTATCAGCCAAAAGCTCTTCGGGCGTCAGCAATGGAGCGGCGCGCACCCAGGTTGTCTGCATAAGCACCTGCCTTGTATAAGGAGGTTGCCAGGACTAACACCGTCCGCCCTTGTAATGTGTAGGAGTGCAAAGGTCGATGAGCCCAACACCCATGCGTGCTTAGGATGTAGACTGGTGTGCTGGCCTCTCTATTGAGCCTAGGTAGGACCATGGTGTGTTTATCAGCCGAGGCCGGTCATGAGCTGATGGTGTGTCCGATCGGAGTTTATCGAGCGTGTTGGGTATTGTGCACCCCTGCAGGGAAGTATTATCTATTCGAATAGTCGTGCCCATGGTAACACACGCTCAGAGTTGTATCCCAATCGATACAACTAGAACTGGATGTTGGGACATGAAATGGATATGATGGCTCCGAGATTGCTTTCTCGCAGGAGCCCAGGAAGGATCTATGGTCGCGGATGCTACAACATACTTATTACATATATTATGATATATTACTCTTATCTGTCCTGTTGCTGTAAGATGCTTGAAGATGCTAGTCTCCGATAGGCTAGGACTTCCCCCTATTCTCGCATTCTGCAGTATAGTCCACAAATACATCACTTTCCCTTGATACCAATGCATACTCAGTATAGATCTAATGCTTGCAAGTAATTTGGATGAGTACCCACGCTTGCTTTGCTACCCCTTTCCCCATGTCTTTCTTCTTTTCGGTTGATGCGATCAGATGACGGATCCCAGGAGCCAGATGCCATCGCTGATGACTACTACTACCCCGAGGGTGCCTAATACTATGCGAAGACCGATGACGACCAAGAGTAGTTAGGAGGCTCCCAGACAGGAGGCCTTGCCTTTTTCGATTACTATTGATGATTGTGCTAGCCTTCTTAAGTCAAACTTGTTTAACTTATATATGTACTTAGATATTGTAGCTTCCACTGACTCATTTGTATTCGAGCTTCTATATTCGAGCCCTTGAGGCCCCTGGCTTGTAATATAGAGCTTGTATTATTTTATTTGTGTCTAGAGTTGTGTTGTGATATCTTCTCGTGAGTTCCTAATCTTGATCATACACATTTGCGTGTATGAATAGTGTATGATTTAATAGGGGGCGTCACACCACTGCAAGGGAGCAGGATTGAGGAGAGAGAAGCTTCTTAGACATAAGATAGTTTTTTTCAATGATGAGCACCACATATGCGAAATCGCGCATTCTTTCATGCCATTCCGTTCCATTCCCAAGCAGCACCACAACTTCTTAAGTCTCTTTGTAGTATATCATTCCTTCTTGAGGTTTTTTAACATGCTCTCTCTTACCTACCCTTTCCACATGGATTCCTTTCCATTCCCAAGCAGTCCACACGGTCGTAAGTCGCTTTGATCATGTTTAATTATCTCACACCAGACAACGATGTTGTATGTATACAAATTGGTGAAAATCAGTTTAAGGAAACCATGTGGTAGTATTCAACACAAAATATCCACATGCATTAATACTGTATGATGGGAATTCTATTTTTCACACATTGATGGTGCGCGTGCGCTGGTGGAGCGTTATCTTAAGATAAGGAAGCGAATACATCATACGATGAGCCAAAGTGCCACATAATTCTTTCAGGGAAAACCCATTGTGGGAGTGGAGGACAAGACAGACATGTTAGAAGATTATGAAAAGTTTCATGAAATTCCTCCCTTCACAGTCAAGACTGACCCAAGCATCATGTTAAATGATGAAGATTATACATGGTTACGGTGCAATAAGCAAGGGACACACACAAAGAAATAGTTTTATACCCCAAAAGACCCCACTCTCGGATGTGACCGGTTTCACCGCCATCACTTTCTCTCTAGTGTGAGTTTCTGGAATTATAGCTGGAAAGTGCCACTTCAACCGGAGAGAATCTTTATAAGAGCTAGCTAGGGCATTTTGGCATTTAAAACATGATTTTAGAATAATTATTTATTAAGTTATGAAATTTCAATTATTCATATCCTTTTAGTATTTTAATTATACAGAGGAGTTAACCCTCAAAAGTTGTAGTGATTTCAGTGCCGAGTTTCGCAAGGTTGATCATACGCGGTTAGTCCTGGTTGGTGGCTCCATATAAAATAACAAGGTTAATATAGACATAGCTTAAACATCTTGACATAGATGAACAAAACAGAAGCATCGGAAATGATAAGAGAGAAATGTTTTATGACATAAAGTAGGAGGTACTATGTGATTTCTCTGATCGGAGGACCCCTTATGCCGAGCCAAGTCTGGTAAAACTGAGGACAACATATCAGGTGGCCATTCTCGAGAAATAACCATGAAGAGATGGCCATTCTCGAGAAATAACCATGATCCAAGTTTACCTAACATGCAAGCAGAGTTGATGGTATGTTGAGGGCTGAGAAATTAGAGAATCATATGAGAATAGTATATTGTTTTGGCATATCTCATGAACATCCAGGCACCTTTATATTATCTTACATCAGTAGTTCAAACCCACATCATGAGTATGTTGGGCTATACCCAAAGGTCTTTAGATTCCGGAAGAACGATTTTGACAAGATCGCCTTGTGTCATATTTTCAAAAACATATTTACAAACCACCACCTGATGCTAGTCCTTCAATGCAAAATGTTGCGGCAATGGTACCTATGAAAAATAACTTGATAGAACTATTTGTCAGTCTCTGATGAAAATCTATATAATCAAACATTGCATTCATATAAGCATTTACTCTAGCAAGCATTCTAGCTATCAAAATACAATCAATGAATAAATCAATAAAAACAATAAGAAACAGCAAATAGAAACCAAGTGACCAGCTAGTCGACCACCTTAAATATTCGGGTCATCCAGGAGGGATAAGCTTCTGACATCATTGCATCCTTTGTTAACGATATGGACTCTTACTAGAAGATTCATAGTAAGGGTCTATCTCCTTCACATATGGAACATTCGTGTCGGCTTTTTTTGAATCACTATGTGTCTATGCATCAAAATAAATTAGGTTAACAGAAACTATAAGGTAAAAAAATTAACTTAATAAAAAGAGAATATAACATTATTAGGTTAATAAAAAGTATTTTATAATATTCTTCAGTAGCAAAAAGAATCAACTAAAAAGCTTTTATAAAACTCTAGTTATGATCAAAACAATATTAAAATAGAATTATATAAAAATTATCCAAATAAAATTTTCATAAAATATTTTTTGTTAATAACTTTAGTACCAAAAAGAACTAAATGAAAACTAGGCATGTATGCTACTGTTTTTGAATCTATTTAAAAGAAAACAAAAACTAAAATATCCAAAATGGTCTAAAAAATAGGAAAAACTGATTTAGTTCCGGTTGGTGGCTCCACCGGGACTAAAGACTCCCCTCTAGTCCCGGTCCGAGCCACCAACCGGGACTAAAGGCCTGGATTTCGCGCCCTTTGGGATACTAAAATTTAGCTCTAGTCCCGCTTCTTTAAATTAGATCCAATGGAAGCGGGAGGAACTCGTACCAAAGGCTCGCATATGACCAATTCAAGAGGATTTGGCGGGATTCTTCCTTGAATAGATCATAGCTGAAATCGGAGCATACCATTGGGAAGTGGTAATGTAAGTTGTTAATTTGATATTAGGGATCCTTAGAGATGTTATTTTGTATATATGCATGAACGTGTACTATATGTAGTAGCATTGAATAGATATACGAAAACTTGTTGTTCGACCAAGCACGGAGAAAGAGAGGTTACTTCTCTCTATATTCATGACGATGTTGTGAAATGCTTCCTTTGCTATATTTAGTAGCTAGCATCTAGTTGAATAGAAGACATAAAATAAAAATGAAAACCCTAAATGTAAAAGAATTGAATGGTAAACACAAAAGGAAAAGGGAGAAACACAATATGAAACGCCTAAACCCTAAACCCCTCCTTTAAAAAAACAAAAATCCCAGTGCCTGGCAACTGCTGACGTGTGGCTGCCTTTTAGTCCTGGTCACTGTTACCAGCCGAGACTAAAAAGTCCTCCTTCCTGGGCTCCCCAAAGCGGCCACGTGGAGCTCCTTTAGTCCCGATTCGTAACACAACCGGGACTAAAAGTGGGGGCCTTTAGTCCCGATTGCTTAGTCCCGGTTGCAGAACCGGGACTAAAGGCCCTCAGGAACCGGGACAAATGCCCTATTTTCTACTAGTGGCCACGTGTATGCTCATTGTACTGTATCCTCTTGATGCTCTTTTGAGTCAATAAAATCACCCTTTGTCGAAAAAGTTAGGTTAGAGTTTTTCTAAAAGCCCAACTAAAGTTAAGTTAGAGTTATTTCAAAACTAAAATAACTAAAATAATTTACTACTCCCTCCGTTTTCATATATAAAGCTTTTTAGAGATTCCAATACAGACTACATATGAAGCAAAAGGAGTAAATCTACACTCTAAAATACGTCTATATACATCCGTATGTAGTTTGCGTTGAAATCTCTAAAATATCTTATATTTAGAAACGGAGGGAGTAGAACCTCTCCGCATGTTAGTTGTTCATTTACATCATTAGGATAGAATTAACTAAAATGAAATCATAAAAAAAAGCTGCCGGGCTAATGGAATTCAAAACCAATGTACACTTAAATGAATCATATTGTCTAATATAATCTCGATTGTCAATTTAGATATGGTGGTGATTGGTTTGCATATTGTCTTCACTCTTCTCGGAGCTACACTTCATATTTCTTATGTGTACCAAAGTTCTAAGGAACTATGGCCCATTGACAAGACACTTAGCGATAATTTTGAAATTTTAGTCAATTAACAAGAAAAGAGTACAGATCTTGCTGTCATCGCAATAAATTAACGTCGCAAGCAAGGTTGTGAGAATGTGGATTGGTGAACAAATCGGTGAATTTGAGCTGAACCATATGGATTATTTAACATCTCAAATATTTCCAATTTTTGAATGTTAACAAACAGGGTGCAAAACTACCAGTGTTTTTATTATCTTTATTTATAGGATTTCATAAACTTTTATTTGCTAAAAAAATCGAATGGTCGGGTGGAGAGGGGGAGGGGGCTTCCCCTACCTCAATAATTGATAGAAAAAAGGCAACTGAAAATTTGGCTCCCAAGCTCATCTGCTCCATACGTAAACAACAAATTCAAAAATTCAAAATAATCTGATATTTTTAGGCATGGAAGATGTTCGAGTGCTTGACGTCCATGCCAAATTTAGTGGTGTTTGGACATCTTAGTAACCCTCAGCAAAAAAATGAATTTGTGAGAAAAGTTCATTGTTCAGATACTGTTCGGACCGATTATGTCTTCTTTACCACAAGCTTCTCATGTGTGCGAACGCGATGAAAGTTTTCACGGACATCATGCAATTGAGTGTCTTGGTTGACAAAAAAATTCAGATTTCTATGAAATTTTCTACTAATAATTTTGTTTGAATTTACCATTCACCGGGAGCACATGAACTGGGTTTAGAAATGAATATTCTACAAATGTAAACTTTATACATGCGAAAGTGCTCTTGTGAGCTTGAGCTCACATGCACCCATTGCTATAGTAAAATCAAAAAATGGTACAAAACTTCGAAAAAAATTATTTGTTTTGCCAAACAAACATTGATGTTGTTTTCACATGCGTACAAAATTTCACGACGAAATGACATTCATGCAGGTCTCAGCAAAAAAAAAATCAAAGCTCAAAAATACTTCAGAAATAGTGTTTTTGAAGCATCAAATGTTGAGACCTCCACAAATGTGATTTCATCGCGAACATTGGCATGCATGTAAAACACATACCAATATTTGTTGCCAGAAAAGTTCGATTTTTTGAACTTTTTTACTACTTTTTTCGGATTTTATTTAGATACTACATGTCCTTATACATGGTACAACATTCTTTGGAGAGAGGGGCCAGTGAGCTACATGAAACAGTACATCCAGCATTCGGCGAGAATTTTCTAATCTTCGGGCAGCTGGGCCTGCCAAAGGTCGGCGTCACTAGTAGAAAAAGGGCCTAATGTGAAGCTCATTTGTTCTGGTTTGTAATTGAGCCGGCACTAACGTGACCATTAGTGCCGGTTCCAACGACTAGGCGGACGGCGCTCATTAGTACCGGTTCATGGCGAACCTTTAGTACCCGTTCTTGCCACGAACCGATACTAAAGAGGTGGTGGTCTTTAGTACGGGTTGGTGGCTCCAACCGGTACAAAAGATCCCCCCTAGTACGGATTCGTGCCACCAACCGGTATTAAAGGGGTGTGCTGCCACCCGCAGTGCACGCTGTTTAGTCTCACCTCGCTAGTTGAGAGGAGCTCGCACCAGTTTATAAGCCCCGCCGCGGCTACTGTGTCGAGCTCCTCTCTAAGCAGGCTTTTGTGAGCCTATTGCAAGTCTTTGCCCTGTGCGTCCTACTGGCCTGTACGGGCCTGCATCCTGACCCAACTAGAGGTTGGTTTTTTAGTCATATGCAGGCCGTGCCGGCCCAGTAGGAGGGCTGTTTTTGTTTTATGTCCTTTAGTCCCAGTTGGTGTTACCAACCGGGACTAAAGGTCCCCCGGTAGCCCTTACTGCCGGTTCGTGCTGAACTGAGACTAAAGAGGGACTTTTAGTCCCCACACTTCTAGTGCTGATTGCAGAACCGGCACTAAAGGTCCCTTTTTTGCATGGTAATACGTGTCTCATTTATATCATAAGGCTCATAGTACAAGCCACGTACATACCGATCGGACAAATCTGGAAAGACAGCAGAACGCTAGCCTTTACACACAGGAACACCAACCAAGAAGTAAAATTACAAACAAGACTGAAGAATCCTCTGAGCTTGACACCAACGCCCGTCACCTGCCTCTGGCACCACCATAGCAGCCACCAAAGGAGAAAATGACGGATCACCTCCACAGCCGAGCTCGACGCGGCTCCATCGCTGATATGCAGCTTTGCGGACCTCCAAGGTGGCTCGCCAATAAAGGCGAAGTCATTGCCGTTGAACGAATCAGACCGAGGCAACACCCCGGACACGCCATCAAACTCCAGATCCGGCACCCCCGCGCAACTAAGACGTTGGAGGAGGAAACCATACCTGCCTGCCACGAACCACGAACCCAGATCCACCATCTTCCAGATGTCGTCGATGCAGACCACAATCTGCATCTGCTCCTGAACTACCTCCCAAGCTCCACGACGGCGCTGGAGCAAACGCCGGCGCAACGGCGGAGCCCGAGGATACAGGTCCACCACGAGGATGCCGCCGCCGCCGCACCATCCTTTCTTGAACAGTTTGGTTTCCAAACCACCCCAAAAACGGATCGCCTCGTTGGGGAAGGATCTGAAGATTTATTAGTCAGCGCCGCTATCCCCACCACCGAAGCCATGATGACGAACAATCCAAAATCCTAAGAAACTAATGCCTAAAACAATCCACACGCTTGGATCCAGCGACTCCCCTCACTACTGACGACCGAGGTCGTCAGCGGAGGGGAGCCGCCGGAGGACGGCGGCAGAGGAAGACGCCCTGGCAGCGGCAGGAGGCAAGATATAGCTCCATTTTCTACTAGTGCGTCTTCTCTACATAGCGTTTGATCGCAGGAATGAAGGGTGCTCTTGTCCTTGGAAGGTGACCTGTTCCTGTCTTCCGACAGCTGCCAGCAGCAAAGCAGCATCATAGTGGAAGCAGAGCGCGCTGGAACGACAGGATGTCGGGGAAGGGCGTCTTGAGCGAGTGAACCGTGATACTCCCTCCGTATTAAAACAAGTGTGTCAACTTTATATTAACATTAGTATAGAGTTGTATTAAGATTAAGACACTGATTTTGAGATGGAGGGACAACTTAGGGGGCGTCGACCTGTATGACCGCCCAGAAGTATCTGGCGATAGCACAGCTGAAGGTGATATGATCTGCAGTTTGAAAGGTGCCGCGGATGGTGCAGTCTGCTGACTCCATGACCTTGTTATGTAGCACGTTGGCATGAGACTTGCTCTTGTCCTGCGAGAGCAGCTAGCCAAAAAAATTGGACGCAAGAGGGGCGTTGTTCTTCCGGACAAAGTCGTAGAATGAAGCGTTGACGCCGCCTCAGCCACCGTTTTGACACTTATTTTTCTTTTGTACTAAATCTGAGACACTTATTTTAGAATGGAGAGAGTATTATCTATCTAGGCAAGCCATCTATCTATCTATCTCTTACGGAGTACTATACTTATAATTGATATTCTTTCGGTATTGCTATTAATCTACATCATTATAATTATCTTAACCATTTGATCTATACAAGTGATCTATCATTACCATTGAATTTACATACATGCAGCGCAAAACTCACCACTCATGTCCTGCATGTTCAACAAAGCCGATATGTGTTTTCACATCAATTAGAGTGGCCTAGCGTCAGTCCTACCTGAAAGTTTGCGATCCGGATTCCAAGGGAAAAAGAGCGACAAGAGGAGAAGCACGACGGGAGTTGATCGTGAAACCGAGCCTAACCGTCCGTTCTAGAGGCAGAGTGGCAGACCAGATTTGGGGAAAAAGAATAACCAGTGGAGAGCAAGCACGGTTGATCGTTGAGTGTTTGTTTGTTGGTGAGAGCATTAAACACAGGGCAGAAGCTGTATAGGCAGAGTGAAGGTGGGCGGCAATCGCCACTCCACCTACGCATCGGTTGCGTCGGATAGTGCCTATTGTACAAAAGTGGTTAGGCTGGTCACAATGGGCAAAAACATAAGCTAGTAACTTACACACTTCTCTAGACTATGTTACTACTTTCATAGTGGGTAGGAACATCTATGTAGTGTCATGCAACGATGTATTTATTAGGTTATAGACTCATTGTTTCTTGGAGTGTGTGATGTTCCGGTAACTTAGCTAGTTACCACAAGCACCTCTCTCTTCATTAAATATGTGCCACATAAGTAAAGTTGTATTGGAATGTGTGATGTTACTCCTAAATTCCTCCCCGTTGTGACCAGCCTTATTGCCAAGTGAAAATATTCCTGGTTATTGCCAAGTGGCTCCAAGGTGAAACTTTGGACCCTTTTCTCGAGTACAAATACAATTGTCGCAATCTATACTCATTGTGTTCCTATCAGGCCTAGAAAGTTGACTCGTTTATACTACCGTAGCCTACTCGATCACCTTCAGATCTAGTCATGACAACATGGCAGGCCTTAAGTGTCTTTGCTTCCGTTTTCCACTAGCACCGAATAATTCTACTTGGGATCGGACCGGAGCTTGTGATGAGTATTTGAAAGCAGGCGTGCCGCAAGGTATGATCATGTGCTGAAAGTACAAGGCAGCTTAGGGCATCCACATTGTGGTCATGCCACATTTATAACATGGTCAGACTTGGCATCGATGTCAAATGGAGAATTTCTCCACAGCGTGCATGGTTCCAAATTTTTGTGCAGTGGACCTCGCTGCAGAATGAAATGCAATAAAAACTGGCTACATCTATGCTCACCGTACATTACTTATACTAGTTCATGGTTATTCAAGCTACTTACGGAGGAAATGCCACTCTTCAAGAATAGTACCCAGCCTTCGATCACACTGTATCTGATAAGAATAATACTCTTGCGCAAGTGATGAGCTCTTCCCCACCAGAAATATCATTTAGGAGGGATTTGATTGCCTCACACCTTGTGTCATGACAACATCTTCTATCCCGGCGGAAGAACACAATACCCCGTCCCCCGCGTCGCCTCTCTACCGACACGGGTGGAAGCCAACAACCGCGCCGCCGGACTCCTTCCTCGCCCCCTCCCTTCCCGCCGCCGTCGCCAGAGGATGCTGCTGGGCTAAGCCCGTGTGGCGGACGGCGGTGGCGGGGGGCGCTCGTCACCTGGATGTGGCGGCTCTCAGTGGGGGAGGCTTGTCACAGCCCCAGTTCAGGCCTTGCTTGCCTTTGCATTAGCTTCCATGCATCATGTTTAAATTTTCTCTTAAATATGAAATGGGGATGACAGAACCCCCAGCACCCCCCTTAAACCAATTAGGGTTTACTAAAACCTTTTCCAATGAATCTGAAATGCCCTTCTAAAATGTTCATCATCTTTGCCTTGGTCCAGAACCTCTGACAAAAATGATGCACAATTTTCTAGGACACATAAGGTCACTGAATTAAATCATATGCTATTTGCAATTGGGCATTTAAATGCTATATATTATTTTAAGTGCTCAGTTAGTTCTGAACTTAAGTGAGGGCTGTTAGGAATAATCCAAACAGAGCCCACAATTATCTTCAGGATTTTTGTAAATGTTCTGGTATTTTTAATAAAGCCCTAAAAACTACAGAATAATAGAAAACAGAAACTAAAAATAGGAAAACCAGAGAGAGAGCCTACCTGGGCCACTTACCTGGCGCCCCACCACAGTCCAGCAGAGGCCCAGCCCACTGGCCTCTGCCAGTCATCACCGACCTCCCGCCAGGAGGACAGCGCGCGCGTGGCCGCCGCGCGCGAGCACACGCTCCGCCACCTCCTGCTTGCCGCTGAGCTTCTGGACGCCCTGGACGCCGAAACGCACCCCCCCTCCCTGGAACACTCTCACTCTCCCCCGACCTCTTCCCCCTCCTCTGCTCTCTCTCCCTCTCTGCCCGAGTGGAGCTCGCCGCCACCGTACGCCGTAGACGCAGCCTCCGTGCTCCCCTCGCCTCCCCGACGTGTCCACGAGCATCGCCACGCCTCCCTCGTCCTCCCCGTCCAGCCACGCCTCGCCGAAGGCCCTGCATCGACGCCATCTTCATCATCTTCGTCGCTGGCCGCCGGAGATCCCTCTCGCCGCCCCGCTCGCTCTAGTGCTTCCCCGAGCACGCCAAGGCCACCTCTGCACTCTCCGTGAGCTCCTCTACCGATCCCCCCTACTCCCATGTCCATTAGCTCATCGTAGCCCTCGTTTCCGTGGAGACCGAGACATCATCGACGCCGGACTTGTTGCCGTCGTCGTTTTGGTTCGCCTCCGTCCAAACCGAGCACGTCACTGCACTCAGTGCACTCCCAGGGGCCCGTAGCGCCCACCAGCCCCTCCTCCCATGAACCGTAGCACCGAACCCGTCGTTGCCCGAACTCCGGCCGCCGCCTTGGAGCTCGCCGTCGTCGGCTCCGGCCACCATAGGCCCGGCCTCCACCATCCCTCGACGCGCGCCTGCAAGGGCTCTCCAACGAGCCCAAGAATGGCCTCGTCCATGCCCTGTGGGTGTTTTCCGAGCCGCGCCGCCGTCTCGGGCCTCACCGGCATCGAGCCGCCGGCAGGTTTGACCGCTGACCAGGGGTTTGACCTTCCCAGGCCCCTGCTTATTTTAGCATTAGGTTTAATTAGTGTTAAGGCACTATTTGAATTCATAACTTGAATTTGGGGTTGAACCTTTGGTTCAATATGACCCAAATCCATCTGGTTGTAGTTGCATTAGGCCAACACACTCAGTGCACTCCCAGGAGCCCGTAGCGCCCACCAGCCCCTCCTCCCATGCACCGTAGCACCGAACCCGTCGTTGCCCGAACTCCGGCCGCCGCCTTGGAGCTCGCCGTCGTCGGCTCCGGCCACCATAGGCCCGGCCTCCACCACCCCTCGACGCGCGCCTGCAAGGGCTCTCCAACGAGCCCAAGAACGGCCTCGTCCGTGCCCTGTGGGCGTTTTCCGAGCCGCGCCGCCGTCGGGCCTCGCCGGCGTCGAGCCGCCAGCAGGTTTGACCACTGACCAGGGGTTTGACCTCCCTAGGCCCCTGCTTATTTTAGCATTAGGTTTAATTAGTGTTAAATTAACTTAGTTAATTAGACGAGCCACTGACATGTGGGCCCAGGCCCTAATTAACCTATGTTAGTGCTAACCTAACACTAACTAACGCTGTTAGTTAGTTGTTACACCGACATGTGGGTCCCAGCCGTCAGGTTTGACCTGGGCTGGTGCCTTTGACCTGCTGACGTCACATTGACGCCAGGCTGACGCAGTAAATCCTTTTCTGGATTTATTCTTATTTAGGAAATTCCAGAAAATAATGCTAACTTCAAAAATTTATATAAATTCAACCGTAGCTCAGAATGAAATAAGTTATATATATGAAAAATGATCAAAAAAATCCAATCTATCCATCTGCACTGGTTTCATGCATGTTTAAACAACTTAACCTTGATGTTTAGTGCAAAACATGATAAGGCACTATTTGAATTCATAACTTGAATTTGGGGTTGAACCTTTGGTTCAATATGACCCAAATCCATCTGGTTGTAGTTGCATTAGGCCAACACACTCATATTTCCATGTCACAAGCATGCATCATATTGTGCATTGCATTGATTGTGTTTCCTTCTCTATTGCCGGTATTTGTCCCCTCTCGGTAGACGATGTTCCGACGTTGTGATCGTTGACACTGATGAAGACTCAATGCTATCTTTAGAAGTGCCAGGCAAGCAAAACTCCCTTGTTCATTCTGATACAATCCCACTCTCTCGCTCCTGCTCTCTTGTACTGCATTAGGACAACAACGATTCAACTGTTACATGCTGCGGTAGTTGAACCCCTTTCCTTTGCATGACCTGTCATTGCCACAGTAAATAGATGAAACCCACTAGCATGAGTAGGAGTTGTTTGATCCCTGATGTGCCTACTCATTCATGCTTGTTTGTCATGCCTGCTACTGCTTAGAGTTGAGTCAGGTCTGATTCATTGGGGATGAATTGGAGGTGTGTGAACATGTCCTACTGTGTGTGAGCTAAGTGTGTGAACACGGTTTGGTAAAGGTAGCGGTGAGAGGCCATGTAGGAGTACATGGTGGGTTGTCTCATTGAAGCCGTCCTTAGGAACTGAGTTCTGTGTTTGTGATCCATGAACAGCTACTACCACGCATTGGAATGCTTAAGTGCCCCTCTCGACTTATTAATCAACCTGATCTCTGTCCAGGAGTTGCAACTAGTTTCTGGTGTTTGTAGGTAGTGTTAGTAGTCTACCAAGTGGCACCCGGTACAGGTGGGCTTGGGACAGACTAGGCACAGTGGCCCGGTGTACCAAGTGGCACCCGGATGGTGGGCTTGGGAACCCTGCACACATCATTTGGGGTCGTGAGCGACACCCCGGCCGGATCTCCTTGCAGATGGAACCCGAATAGGCGATAAACCTGTACGAGAGACTTGTGTGGTTAGTCAGGTCGTGGCCGACACCCTCGCTGGGCTTACGCTTGAAGGTTGCCGAGTACATGTCGTGTAAACGGCGGTAAGTGGTGAGAGCGTGTGTGAAGAAGTACACCCCTACAGGCTTAATATGATCTATTCTAATAGCCGTGTCCGCAGTAAAGGATTTCTGGGTTGCCTATACAGTTCATAGAAAAGTGAAAGTGAATACTCTAAAATGCGCAAGATAAGCGTGAGTGCTATGGATTGCATTCTCGTAGGGAGACGGGAGCGGATACATAGTGGTGTATTGATATGGTGAATATGTGGACTCGTGTGGCCACCTCAAAGAGTTACTTGCAGTCATAGTTCAGGATAGCCACCGAGTCAAAGCTGGCTTGCTGCAGTTAAACCCCACCATCCCCTTTGTTGATAATGATGCATATGTAGTTAGGTCTGATGTAAGTCTTGCTGGGTACATTTGTACTCACATTGCTTAATTTATGTTTTTGCAGAGAGACTTCAGTCTCGCTAGTAGTACCGCGTGGACTTCGACGTTTAGCTTGTTACCTCAGCTACGATCTTGTGACCTCGGCAGGATCTGTAGATAGTCAGGCTTCTCAGCCTTTTTCATTTCTAGATGTCTGTACTCAGACATGTTAAGCTTCCGCTTGTGCTTTGACTTGTATGCTCTGAGTGTTGGGTCATGAGACCCAAGTTTGCAATATCTCGCTCCTCGGAGCCTACTGAATAAAATACTTGAGTTGTAGAGTCATGTTGTGATGCCATGTTATATTTGCACATATCGAGCATATTGTGTGTATGTTATTGAAATGCTTGGTATGTGTGGGATCTGACTATCTAGTTGTTTATCCTTAGTAGCCTCTCTTACCGGGAAATGTCTCCTAGTGCTTCCACTGAGCCTTGGTAGCTTGCTACTGCTCCGGAACACTTAGGCTAGCCGGCATGTGTCCTTCTTCGTTCCTGTGTCTGTCCCTTCGGGGAAATGTCACGTGGTGTCTACCGGAGTCCTGTTAGCCTGCTACAACCCGGTTTACCGGAGTCCTGCTAGCCCAGTTGCTACATCCCAGATTCACTCGTTGATGACGGACACGTTGGTTGCTGCGTCATGTATGCCTGTCCCTATAAGTTAGTGCCACTTTGGGTTCACAACTAGCCATGCCAGCCCGGGTTCTTTGTCATATGGATGCTAGCGGCACTATCATATACGTGAGCCAAAAGGCGCAGATGGTCCTGGGCCAGGTAAGGTGGCACCTGTGGGAATACCGTGCGTGAGGCCGCAAAGGGATATGATGTGTTACATGCTAGATCTGTGTGACTTAGGATCGGGGTCCTGACAAGGCTCGAGCCCCTTTGCTGCTCTGCGTGGTGGCGTTGACTCGGTGGGCTTCAGCCGACATCTATTCCCGGTGAGTCGGGTGTGTGTGGCGCCCCTCTTCTTCTCCGACGGATCTGGGCATCCTCCTCGTGTTCGACTTCGGGTTGGCTCCTGGCGGCTCTCTCAGCGATCCGGTGGCTGCAGCTCGTCAGATATGCCGGCTACGACCGGACCCGCCTCTTCCATCGTGGTGGGAGGTCGTGCCGGCTTGGTGCTCCGGGATGGTCGTTGTATGTGGTTGGGCAGTGCGGCTAGGGCCGCGGCTTCGTTCCTTTGGGCTCGGTAGCTGGCCCTGGCAGGTTTCGGGAGGGTCTGTGGCTGTGCTGCAGCGCGAGGTGGGTGCCAGATCTGCTGGTTCTCGCAGGCTTCGAGGTTTGAGGCGGCCCTGCATGGCGGTGGCACGACCACTGCGTCAGGTGTGTGCAGGTCAACGGAGGTGCTGTCGGCCTAGGTCGATTGCGTGGAGGTGATGGTCTGCGCTGCTTCAGGCGAAAGCCTTGCCGGTGATTGTCGGCCGGCGGCGGCGGTGCCCGTGGCATCACTATCCTTCTTTGAGGCGCCGTCGTGTTATGCGCAACATCTACTTCCGGATCAAGCTCTTCGGATGAAAGCCTAGACCCGACTGGGTCGGGCAACAATGTCGTCCCTACGGCATTTCCTCCTTTGGGGCATTGCTTTGAAGACCGGTGATCCCTTTTTGTGCTTCCCTTGGGCTAGACGTACACGGCATCACGGTTGGCTAGTGCCCAACCGGTGATGTGAGGTGTTGGCGTTGGGACTTGTACAGCAACAACAATGGTGGCGCGTGGAGCTGGGTCGCGGCCGGTCCTTCTGATGTCGGCGGTCCGGTGCGCCTATGGATGTGCCTATGTTTGCTTCTCGCTGTGACAGTGAAGTCGGAGCTGCGCGTGGCGAGGCCCCTGCGGCAACGACGACTCCATGAGGGCGGTTTCAGCGGACGGTTCTCTCTGGAGGTTCTGATGGACTAGGTCGGTATGAGGCTTGCAACTTTCTCCCATGAAGCGCATCAACAAAATCGGAGCTGCCGGTCTTCGACGTCTCGGACGATTGTTTGGCTTTGGCCGATGAGGTCCTCAGGTGTCGTTCGTTCGGAGGGGTCTTGACGGGTCATCAGTGCCGAAGTCGGAGTCGCCTGCTCGGGGAGAGGTGATGACGATGACATTGCAAGCAACCTCGGCGGTGTGTGTGGTCTTGTGGGTGCCAGGTCGGCCGGTTTGCCCTTTGTGTGGGCGTGTTGTGAGGGTTTTCGCCCGGGTTTCCGTTAATTAACCGGGCAATTCTCTTCTAGTTAATCAATGAAAATGGCAAATCTTTTGCCTCGTTTCAAAAGAAAAAAAACATCTTCTATCCCGTTTCGTTTCAATTAACTTGACAAAAGGGTGGGATGTGTTTCGCTGTCATCTTACTACATTTGGGTCCTTGAAAGTAGATAGTATGTACCATGCACTCTCGCACACAGAGATTCCAATGGACAATAATAAACAAATCTGGAAATCAAAGATGCCACTAAAAGTTAAGATTTTCGTATGGTATCTTTGGAGAGGAGTTGTGCTAACTAAAGAGTAACCCGATCAACTGGAAATGAACCAAGAAGTGTAGTTCTTATACTCATTACAAGAAAATCAAACATCTCTTTTTTCAATACAAGTTTGGGTGTTCTCCAATATCACTCATCCCGATAGCATCAAATTTGTATCCACCAACAAGTGTTGCAAATATATAAGGCCACTAACTTGAAGGAATATTAAATACGTTTAGTACGCTAATACGGATGCGAGAGTTTGCTTTATTATGGTCGCTTTGACTATGTAGGAATGATTGTGTCCTTAATGGCAAAATCTCTTCTCCTATGCCGGTTATTTACCATTGTACGCATTGGCTTCGTACGTGGTCTACTCTGCAAAGAACAAAGTACCAATCATTGTTCAAGGCGATGTGTATGCGGTTTGAGCGGGTTGTTAGGGAGGTTTTTACCCAACATGGGTCAAAGCATAATCTCCGAATTGGTCCACCTTCTCCGTTGACTTAGGCATTGTTTTGGTCTCATATGACTTTACTGTTGCCACTTTGTCGGTTTTATATTCTTTGTCAGACTATTCGTTCGATGTGCATTTTAGCTATGCAGAGGCCTGGTGTTGCTCTTTATGCTTTGTATCCACTCGATGCGACATTTCGAGTTAATAAAAGCACTCTTTATCAAAAATTGTGTTGCAAAGGGAGAAAAAACGTCATACACCCATACAACTCAATAATATGACTAACGACCCGTCCCTTCCGCTCCACCCACACACAGCCTAACGTCCTCTATTTCAACACGGCACCTAGCCCATATTATTGCTTATCCTCCCACTATCTTTGTATTTTTTATTGCAATGAATCACAGCACATTAAAAACTAATGTAGTGACTTAAAACCTATTGTCCGCAATATTCTCATGAAATGCAAAAGTTGAAAAGGATATGCAGTGAAACCCAACTTCCGTTCAGTTTATCAAAGGTAAAAAACCAAACACTTTTTTTCCAAAAAAAAGGTAATAAACTAGAACAACACTTTGTCACAACTTTTTTTTGAAAAAAAATACCTTATTACAAAAGGTTATTACAATTAGTCATTACAGCATACGCCCATAGAGTTAACGAGCAACCCATCGGACCTACTATTAAAACTAAACTTAGCAATCTGATGTGTCACCTCATTGGCATGCCGATTTATTTTCGAAAACCTCAAATTTTGGAACATCTTGGTGATAGACAAAACCTCTTTCTTCAGATCAATGAGAGGGGGTCTGTCAAGCTTCTCATTTGCAAGAAAAGAATGTACGAAAGAACAATCAGTCTTCAAAATAATAGACTGGTGAAGGGTAACACCGACATAAAGACCTGCTAGGCAGGCGCGGAGCTCGAATTCATTGACACTAGTACACTAACCAATAAAATCCTACGAAGACATGATAATTTCACTAGACTGGCAGCGTTAATACTCTCCACAAAACTAGCATCAACATTGACACAACTGCAGAAATGCCTAGCAGTGGTGGGCGCAAAAAGGCCAGCAATGGCGGGCCAGGCTGCCAAGGGCGCCTGCCACTGACCTCCTGCCACTGCTCGTACCCAAGTAGTGGCGGGCGCATGCCCACGACTGGTAGATACCAGCAGTGGCGGGTCATGAGTTCTTGCCTACCGCTGATTGTGTCTTTTTAGTGGCGGGCGCTCGCCCGCCACTATTTATTCATGTTGCATTAGCTGGCGTACTAGAGCGCCCGCCACTGTATGCTTATTCATGTGAATTAAATTTTTTGCAGCCACGACACTAATTTTGCTTCCATGGCTGTGTTTTGCATAAATCCAATATAAGAAATTATTGGAAGCAAACAAAGCACACATTGTAAGCTTAGGCATGCAAGTTATTCACTAGGTAATAAGTACTGTTCATAACAACTACTAACACTTTAAAAAAATTCAGTTGACAAAACAACATCAAAGTATCATATGTATCTTAACTTAGTAATTAAGAGTTCATTGACTTGGATATGTTTGACTGGACCTTATTTTTAAATAAGATCTACAACAACCATCATTTGAAAGTTGTTGCTCATGTTGTTCCTTATCGTGATGACCACTGTTGTGTCAACTGTTAGTCTTCGTCTCTTTTGCTTCATGAATTCTCGCCAGCCGACCTCATAGAACCATGTGTAGCCGTCTATGTCCTACTAGAATCGAATGCTGGTGACAGGACCTGCCGCTCCAAGGCGTACTCCAGCCATGCCGGTAGCAGAGATGTCCTCGGCGGGAATCATCTTCATAGGTAATTTCTACAATCCCTGTGATTAAAAGCAAAATAGAGCACGCAATGTTAGACATCTTGCCATATAATGTTATGAACAAAAAAAGATATAAAACATTCCATGCTTTGCTTCACGATGTTGGTCTTGGTAAAATGGTGCACAAATGGCCTCCCCAAATAATGCACACTTGATGGTAGGATCACGAGGAGATTAGCATTCTCATCCTCATTAAGCTCTTTCAATTTTTGAGAGAAAATTGCATAATTGTATGGATCAGCATCGTCATCATCTTCAGTACCCTCATCATCTTCCTCATGCTCCTGCCTATAGTCATCCTCGCTGGCATCATCATCATCCTCGCTCTCATCATCATCACCATCCTCATCATCCTGGGAATCATCAGCATCATCTTCGTCAAGCTCATCATCTTGTTCAGAGAAATACTTAATGTACTTAGCTTGTTGACCGCTTTCTTCAAGTGAAAGCCTATGTAATCTTCTCCGACGAGCTTATTATTTGAAATATAATTGTTCCATCCATCGCATCCTATTATGGTTCTATCCTTTTCTTTACAAATGTTATTTTGTATGATCGCCCTTGACCATCCGAAAAGTTGAAACTATCACCGAGTAATTTATTGAATTGAAGCCTTACATTGCACGGGATACACTATGTAATAATTAAGAATAATGCATTTAATAACTAATGGTATGCACTGTACAAGAATTAAGCTAATGGTTAGAATTGAATGATGAACATTGTTACCATTGATTTTTTAAATCCATCCATGAAGAAGAGCTCGAATTCTACTGCATGGGATAAACTATCCCCATAGGGATTTTTGCAGACAGTGTTGACCTTAAGCACCATGATCCCCTCCTTCAAAAGTAAAAAATGTCACAAATATGAGGCATGATCGCAGATTACCAACAATGCACCAACTAGGTATTACGACTATATATATATAAGCAGCTTTATGACTAAGTCAAAGACATACATATAGTACACCATAGAAAGTTTAATAAGTACTACAAAAAGGTTCAAACTTCATAGGACGCCATAACAAGTTTCATAATACTACTCCATTAAAGGTTTAAACATCATAAGCACGGAGTTCTACGACTAGGCACAATGGAGAGATCAACTCCTAATCTAAGTCAACGTCAAAGCTGAAGTCATCATCGTCATCCTTGTCGGACTCCTCAGCGAGATTGTCCTAGTCTATCGGGTTATTCTCGGCGTCCTTATGGTTATGTGCGATCATCAGAAAGGCCTCGTTAATGGAGTACAGATGCGGATCTTCCCGAAAATACAGTTCCACGAAAGGATCAGTGCTCTGACGTTCATGGGCCCTGATGAGCGCCTCAGCCTTCAGGTGCTCCCGCTCCTTGGCCTTGTAGACTATCCTCATGTTAGGAGGCGCTATCTTACTCGCGCGCCAAGCATCCTGAGGAAAGTTGAGATGGGCCCTTCGCCCCCGGAACTCGAGCGCCATTGTTTCTTCCAGTGACAATGTTTTGGATTTGGGCACCCCACTTCCCCAGGGCCATTGGAAAACACCACGATACCTGCCATTGTCCGTCATTTCAGGAAGAAATGACTTAGAACATGCAGATAAAAAAATTGGCAAAAGAACTAAAAAAATATTCAACAACACAACATGAATTAAAAACAAACAAAAAATTGGCATGACCTCTGCATAAAATGGACACATTAAGAGCTAGAAATTCGGCGAAAGGGAAATAATCAATGTTTCGCCAAAACTTTAGCTCTTATAGTATGAATCCCTGTAAAGAAATGAAGACATCTACCACAACACAATATGAATTAAAAACAAACAAAAAAACTTGGCATGGCCTCTGGATAAAAATGAACACGTTAAGGCATAGAAATTTGGGGAAACGGAACAAATCAACATTTTGCCAAAACTTTAGCGCTTATACTATGAATCCCTGTAAAGAAATAAAGACATCTAGTACAACACAATATGAAAAAATAAACAAAGCAATTTGGCATGATCTCTTCATAACATTAAGTGCCAAAATTATAAACTAGAACTATCGAAGAAATTTGGCTAGTTTTGATTGCTACAACTATAAACTACAACTATCGAACTACAACTAGAAATATCAAACTACAACTATAAAGTACAACTATGATTTATTTTAATGTGTACGAAAAAACTATACAACTAAAAACTACTACTCTCACACTAAAACTAGCGAGAAACTACAAGTACCAACAAACTAAAAACTTAAACTACAATGATGAAACCCCTGACCCTAACCCTAGTCAAACTTGGGTGCTACTGCGGTTGTTCATGTGCGTGGCGGCCGCGGCCGCGGGTTGATACGTTTCCAACATATCTATATTTTTTATTGTTCCATGTTGTTATATTATTTGTTTTGGATGTCTTATACGCATTAATATTCTATTTTATTTTATTTTTGGGACTAACCTATTAACCTAGAGCCTAGTGCCAGTTTTTTTCCTTGTTTTTGAGTTTTACAGAAAAGGAATATCAAAGGAGTACAAATGGAATAAAACTTTTGCGATGATTTTTCTTGGACCAGAAGACACCCACGTAACTTGGGGAGAGGGCCAGAAGTATCGAGGAGGCCACAAGCCTACCATCGCGCCCTAGGGGGCGCCCTGAGGGCTTGTGGGCCCCTCGGGAGTCCTCCAACCCTAATTCTTCCACTATAAATTCTAAAATATTTCCCGAACATAAGAAGCGTCCACCAAAATACTTTTCCACCACCACAATCCTCTGTTCCCGTGAGATCCCATCTTGGGGCTTTTTCTGTCACACTGCCGAAGGGGTATTCGATCACGGAGGGCATCTACACCAACCTTGTTATCATTCCGATGAAGCGTGAGTAGTTTACCATAGACCTATGGGTCCAAATCTAGTAGCTAGATGACTTCTTCTCTCTCTTTGATCTTCAATAAAATGTTCTCATTGATCTTCTTAGAGTTCTATCTGATGTAATATTCTTTTGCCATGTATTTGTCGAGATCTGATGAATTGTGGATTTATGATCAGCTTATCTATGAATATTACAGGAGTCTTCTCTGAACTCTTTTATCCATGATTAAATATCTTTGTATTTCTCTTCGAATTATTGTTTGGTTTTGGCCAACTAGATTGGTTTTTCTTGCAATGGGAGAGGTGCTTAGTTTTGGGTTCAATCTTGCGGTGTCCTCATCCAGTGACAAAGTAGGGGTAGTGAGGCACGTATTGTATTGTTGTCATCAGGGATAAAAGGATGGGGTTTTCATCATATTGCTTGAGTTTATCCCTCTACATCATGTCATCTTACTTAAGGCGTTACTCCGTTCTTATGAAGTTAATACTCTAGATGCATGCTGGATAGCGGTCGATATGTGGAGTAATAGTAGTAGATGCAGGTAGGAGTCAGTCTACTTGACACAGATGTGATGCCTATATTCATGATCATTGCCTTAAATATCGTCATAACTTTGCGCTTTTCTATCAATTGCTCGACAGTAATTTGTTTACCCGTCGTATGTTTTGCTTCAAGAGAGAAGCCTCTAGTGAAACCTATGGCCCCTGGGTCTATTTTCCATCATATATTTTTAGATATATAAATCAAAAAACCCAAAATACCTTGCTGCAATTTATATATATTAATTTAGTTTGCTCTTTTATTTATATTTTATACCTTTCCCTTTTAGATCTCACTCTTGTTCATGATCATTAAGGGATTGACAACCCCTTTTTCGTGTTGTGTGCAAGTGTTTGTTAGTTTGTGCAGGTGCATATATTGGAGACTTGCTTGTGCCTCATACTGGATTTACACCTTGGTTCTTAACTGAGGGAAATTCTTATCTCTACTTTGCTGCATCACCCTTTTCTCTTCAAGAGAAAAATCAATGCAAGCTCAAGAAGTGGCAGAAAGAATTTTTGGCGCCGTTGCCGGGGAGATTCTACATCAGGCCTACCAAGTACCCATCATAAACTCTCATCTCTTGAACTTACATTATTTGCCATTTTCCTCTTTTTTTCCTCTTCCCCACTTCTAAAGCGTTTTTAGAAAGACACAAAAATAGTTGCCTTTTTGTTCGCCCTTCTTTCGTTTGCTTTTTGGTTGCGCGTGTGCTAGATTGCTTGCCTTGTAACTATGTCTCATGAAAACACCAAACTGTGTGACTTTTGCAATACTAATAATAATGATTTTATTAGTCTGTACTCCGATTGCTCCCGCCACTTGTGCAGAATCTTATGAAATTAATGCCGCTTTGTTGAATCTTGTTATGAAAGAGCAATTTTCCGCCCTTCCTAGTGAATATGCTGCATCCCATCTAAATATTTTCATTGAGTTGTGTAATATGCAAAAGAAAAAAGATGTGGATAATAATATTATTAAATTGAAGATATTTCCGTTGTCTCTACGAGATCGTGCTAAAACTTGGTTTTCATCTTTGCCTAAAAATAGTATTGGTTCATGGAACAAGTGTAAAGATGCTTTTATTTCCAAGTATTTTCCTCCCACTAAGATCATCTCCCTTAGGAACAATATAATGAATTTTAAGCAACTTGATCATGAATATATTGCACAATCTTGGGAGAGGATAAAATTGATGATAAGAAATTGCCCTACTCATGGTTTAAGTTTATGGATGGTCATACAAAAAATTTATGCCGGATTGAATTTTGCATGTAGAAATCTTTTAGATTCCACCGCGGGGGGTACTTATATGGAAATTATATTAGAAGAAGCTACTAAACTCATAGATTATATTATGGCAAATTACTCTCAATGGCATACTGAAAGGTCTTCTACTAGTAAAAAAGGGCATGCGATTGAAGAAATTAATACTTTGAGTGGAAAGATGGATGAACTTATGATATTGCTTGATAGTAAGAGTGCTCCTATTGATCCTAATGATATTCATTTGTCCACTTTGATTGAGAATAATAATTAATCTATATATGGATGTGAATTTTGTTGGTAGGAACAATTTTGGTAATAATGCATATAGAGGTAATTTCAACCCTAGGTTGTTTCCTAATAATTCCTCTAATAATTATGGTAATTCTTACAAAAATTATTATGGAAATTATAATAAAATACCCTCTTACTTTGAGAACAATATTAAATATTTCATTAGTTCTCAAAAGAACTTCAATGCTATGGTTGAAGAAAAATTGCTTAAGATTGATGATTTGGCTTGGAACATTGATAGAATTTCTCTTGACATTGATTCTTTAAAGATTAGATCAATGCTACCCAAGCATGATATCAATGAATCTCTGAGAGCTTTTAAAAATTGTATTAATGAATGTAAAGAAAGAACCGCTAGGATGCGTGCTAAGCGAGATTGGTTTGTAAAATCATGTTCTTCTAGTTTTGCGAAAATAATGATGATGATCTTAAAGTGATTGATGTGACTCCTATTGAATCTTTGTTTTCTAATATAAATCTTGATAAATATGGGACTAGAGAAGAGTCAACTTTAGCTAGAAGGCATCCCAATAATTTGGAGTTTAAAGATCTTAATGAAAAAAATGATAAAAGTGGGATTGGAGAGGTCAAAACTTCAAGTAGCGATGAACCCACTCTTTTGGATTTCAAGGACTTTAATTATGATAATTGTTCTTTGCTAGATTGTATTTCCTTGTTGCAATTCATGCTCAATTCACCTCGTGCTTATAATCAAAATAAAGCTTTTACTAAACATATTGTTGATGCTATGATGAAATCATATGAAGTAAAACTTGAGTTGGAAGTTTTGATCCCTAGAAAGCTTTATGATGAGTGGGAACCTACTATTAAGATTAAGATTAAAGATTATGAGTGTAATGCTTTGTGTGATTTTGGTGCTGGTGTTTCCACTATTCCGGAAACTTTATGTGATGTGCTAGGTTTCCATAAACTTGATGATATTTATTTAAATTTGCATCTAGCGGATTCCACTATTAAGAAACCTATGGGAAGGATTAATAATGTTCTTATTGTTGAAAATACGAATTATGTGTCCGTACATTTTATTGTGCTTGATATAGATTGCAATCCTACATGTCCTATTATTCTTGGTAGACCTTTCCTTAGAACAATTTGTGCGATTATTGATATGAAAGAAATGAAACATTAGATTTCCATTTCCGTTAAGGAAGGGAATGGAACACTTTCCAAGAGAGAAAATTAAGTTGACATATGAATCTATTATGAGGGCTACTTATGGATTTAATACAAAAGATGGCAATACCTAGATCTATGTTTTATGCCTAGCTAGGGGCGTTAAACAATACCGCTTGTTGCGAGGCAACCCAATTTTGTTTTTGTGTTTTTTTATTTTTGGTTCTATTTTTCAGTAAATGCACATTATTACCTCTGTAGTAATTGTGTTTTGATGTTTTAATTAGTGTTTGAGCCAAGCAAGACCTTTGGGATGGTCTATGGTGAAAGTTGATTTGATTTTGCTGAAAAACAGGAACTTTTGCGCTCATTGCCGAAATTTTAAAAAACTCACAGAAATGTTCTTGATCTGAATTTTTTTACACAAGATTGATATACAAACTGCCCAGGTTTTCCTAATTTTTCAGAAATTTTGGAGTTACATAAGTATACGAAGTTTCCAGATTGCTACGGACTATTCTGTTTTTATGTGGTGTTTGCTTATTTTGATAAATCTATGAGTAGTATTGGGGGGTATGAACCATGGAGAAGTTGGGATACAGTAGATATTACACCAATACAAATTTAGAATGATTTCACAACATTACCTAAAGTGGTGATTTATTTTATTATACTAACATATCTCATGAGTTTTCTGTTGAGTTTTGTGTTGTGATGTTTTCAAGTTTTGGGTAAATAATTGATGGACAATGAAATAAGGAGTGGCAAGAGCCTAAGCTTGGGGATGCCCAAGGCACCCCAAGGTAATATTCAAGGACAACCAAGCATCTAAGCTTGGGGATGCCCCGCATGGCATCTCCTCTTCCATCTTCATTCCATCGGTAAATTTACTTGAGGCTATATTTTTATTCACCACATGATATGTGTTTTGCTTGAAGTGTCTTGTATGATAAACTTTCATATAAAGAGCATTGGATACTATGAGTAGTTTCATTCCTTGCATATTGTTGTGAGATATAAAGATGGTGATATTAGAGTCATGCTAGTGAGTAATTGTGGATTGGTAGAAATACTTGTGTTAAAGTTTGTGATTCCCGTAGCATGCACGTATGGTGAACCGTTATGTGATGAAGTCGGAGCATGATTTATTTCTTGATTGTCTCCCTTATGAGTGGTGGTCGGGGGCGAGCGATGGTCTTTTCCTAAGAATCTATCCCCTTAGGAGCATGCGTGTAGTACTTTGTTTGATAGCTAATAATTTTTTGAAGTAAGTATGTGAGTTCTTTATGACTAATGTTGAGTCCATGGATTATACACATTCTCACCTTTCCACCATTGCTAGCCTCTCTACTACCGTGCATCTTTCGCCGGTGCATTAAACCCACCATATACCTTCCTCAAAACAGCCACATACCTACCTATTATGGCATTTCCATAGCCATTCTGAGATATATTGCCATGCAACTTCCAACGTTCCGTTTATTATGACATGCACCATCGTTGTCATATTGCTTTGCATGATCGGTATATTATTGATACGCTAGATCATTGCACACCCCGGTACACCGCCTGAGCCATTCATATAGAGTCATATTTTGTTCTAGTATCGAGTTATAATTCTTGAGTTGTAAGTAAATAAAAGTGTGATGATCATCATTATTAGAGCATTGTCCCATGTGAGGAAAGGATGATGGAAGCTATGATTACCTCATAATTTGGGATGAGTCTCCGGACTTTATAAAAAATAAAAGATACCAAAGAAGCCCAAATAAAATAAAAGAGGCCAAAGAAGCCCAAACAATAAAAAAGGAAGAAAAAAATGAGAGAAAAGATAAAAGGGACAATGTTATTATCCTTTTTCCACACTTGTGCTTCGAAGTAGCACCATGATCTTCATGATAGAGTCTCCTATTTTGTCACTTTCGTATACTAGTGGGAATTTTTCATTATAGATCTTGGCTTGTATATTCCAGTGATGGGCTTCATCAAATTTCCCTATGTCTTTGTGAGCAGGCAAGTTGAATGCACACCCAATTAATTTATTTTTGAGTTTAAATACACTTATAGCTCTAGTTCATCTGTTGCATGGCAATCCCTACTCACTCACAATGATATCTATTATGGACATCTCCATAGCTCATTAATACGCCTAGTTGATGTGAGACTTCCTCCTTCTTTTTGTCTTCTCCACAAACCATATTCTATTCCACCTATAGTGTTATATGCATGGCTCACGCTCATGTATTGCATGAAACTTGAATAAGTTTGAAAACATCAAAAGTATGAAACAATTTTTGGCTTGTCATCGGGGTTGTGCGTGATAAAATACTTAGTGTGATGAAGATGGAGCATAGCCAGACTATATGATTTTGTAGGGATAACTTTCTTTTGCCATGTTATTTTGAGAAGACATAATTGCTTTATTAGTATGCTTGAAGTATTATTGTTTTTATGTCAATATTAAACTTTTATTTTGAATCTTATGGATCTAAATATCATGCCACAATAAATAAGATTACATTGATAAATACATAATATGCATTCCACATCAAAAATTTTGTTTTTATCATTTACCTACTCGAGGACGAGTAGGAATTATGCTTGGGGATGATTGATACGTCTTCAACGTACCTATAATTTTTGATTGTTCCATTCTATTATATTATCTGTTTTGGATGTTTTATATGCATTAATATGATATTTTATATTAGTTTTGGGACTAACCTATTAACCAAGAGCCCAGTGCCAGTTTATGTTTTTCCTTGTTTTTGAGTTTACAAAAAAGGAATATCAAATGGACTCCAAACGAAATAAAATGTTCGCGAAAATTTTTCTTGAACCAGAAGACACCCACATAACTTCGAGAGAGGGCCAGAAGAGTCCCGAGGAGGCCACAAGCCTGCCAGGCGCGCCCTAGGGGGTGCCCTGAGGGCTTGTGGGCCCCTCGTGAGTCCTTCAACCCTAATTCTTCCACTATAAATTCCAAAATATTGCTCAAACATTAGAAGCGTCCATGAAAATACTTTTCCGCCGCCGCAAGCCTCTGTTGCCGTGTGATCCCATCTTGGGGCCTTTTCCGGCACCCTGTTAGAGGGGACTCGATCACGGAGGGCGTTTACACCAACCATGCCGCCCTTCTAATGAAGTGTGGGTAGTTTACGACAGACCTACGGGTCCATAGTGCCTTATTCTCTCTCTTTGATGTTCAATGCAATGTTCTCCTCGATGTTCTTGGAGTTCTATCTGATGTAATATTCTTTTGCGATGTGTTTGTTGAGATCCGATGAATTGCAGATTTATGATCAGATTATCTATGAATATTATTTGAGTCTTCTCTGAACTCTTTTATGCATGATTAAATATCTTTGTATTTCTCTTTGAATTATCGGTTTGGTTTGGCCAACTAGATTGGTTTTTCTTGCAATGGGAGAGGTGCTTAGTTTTGGGTTCAATCTTGCGATGTCCTCACCCAGTGAAAAAGTAGGGGTAGCGAGGCATGTATTGTATTGTTACCATCAAGGATAAAAAGATGGGGGTTTCATCATATTGCTTGAGTTTATCCCTCTACATCATGTCATATTACTTATGGCGTTACTCCGTTCATATGAACTTAATACTCTAGATGCATGGTGGATAGCGGTCGACGTGTTAAGTGATATTAGTAGATGCAGGCAGGAGTCGGTCTATTTGACATGGACATGATATGCCTATATTCAGGATCATTGCCTTAGATATCGTCATAACTTTGCGATTTTCTATCAATTGCTCGACAGTAATTTGTTTACCTACCGTATGTTTTCCTTCAAGAGATAAGCCTCTAGTGAAACCTATGCCCCCCGGATCTATTTTCCATCATATATTATCAGATCTATAAACCAAAAAATCCAAAAAATACCTTGCTGCAATTTATTTATATTTACCTCAGTTTGCTCTTTTATTTATCTTTTATACCTTTCTCTTTTAGATATCACTCTTGTTCGTGACCGTGAAGGGATTGACAACCCCTTTTTCGCGTTGTGTGGAAGTGTTTGTTAGTTTGTGCAGGTCCATATATTGGAGACTTGCTTGTGCCTCCTACTGGATTGATAACTTGGTTCTTAACTGAGGGAAATACTTATCTCTACTTTGCTGCATCACCCTTTCCTCTTTAAAGAAAAAATCAACGCAAGCTCAAGAAGTAGCACGGGTGGCGACAAGGACGGCTACAAATATAAGCAGAGATGACGACCTTATATCTACCAGAGTGGACGGCAATGGGGGGGCGGATCGAGGGCGACTACGGCGGCGGATCGAGGGTGAGGGCGGCGCGGTGGAGGGCCGGGACAACGGCGGCAGCGGAGGGCGGCGGCGACATGGGCATCACCGTGGTGGAGGTCGGGGGCGAAGACAAGAGCTAGAGGAGGGAGGGAGGGAGAGTGAGAGTGAGAGTGAGAGCAGGGCGACATGGGTAACGCTAAACTAAGCGTGATTGTAGAATAGCTTATTCTATGCCCCAGTAATGATACATACAAAATATAGTAACACACTATGTAAAATATAGTAATTTTCGTAAAAATGCTATAAACTACAAACTTGGATAGTAAAAAATATGAATTACTATATTTTATACAAAATTTACTAGATTTTGTATATAGTGTTACTAGGGGTGTAGAATAAGCTATTCTACGCTCACGTTTAGAATAACATTTAGCTATATATCTCATAATCAAATGTTTTGTATCACTTTTTCATTCTCAATATACCTTTATTAGTTATTCTAAGATACCTCAATACAAATTTTATGAAAACTATCATCAAAGCTCATAGTTTACATAATATACCATTTGTACATACAAAATAACAGTTTATGTGCATACAAAATATAATACATGCACCCAAATGATTCTTTTACAAAACTCACTTTGATGTATCTAGTAATAACTAATAAGGTATATTAAAAATAATAATGAGGTATAGTGGCATCATATATATGGTATATGAAGAGCGGGAGTACGTACTCCTAGGAGTACACAGACATTTTCCTATATATATATATATATATATGTGTGTGTGTGT